>NC_064855.1:92598738-92950405 GCF_024139225.1 Suncus etruscus | reverse complement strand
AGGAGAGGAGAGGAGAGGAGAGGAGAGGAGAGGAGAGGAGAGGAGAGGAGAGGAGAGGAGAGGAGAGGAGAGGAGAGGAGAGGAGAGGAGAGGAGAGGGTGGGTAAGAGGAAAGAGGGCATCAGGAAGGGTGAGAGGGAAATTGGGGGCATTGATGGAGAGAAATGCGGACTGCTGAAGGTTGCTATGCACTAGTATGACTGTAACTCAATCATGAACAATTTTATCTATGAAAAATAACTATTATGAACAAACTTGTAACCACAGTGTTTAAATAAAGAAGATTTTTAATAAATTGTTGGACAGCCATTTGCAAGGCAAGTATCTTATCCACTGTTCTACTATTCAAATAGTACCACTGTACTACTACCACTAATCTATTGTATTATTGCTCTAATATTACTATTGCTCTTCTATACATGCTAATCTTTTATTTATGGATTTAACACTGTACACATTTTGGTTTCCTGACCTCATTTGTAGGATCTTACTAATACTCTGATATTTTGACCTCAAAGAAAAAACACTCTAAATATACTCTTTTAGAAATGTTTATAACCTCTTTCTTGATTTGTTTTGTTGTGAGAAAATACTTTTCCTCCTAAAAGTATGTTGTATAACATTGAAACATTTTTACTAAAGTAAAATTCTTCCATTGGAGAATTGTAGGAATTAACACTTTTAAGGTAAACATCACTTCCCTGGAATTCTGAAATTCTCTTTTCTGCTGCTAATTTGCTTTGTGACCTTCCCTTAGTCAAGGTCATGCTGGAAAAGAATATTCACAGAGCTGAAGAAGTCTTCATAGTAGAGTTTTCCAAGACCTCCCCAAGTACCTGCCTCAAGCCCTGTAAGCAACAACTTCATTGAACTGTGGCTCATGAGAAGCTAAAACTAATCCATGTCGTGACATCTCATCAATTTTATAGCCATCACCAAATATCCTTTGCTCAACTTTCACATTTCTAGTATTTTCAAAGAAACTTCCTTGGGGACAAATTAGTTCATTTTTGTTCCCTAGGCTTATAATAACAAGGATGATTTATTTTGCTAAGTAGAGAAATATAAACCAATTTTTAAAGTAGCTGCAAATATTAACTATTGAAAAGATTTAGCAAGCTTTAATCATCTTCTGAATTCAACTCAGCAAGGTGCTTTTAAATGTGAAACATAGTAGGTTTAGTAGATATTTATGTAATATTACAATTGGGCCAGATAATATTCTAAGATTTAATAAATATTTATTCATCAGGTTCCATAAGAAAAGACAGCATATTCCCTAGTTTACAGATAAGTAAATTGTGTGTCATAGAGGCAAAGGAACTTCACTTCTTGTTTGTTTTTGTTTTTAGCTTTGTTTTTCTTCTCTTTCCCCCTTTCTTCTTTGAATTGATATTTATAACCTCTGGAAGGAATCATCCCAGTTGTCTTTTTGCTCGTTTGTTTTTGTTCTGCTTCATGAACTGGGGAGGGAGGATGAAAATAAAAATGGAAGGTACCAGGACCAAACAGTCCAATGAACACAGAGGGGAAATAAAAATTATCAGACTCAAACACCAAACCCAAAGTCAATGACAACAGAATTGATACCCAATCTTCAACAAGCTATACAAGGAGGGGAGCAGTTACACTAGCAGACCGAAGAGGGGGCGGGTGTTAAGAGAGGAAGATATGGGATGCATGCTGGGAATAGGGGTGGAGGAAGGACAACATTGGTGGTGGGAATGGCCCTGGTTTAATGTCACTATGCACCTTAAATTCACAGTGGTCACAATAAAAATTATTTAAAAAATAAAAGACCACACAGCAGATACTCTATAATAATTCAAACCCGAAGCTAGGAACATTGGCGTGATTTATAGAAAGGGAAGAAATATGGAGGCCCTGAAGAAGAAATAACTACAGTTTCAACCTTTTTGAATAAAAAAAGAATGATAAATATTATGATTATATATTCACATATTAAGCCAAAGGAGTTGTATTCATTTCCACAAAATTAAACTTCAAAGATCTGTGACTTTCTTTGACCTCAATTATTTGTGATTATTGTTGAAGAGAAAAATAAAACAAACTAGTATAAAATAAGCATTTCTTGATGTCCAGATATGAATTTTCTAAATAAATAAGGCTAGCATATAGTTTATCTTTCAGATTAGACTGAAGAAGAATGATGACTTAAAAAATAACCAAATATGGGGCTGAGTGATTTTAAAGCAGTAGGGCTTTTTCCTTGTACACAGCCAGCCCCGGACAAACCTGGGTTCAATCCCTGGCATCTCATATGATCCCTTGAGCCTACCGGGTATTTCTGAGCACAGAACTAAGAGCAACCTGAGTGCTGCCAGGTGTGGCGCAAAAACAAAACAAAAGTAAAAAAAAATATGGAGCTGGCACAATTACACAGTGGGTAGGGTGTTTGTCTTGCATGCAGAAGACTAGGATTCAATCCAAAGCATTCAAACGGTTCCTGAACCTGCTAGTGTGTAACCCCTCAGAACCACCAGGAAGGAAGGAAGGAAGGAAGGAAGGAAGGAAGGAAGGAAGGAAGGAAGGAAGGAAGGAAGGAAGGAAGGAAGGAAGGAAGGAAGGAAGGAAGGAAGGAAGGAAGGAAGGAAGGAAGGAAGGAAGGAAGGAAGGAAGGAAGGAAGGAAGGAGGGAGGGAGGGAGGGAGGGAGGGAAGGATGGGGAGGGAGGGAAGGAAGGAGGGAGGGAGGGAGGGAAGGATGGGGAGGGAGGGAAGGAGGGAGGAAGGGAGGGAAAGAGGAGGGAGGGAGGAAGGGAAGGAGGGAGGGAGGAAGGAAGGGAAAGAGGAGGGAGGGAGGAAGGGAAGGAGGGAGGGAGGAAGGAAGGGAAAGAGGAGGGAGGGAGGAAGGGAAGGAGGGAGGGAGGAAGGAAGGGAAGGAGGGAGGGAAGGAGGAGGGAGGGAAGGGAAGGAGGGAGGGAGGAAGGGAGGGAAGGAGGAGGGAGGGAGGAAGGGAAGGAGGGAGGGAGGAAGGAAGGAAGGAAGGGAAGGAGGGAGGGAGGAAGGGAGGGAAGGAGGGAGGGAAGGAGGTGGGAGGAAAGGAGGGAGGGAGGGAGGGAAGGAGGAGGGAGGGAAGGAGGGAGGGAGGAAGGAAGGGAAGGAGGAGGGAGGGAAGAAGAGAGGGAGGAAGGGAGGGAAGGAGGAGGGAGGAAAGAAGGGAGGGAGGAAGGGAGGGAAGGAGGAGGGAGGGAGGGAGGAAGGAAGGGAAGGCAGGAGGGAAGAAGAGAGGGAAGGAGGGAGGGAGGAAGGAAGGGAAGGAGGCGGGAGGGAAGAAGAGAGGGAAGGAGGGAAGGAGGAAGGAAGGGAAGGAGGAATGGAGGGAGGGAGGGAAGGAGGGAGGGAAGGTGGGAGGGTGGGAGGGAAGGAAGGAAAGAGGGAGGGAAGGAGGGAGGTGGGAGGGAAGGAAGGAAAGAGGGAGGGAAGGAGGGAGGAAGGGAAGGAGGGAGGGAGGGAGGGAAGGAGGGAGGGAAGGAAGGAGGGAAGGAAGGAGGGAGGGAAAGAAGAAAGGAAGGAAGGAGGGTGGGAGGGAAGGAAGGAGGGAAGGAGGGAGGAAGGAAGGGAGGAAGGAAGGAGGAGGAAGGAAGGAAGGAAAGAAGGAAGGAAGGAGGGAGGGAGGAAGGAAGGGAGGAAGGAAAGAAAGAAGGAGGAGGAAGAAAGGAAGGAAGGAAGGGAGGGAGGAGGGAGAGAGGAAGGAAGGAAGGAAGGGAGGGAGGGAGGGAGGGAGGGAGGGAGGAAGGAAGTGATGGAGGGAGGGAGGGAGAGAGGACAACATCTATTTGCAGTTAAATGTTTAATTCTAGAATCCTTTGCACTCATTTGTTGTACCAAAATAATAACGTTCAGTGTACAGAAAAAAAAAGGATACTCCATGAATAATTGTAACTGATCACTCCATGCAAATGTCAAGGGAAGGCCTTCAGTGATGACTTTCACTGTGACAATTCTCACACCTCTGAGTGTTTCCATATAGTTTTGTTAGACAGAGTAATAGACATTAGGTCTGGAGAAATAGTACAAGGGTTAAGTTATTTTCCTTGCATGTGACCCACTCCAATTCAATCTCCAGCAATGCATATGGTTCCCAGAGAACTACCAAGTGTGATTCCTGAGCACAGAGTCAGAAATAATCCCTGAGCACTTCCAGGAGTGGCCCAAGAACTAAAAAAATTATAAACAACAAATAATCATTCTAACTCAGAAACTGGCATAAATTAATTAATTGATTAAATTAATTAATTAATACATAAATTAATTGATACATTTGGTATTCTATGAGGTACCATGAGAATTTACGTACATAATAATTTCCAAAAAGCACAAGAAACTCAAATTTTTGAGAATGATAAAGTGAATTATGTTTGTTCCTGGTTTTTTGTAATTATACATAGCTCTCATTCTAAATCAGCAGTTAATTTGTTGAATGACCTGCAGCTAATATCTGATTAATGACTCTTAATTACCAGGAAACACTTTAAAATACGAAGAGCTATATAAAAATGTTAAGGATATTATCTTCAAAATCTCTCTTGTGATTTCTTGCCAGCAAGACAAACAGTTCTTCATTCCTATCTGCCTCTGCATTATTTTTCACCTACCATGAACAATTCACTCTCGCTTGTCTAATTTTCTTATTTTTGCAACTCAGAGCTAATTCCATCTAGAACAAATTTTCCTGGAGAGCGTATGGAAGTTCCACACTACAGGAGACTCTTTTGACAGCTTGCCAAGCTGCCTTAAAAAAAACTTCAAATTATATAATTCATTAGAGAAAGCAAGAGCTTAGCCATAAATAGCATTATCTGCCTACAGGTAATCAACCACCTTTGCTTTCCTGGAGGGAGCCATATGAGATGCAACATACACAAAAAGGGAAGATAGAATCAAAGCAAGGCAAAATTAAATCAAGTACTCTGGATATATAAAATTCAAGGCTGCTTCTGCATATAAGTTAGTGTCACTCTATATCAGATTTTAACTGCCTGCCCCTCCCTAAATCTCCACATGCTTCTTCTGCTTATCCAAATTTGACCCAAAAGCAGAAGGGCATCTCTGCAAATACTCTCAAAAGAATCCACTTATCTCTTTCTAAAAAAAAAGAAAAATGTCTATCACACCGAAGATTATTCTGTTGGGAGTCTAAGGTAAAAACCTGAAAAGATTGTTGAGAGACCACAGACAAAAATCAACTTGAAATCTCAAAAAGTGTATTTTTCTTCTCTATAGCCCTGGCAATTGGGCTGCTATCAGACTAACAACACTCATCACCTGTTAAATGGTAGGTTGTGCATTCCACAGTCCCCGGGGGGTGGGGGGGGGGTAAAGGCAATCCCATGCCCCCATAGGGGTAGAACAGCAGAAGCTGGTCTGGTAACAATTTCCCACAATAAATAATCCACACAGATATGAAGGTTTTAGCAGGCAAGAAACTCACACTGCAAGGTATTCACCCACAAGCCAGTAGCTCCGCCACATGGAACCACAAGCCTAGATGGCAGCTCTCAGCTAAGGCCTCCTAACTAGCATTTATTGAGATGGAAAACAAAGCTCCATTCCCAAGGGGAGGGAGAAATGCCTGAAAAGGCAATGGGATGTCACGTGGACCCAACTTAGACTCTAGTTGATTAGACAGCTACCGTTCAACCTTGAACCCTGAATCCCAGACATAGAAATGGCACAGTTCCCCACAATAGCTCCAGGAACTAAACCCCCTCTGGGACATCCTTAATACCGCTCTGGCACCAACATGTGCCAGTTTTGATATGATGTCCTGACAACGAGGAAATGGCAACAACTTGATCTAAGAGCAGGTCGTCTTACCTCACCATCTAACGATAAGACAAAATCAGAAGACTTGATATCCTTTGGGTGGTATCTGAGCCCACCATTGGGTGGTACCTGATTCTGGGGGATAAAAACAAGGGTCTGTGGAAGGCGAGAGGCTTTTTGCTGGAACTAAGGCTGAGACTTTGGACTTCAGTCTTGTCCACCGAATAAAGCTAATATTTCCACAAGCCTGACTGCGAGCTGTTTACCCGCCGTTTCACCTCAGAATCATCAACTGCCTCATCCTCCATCCCTCCATCAGTCAACCTCTTCAGGGCTGAATTGCAACAGTAATCCACTTTGGTCAAAATAAAATTAATATAAAAAACAGAAAAAATAAAAAATATTATGTTCTTGTTAAATTCATTCATTTTACCCCTAAATTGAGGGGAAAGTTGCATTATCAACTGTTATATATTTTAAAAATAAAATAATTATGTATTATCAAAAAGAAAGGCAATGGGGAAACAAAACCAAAGGAAACCAATTGAGAGGTGCATGTGTGTGTGTGTGTGTGTGTGTGTGTGTGTGTGTATGTGTGTGTGTGTGTCTTGTATGAGTATGTATGTTGCTTGGGATAGAGTGTGACAGAAAGGATATGCCTAGGTAAAAAAAATTCTTAAACTACATGATTTAAAAGGTGAAAGGTGGGGGCCGGAGAGATAGCATGGAGATATGGAGTTTGCCAAAAGCCTCTATCTACAAATCACCCAACCACCTCACCACCCCACCACAATCCTTCCACTTCTTTCTTTTTTGTCTTGTTTTGTTTTGGGGTCACACGCGGCAGCACTCACGGATTACTCCTGGCTCTATGCTCATAAATCGCTCCTGGCAGGCTCTAGGGACCATATGAGATGCTGGGATTCGATCTACCATCCTTCTGCATGCAAGGCAAATGCCCTATCTCCATGCTATCTCTTCGGCCCCCACATTTCTTTCTTGATACAAATTTCCTTTATCTCTTTTTTCCTTTTGGGCCACACCCAACCACACTTAGGGTTTACTTCTGGCTCTGCACTCAGAAATTACTCCTGGCAAGCTCAAGAGACCATAGGGATACTGAAGATTGAACTCAGACTGGCAGCATACAAAGCAAACACTCTACCCATTGTGCTATCACTCAGATCTCTCCTTTCACTTCTTTGTTTGTTTTTTGGGGTCACACCTGGTAGCGCTCAGGGGTTACTCCTGGTTTTATGCTCATAAATCGCTCCTGGCAGGCTCAGGGAACCAGATGGGATGCCAGGATTCAAACCACCATCCTTCTGCATGCAAGGCAAATGCCCTATCTCCATGCAATCTCTCCGAACCCTCCTTTCACTTTTTAAATCATGTATTTTAGGAATTTTTTTTTCCTACTTAAGCATATCCTTTCTGTCTCACTCTCTTCTCAAGCAACATATACACTCCTCCAACACACACACACACACACACACACACACACACACACACACACACACACACACACACACCGAAAATTGTTCTCTTCAATAAGATTTCTGGCAACTAAATTTTCATCTTGATACTTTTTTTTTCAGTTAGACTGTCTTGGGTATACATTGATTTGTTTTAGTGGAACTGGAGAGAAATTAAATCGCTATAATATTTTTTCAAAAATAAGATTTATTTCTACTTCCCAATCAGTGAATTTCAGAATTTGTAAGAAAAGCACCACTCTAGAAAAAAAAAGTTCCACAGCATGGTTAAATCTCAAGGAAATGCATTGGGCACGCTAACCCCCTCCATCCTTTGGCTTCAACAAGCCATGAACGCACTTGAAACACATGAGCTCACTGTGTGGAAGCTGAAAATTACTGTCCTGTTAGTTTCATGGGCTCACTTTGGGAACCTGCTAGCCTGTGAAGCAAGTGCAGAATATTATTATCAAAGTGTTATCCTAACCTTCCAGTGGGCATCACTTACCAATTTTATTTAATAGTTATCAAACGAGACAGGAAGTTCCCCAGAGTCTTCTATTTCCACCTGTGTATCGCTCCATTTAGCCTCCATAATGAACCTCAAATGGCCTAAATGTGCTTAAAATGACAACCAGGTGTTTTACACACACACACACACACACACACACACACACACACACACACACACACCACCACACCACACCACACCACACCACACCACACAAAGAGAGAGAACAGACTACAGAGCATCTCTGGATTTTGCTACTTTTTTGACTAAGCATCCTGCATCACTCCAGCATGTGACTCCACAGAATGTCCTCTCATTGGCCACTTTGGGACAAATTTCTTCATCTCTCTACACCTCAATTCCCTCCACCACCACCAAATAGACATAGTACTTATAAAATTTAAAGTACTGTACTAAAGATTTGAAATATAACTCTATATGTAAAATGCAAATCCTTCAAAGCATAGTAAATGCTTAACAAATATTGCAAGACTCATGGTTGCTGTTGATAATAATTCAGTCCTCCTATATAAAATTTCAAAATAAAAGGGGCTGTGGTAAAGCTGGAAGGGTTCTAGAGGTATAATAGCTGGTAGAGTGCTTAACCAAGAGGGGTTCTGATTCTTGGCATCCTATATAGTCCCCTGAGTATTACTGCCGGGAGTAATTCCTGAATGCAGATCCAGGAGTAACCGCTGAGCATCACCAAGTGTGGTCACAAAACAAAACAAGACAAAACAACCAATCAGCCCTGCTAAAAGAAATATGTCAGTGGCAAGGATAATTGCAGTGAACGACAGCAACTTCTATGGCCCTGGAAGTGCATGAAAATTTGTCACTATTCCACATTCTGAGAAGAACACAGAAGCTAGGAGGGGGCTGCTGAGGATGGTCCTGAATTGGCACCCCATTAGAGCTCAGAGGTGGCTTTGCATGCCATCTGCTTGCACCATTTGGGAGGCCAGCTGCAGAAAGGATCCTGAGGCTTTTTCCCTTGAGCTGCTCAGGGCTTGCCTCCCCACTGTTTTCATCTCTGTGGGAACCAAAGAGCAGAGAGTCCACCGGGTAATGCAGGCATTAGGAATGCATCTGTTTCACCAACTCAGCAGGACAGTGTGACTGAAGAAAAATATATTTAGCAAACAGGGTAACAAAGGCTGCTACCATGTAGGGACACAGGAGAGCTTGAGCAACACAAATGAAATGCATGGACTTTGAAAGTGAAGAGTCATGATTGCAGAGGCTGAGAGTGATGTAGGCACAGCAGATGTGCAGAGCTGCACAGCTCATCTTTTGCTTTATTGGATACGGTTTTCTTCCCCCTGGGTGGCTTTAAAGAAGAGCCACAGGAAGGCCTAGGAGGCATCTTAGCTTTGGATTGAAGCAGAGGGTAGGAATCAAAGGCTTCATATACAAATCCCAAAATGTACCCCCATTCTCTTTATTGAAGTAGAAAAATAAAGCTTTTGCCTATTCACATATCTGACAAAGCATCAAAACCTTTCATTTAGGATACTAAATAGTTTTTCCATTTCCTTGAGGAAGAAATTGTGCATCCTAGGTTTTCAAAACGCAAAGATACAGAAGCCATTCTGTCTTTCTGGCTATTCTGGACTCCCTCTTAACAGTCTCACTTTCTCTAGCTGTCACCTTTCCACTCTGAGAATAAGACTGGGATTACTCAGGACATCTGCCCAGCCCTTTGCTTATAGTCCCTCCTAATTGTAGACTCAGCTTGTCTGGAATGTCCATTAACCTCTTGTCTCTTCATTCTTCCTGAAATGTTACCTGCTTGTCAGGGTAATTAGAATTTATACAGGTTATTCAACAAAATCCATGCCAAGACTTTAAAAACCTCTGAGGTCCATTTTATTTTTTTAGTGACTTTCTTTAAACACCATGGTTTACAAGGTTGCTCATAATACAGTTGTGTTTCTATTCATATTACAAACTTATTTTTTAAAAACTTGCAGTTTAGTCATATTTCATACAACATCCTTCACCAGTGCATATTTCCCACCACCAATGTTCCTAGTTTCCCTCACACCCTCCCCACTGTCCTATTTCTATGGCAGACATTTTTCTTTTCTCTCTCTCTTTCTCTCTCTCTCCCATTTTTGTCTTTTTAGCCACTGTAGCTCTCAATATTGTTACTTAAGCATATCACTTTATTTCCTTTCAACATCCAGTACTTGTTCAGAGTGGTCATTTCCAACTATCATTGTCATAGTGGTCCTTTCTCTCTGAGACCAGTATTATTCTTGGGCACCTACTAGTTATTGGAAAACAGAGGACACGTTTTATCTTCAATCTTTTGGATTATAATAGGCAATAGAGCTAAGGAGGTGAGTAACACAGGATGTCAGTAAGGACATATAGTTCAGCATTAGAGCACTTGCCTTGTATGTGTGAGACCTTGGGTTCAATCCCTAACACCACAAGCAAGCAAAGGGGAAGAATATGAACATAATTATTAAAAGAATATAATTTGTCCAAGTTCTTAGTATCAGTTTCTCTAACAGCTCCAAAAACTCCATATTGTGTAGATTTGAATTGTGGCTTCATTGTCCTGTGACTCAGCTATTAATTCGGATAGTCACAGAACATCCCTTCTCACAAAATATTTATGAAAATTGAGGAAGTAAGCACAAAGATGTTTAACAAAAGCCAAACACATAGTAACTTCTCAATAAAGGCTAGCTTCTTCCCATCAGCCCCCAGTAACACATATGGTTTTCAGGGATCACTCCTGAACACGGAGCCAAAAACAGTTCAAGTGGAATAATCTGAATGACTCCCAAATTTATGATTAGTAAATATTAGCTTTATAATCTGACAAGTTTGTAAAGACATGTCCCTTCGATATCAGAAATGAGAAAACTGGCCTTAAACTAAGTCAATGGAAAATTACATTTTAAATTCTTTAACTTGGGGCCAGAGCAATAGCACAGTGGGAGGGTGTTTACCTTAGGATTGACCTGGATTAAATCCCCAGCACCCCATATGATCTCCTGAGTCTAATAGGAGCAATTTCTGAACACAGAGCCAGGAATAACTTCTGAGCACCATCGGATGTAGCCCAACCCATCTCCCCAAAAATAAATAAAAATAAATTCATAAATATAATTTTGTTTTTCTTCCTTTGCCATTATCTTTCTTGCAGTGAGCCTGAGATGGAGAATGGAGATAACAGAGATACACACTAGGTTAAGAATCTTCGGGTTTTACTGTCAGAATTTGAAGTCAACACTCTGCAATGTGGAGCAGTGCCAGGACTGAATTATTGGCCTTATGTGCATGGCAGGTTCTCTACCAGAGTCACAAGCTTTATGTCCCAGACATACCATTTTCTGAAACCTATGTTCTTGCCATATCACAAATTAATTTCTCTATTCTCATGTCATCATACTCCCCTACCCAAAAAAGCCTTTTCAAAAAAGAAAAAGAAAAACTTTCCTCATAGCCTCTGCATACATACCATGAAAAGATAAAAAAAAAAAAAAGAGTCTGTGAGTTAACATAAACCATGACAACTTGTAGAAAACAAAACTTTTTATCAAATGTCTTATACTTTTAATAACCCTCTCCACAGGTGGTCCATAAATTTTTTAAGTTCTCCATTTTGTTTTGTAATTGAATTTTTCTAAGTTAGAAGGAATAATGTTTCCTAGTCATTTTCTATGACCTTATACAATACATTTAATCCTCTCCTTTCAGGAATAGGGCTTTTTAGAATTATCACGAGTTATAAATTTTTTTCTAGTTTGTGCTGTGAGAATCCTTGTTTAATAAGTCCTTGCTTCATCTAAATCACAGTGGCATTTTCTTTTTTTGCAGAATCGATTAACTGTACACTTTGACCAAAGATGAAAGTAGCACGTATCTTTTTTCTTTCCCTTTATCTCCCTTTATTCTGTGGCCCCTTCAGCAGATGGAATTATCTCATAACATTTGCTTTTGTGGTACAAAGATATACTCCTATCTTTGTCCAGTGGATTATTAAGGGTATTTAGTGTAAACAGTCCTTGCTCTGTGCTAGCTATATATATATATATATATATATATATATATATATATATATATATATATATATATATATTCCTAGGCTTCTAAAAATTTAAAGTCAGCTATAAGTCCATCTGTAATATTTACCAACATGCCCAACCTTTATATGTGTGATTAAAGTCATTCAAAAGTGATCTCATTCCCGCTATTCCTTCCCTTCCCTGCTTCTATCAACTGCTTTCTCAGCTTTACACATCTTTAGGCACATCGATATGAACAATAATGAAGCTAGAATAACAATAATAACAATAGTAAGATCTGTTTTTGAACTCTTTCCAACAATTTCTCAAGATGTAATATGCTGTCATGTTCTATGGCCATCATCCTCATCATATTTGTCTTTTTCTAATTATATAAATTTAGAATAATATATATTACCATTCACCTTCTGATTGGCTAAATATTAACTTTATTCATTATGGTTTAGGGCCACTTCCATATTTTTATGTTTTGGTTTTTGGACCACACCTGGCGGCATTCAGATAGCATTCAGGGGTTACTCCTGACTCTGTGCTCAGAAATCGCTCCAGGCAGGCTCAGGGATACCGGATATGGGATGCCGGAGATCGAACCTGTGTCTACCACATGCAATCAACTGCCCTATCTGCTGTGCTATTACTCGAGCCCCAAATATATTCTGGGCTTACTCCTAGCTCTAGCTCTCAGGACTCACTCTCAATTTGATTGAAGAAATCTTATGAGTTGTTGGCCAGCCACTTACAAGGTAAACAGTGCCTTCCCTAGTATACTATCTCTCCAGTCCCCTGGTACTTATTCTTAAATAGTTTTAAATATATACTTGAGATAAATATTCTCTGCATTCTAACATGATTTAAATATCTGTTGTTTCAATATTTTTGTTGAGTATGAAACCCTGCTGTGCTGCCCACTGAACTTAAGCTTTCGTTTTTGGCTGTGATTTTTATTTTCCTTAGATTATGTGTTTCATTCTGAGTCAAATGTTCCCAGTAAAATATCATACCCTTTCAAACTGTAGATTCATTTGTTGTTCACAAAATATTCTAACCAATTTTTAGAATAACTGTCTCCATTATTTTCTCTTCAGCACACCAGTTGGACATATTACCTCTATCTATCTATCTATCTATCTATTTTTCTCTACACAAATTAACTCTTTGTTTTCATGTCATTGTGTTTGGTTGTAATAGTATGCCATTTTTGGTTTATTTTTTATGTACTACTTCTAATGTGACTTACCTAAAATTCTATAGTCTTACATATTTTTATTTACTGCCATTGATTTTTTTTCTTGAATTCTGCCAATTTTCTTTATATCACAAAACTATTTTTTTGGGGGGATCACACCCGGCGGTGTCAGGGGTTACTCCTGGCTGTCTGCTCAGAAATAGCTCCTGGCAGGCACAGGGGACCATATGAGACACCGGGAATCGAACCAACCACCTTTGGTCCTGGATTGGCTGCTTGCAAGGCAAACGCCACTGTGCTATGTCTCCGGGCCCAATATCGCAAAACTCTTAAACTACTTCCCATGTTGTATTTTACTGTTTTTAATAAGAGCAATTGACTCCTTAATTTTGTAATGAATAATGAAATGTCTGGTTATGATTTGCATTTGCATTATATATTGTGACTATTCTTTATCAACTATTCTCTTTTTCTTCAGTAAAACTTTGTACCTATCTGTGCTTCTTTTCTTTTTTCATCTTAGAGTTTCAAATGAGGTCAATTTTTTATAAACCTTATGTGTAGGAGCGTCATATGGGAATAAGGAAGCAGGACATGCTTTTAAAAGGGCAGGAATACACTCAGTGTCATGAACAATATAGTAGTATTTAAAAGCTCTTATAGAATTTCCTTTTTCCCAGAAAAGGTATCTGTAGGTTGATTTTTACAAGGTAAAGTCCCCTGCAATTCTATACATCATAAAGATACATTCTCTCTATAGATTGTATTACCTATAGTATTTCCTCATTTGGTCCTTCTCTTCATTTCTCAAAAAACAAAAGCAAACAGATGAAAGTTTTCCATGCCAGCCAGTGAATCTTATTTCCTACTTTTAAGCAAGAATTTTGTTCTGCAGTTTTAGTTGAGGCCCCAAACTTCAGTCAACACTGACAGTTACTATCTATATAGAAATTTTCTCATGCCTCCTATACTTCTACCTGCACACCACAATTCCTGTTCTACATCACCTATTTTGTTCAGAATTCATGCTATCTTCCACTTTAATGGAAAACATATTATATTCCTTTTTCCAATTTATTGCTTTTTTCCCTTTTAATTAAGCAAAAAATGAAGGAAATGCCAAATTTTTATTATCACTCTCAAAAAGGATCTTCTTATGAGAGGAGCAATTCTGCAAGTGAGAATGGCACTTATAAAGCAATAAAATTAAAGGAAGAAAATAGAAATTTAATTTCCCAATAGAAAATATAATCATCGTTAAAGAAAAAGTTAGAGTTGTCACTAAAACTTTTGGATTCTGCATTGTCTTTCACCATAGTTACTACTTCTATTAAATAAATCATTTTATTTGCCATAACTTATTAAGAGAATAATTTTCTTTTAGTTCTAGGTAAATATCATTATAGCACATATTACATAGCCAGTAGACTTATCCTAAGTTTTACTCATAGTAGCATAGGATATAATAGTGGTTATGGGTCAAAGATATAATACAGGTATTAAAAGTCTTGCCTTGCTGACCATTTTGAATTCCCTGAGCAATGACTGAATCACCAGGAAAAATCCCTGAGCAGAGTCAGAAGTAAATCCTAAGCAAGCCAGATGTGGTTCCAAAACAAAACAGATAAAATGGTGATTATGAGGAGAGTGTAGGGGAACTGGAGAATTATTGCTTCAACTGTACAGATTTTTTTAAATCAATATGCCGATGACTATGCTCCAGAGATTTGCTACACCTATAGTTCACTCTATTACCTCCAGTTAATGTGATGTTAAATGCTAAAAGTATATGCGAGAAAATTTCAAGTTAAATGTTCCCAGTGCAAAACATACAAAGAAAACAAAATTTTGAAGGCAAAAGATACCTTGATTGTTCTTATAAAATCACAGGTATATGAATATATACAAATTTATGGAAGCATTCATTAAACTTATGGGTTTTACATGTACCAATTATAATTCAATAAACTAAAAAATAGCACATAAAAGTTTTGGTTTACCAGTGAGAAAACTATGCCTTATTTATCATAATAAGTAATATATTGCTTTTTCCCAAAAATCTTGAAATGACCTTTGCTTACAACGATATGATTAAAAAAAAAACTGAATAGGGCCAGAAAGATAGCACACCGGTAGGGTGTTAGTTTGCCTTGCATATAGCCAACCCAGACAGACGGTGTTCAAATCCCAGCATCCCATGTGGTCCTAGAATCAGCCAGGAGTAATTTCTGAGTACAGAGTGAGGAGTAACCTCTGAGTGCTGCAGGGTATGACCCCAATGCAAAAAAAAAAAAAAAACAAAAACTGAATGCCATCTAATTTAGCCTCTATAGAAATCAGTATGAATATTTTTCAGAAATTAAAAGTATAGCTTCCATATGACCCAGTAATTCCACCCCTTACTGTTTACCTCAAGAACAAAAAATATTAATTTGAAAAGAAAGGTACATACTTATGTTCATTACAGTACTATTTACAATAGCTATAATATGAATAAACATAATCTAACGATAAATGGATGAACAAAGAAATTATGGAATACTATGGAATTACAAGAAAAGATGAAATCCTGCCTTTTGCTACAATATAGATGAAACATGTGAGGGATATATAAAGTAAAATAAAATAATAAAGTAAATAAATAAAATAATAAAATAAAGTAAAATAAGTCTGAGGGAAGAGGAAAACTTCTGGATTATCTCATTTTTAGTATGTAAAGAAACAAAACAAGGGAATGGATAATATCCAAAAATAACAAACTCTAAGATCTGACAACAGAACTGAGGCTACCAAGTGGGTAGGGTGAGAGAGGAATGTAGAAAAAAATGAACTAGAAGCAATTAAAGGACAATGGTGGATATACAGGGCCTAAGCATTGAACATGTTCAAGCAAACTAACAGGCCCTTGCTCTTGTACCCTCTGTTCTCATTACTTTGTGTTTTTGTTGTTGTTGTTGTTTGATTGTTGGTTTGTTTTGTTTTGTTTTTCCTTCTCTCACTTCTTGTCTCCCTCTTCTTCCACCTTCTCCTCCTCACTATCATCAATTCAATCTATGTCAAATAAAAACCACACGTTACCTCCTCTATAGGAAAGGAAAGCTGACTTATAGGGTGCTATGGACAATACTGCAAAGGATAAACAACTATATAGATAGACCTCACTAACACAGCAGTCAGTACTCGAGACACGAAACCTATACATATCCAAAGTTGATCTATTAGTTTCCTTTCCTTACAAATACTATACTTACCTATCTTTCTGTACTCAGCGCACCTCTTGCCCTCCCCACCTCTTTACATTAATATACACCTAAGCTAACTTCTATATGTTTATATGTGGGCAGGAGCACACAGAGATAGGAATCCTCTTAAGGGACAAACCTAAACCACAAACAACCCATACCTATACCCCATATAACCCTTCCCATATAATATTCCCTCCCCCTCCTCCAGAAATCCGACTATCGCTTCACCCCTCAATCCCACGCCCGATATCCCCACCACATTGTAAGCCTTCACCCTCAATTCTTAATCCATGAGGCATCAAGACCGTTCTCCTACCACAACGAACCAGTACCCACTACCCAAGTGAAGAGACACCTACTCAAGCTCTCACCTCGTTCCCGGCAAGAAAATACCACCAAAACCCCGACTAACTCATGCACTGTGGCCCTCCTAATCACCTCTCCCTAATGGGGACTGTGGCTTGATACCAGAACTAGCTCCAAAGGACCCCCACTGCAAGAACTCTACCCAAGGGGCATGGTGAGATAGCACAGCGGCGTTTGCCTTGCAAGCAGCCGATCGAGGACCAAAGGAGTAACCCCTGAGCAACGCTGGGTGTGGCCTCAAAACCAAAAACCAAAAAAAAAAAAAAAAAAAAAAAGAACTCTACCCAAGACCTCCCTACCTGGACCCCACACTTCACTAGGAAATCTCAAAAGACAATGGGGAAGCCTATACTCTCATCATAAGTATAGACCTATACAACACTACCTCTTACCCTGTTTCTCCCCAAATGTAAAATAATCTCCCGTTTCATTTTCTCCCTTTTTGTTGTTTTTTTTTTCTTTCTTTTTCTTCTTTAGACATGTGTGAGCATATATATTTTTAGTTTTTGGCGTGTATCTGTTTTCTTCTCTCTCCACCCCCAAAATTTCACCAGCAATATAATGTAGCACTACTTCTTCCTGCAAAGACATATTAAACAAAAGGGAAATTTTACGTGTAAAAACAAGCTCTTATCTACTAGGGATAGAACTCATACTTCTTTACAACACAGGGACATCTCCCACCCTGAACGTATGTCATGTGGAACCAACTCCAGGGAACTAGACACCTACCTTCCAGCCTTGACTCCTGGATCCTAGACATAGAAATGACAGAGCTCTCCACAACAGCTCCAGGAACCAAATCCCCTCCAGGGCATTCACAATGCTGCTCTGATGCCAACATGCACCAGTTCTAAATTTATAACCTGACAACGAGGAAATGGGAGCAACTTGATCTAAGAGCAAGTTGTCCTTCCTCATCAGCTAACGATAAGACAAAATCAGAAAACATATCACCCTTTGACCTGAACAAAAGTCAAGATCGCTATATACAGACGACTGGTTGTTACAACTAGGACTCCACCCGGGACCAACAACAACAACAACAACAACAACAACAACGAAAAGCTCTAGCCTAGCTTTTGGTCTACGATCTGTTCAACAAGATCTCCAACTACAGAGGTCTGACTGAGACAACCGCAACTGAACGGGTCTTCCGGAAACAGAACGAAAGACTTTGTCCCAGACTCCATCCTAAGAGCAACATAATGACCAAGACCACCAATTACAGAAGATGGATTAAAACAACACTGAAGAAGCTTAACTGCTAGAACCACAAAGAAAGACTCTATCATAAGCTCCATTCCTTGAGCTGCATTCACCAAGATCTCTAGATACAGAGGTCTGATTTTACCATCCAAGATGAAGCAGAAGTCTTCCATACACCACAAAAGCACCGAGGGGAGAGTAAATGATCATGCAAGGAGTCTATAGTTAATCCCATGACAGTATACTTCAGGGGTGGAGAAACCCTGTAACTCCTAGGCCAAGGGAATTCCCTCTATAATATCCCCAATACTTAATGTGCCTATGCAGGGGGGAAAAGAAAAAAAACACACACACAAAATAATCATCTTTCCACACATTTATTGATTGATTGATCGATTTTTGACGTCTTTATTTTGGTGTAGATATTGAAGTTGATATCTCCAATTTTATTTTATTTCATTTCATTTTATTTTATCTTATCTTTCTCTTTCTTTTCGCATTCTGCCATGATTTGATTTCAAAACCGAGACTATTGTGTGATGCTTGTCTTTATTGCTGTAGTGCTCACTGGATATTTAATTGGATATTTCTTTCTGTATTGTTGTGGTGCTTCAATTACCTTTTTCATGTCCTCTCTCAAACTGAGGTGAAAAGCCTCTAGAAGGTCTCCGCCCATTTTCAGCTTATTTGACTTATTTTTTTTTCTTATTTTGTACCCTATTCTATTGCTTTTCTTTCCTTCAAACAAAACCACATAACTTGATTTATCTAGCTCCGCCTCTTAAATAGAGGGGGAAACAAGGGAGGGTATCAGGACCAAACAGATATATGACCACTAATAGTAAGCTAGACAAAGAGGGGACCACCTACTCTAGCAGCCTGGTGGGTGACGGTGGGGTATATAGGTTGCAGAAAGGGAACTGGGATGAGGGGAGGACATATTTGGTAATGGGTATTCAATGTTAATATGTACCTAAAATACTACTGTGAAAGATATGTAAGCCATTATGATCACAATAAATATTTAAAATAAATAAATAAATAAATAAAGTTTTTTTTTTTTGGTTTTTGGGCCACACCCGGCATTGCTCAGGGGTTACTCCTGGCTGTCTGCTCAGAAATAGCTCCTGGCAGGCATGGGGGACCATATGAGACACCGGGATTCCGAACCAACCACCTTTGGTCCTGGATCGGCTGCTTGCAAGGCAAACGCCGCTGTGCTATCTCTCCGGGCCCAAATAAAGATATTTTCAATTCAAAAAGAAGGACAATGGTGGAGAATCTTAGGTACTTATGTGGTGGCAAAACTAAAATAACATTGTACACCCCAAAAAGGCATAAATATTAATTCGTGTAACCATCTTGTCTCAATAATTTTTTTAAAAATTTATGGTGAATTTTTGTATTAATTATTTTATTTAAACACCATGGTAACAAGGTTATTCATAACACAGGTGTTGGTGTTTTGTTCTTTATTTTTGCAGAGATACAAAGTTATTTATGATTGGGTTTAACTCATACAATATACAAGACCTTTCACCAATACACCTTTCCCACCCAGTTTCCTTCCCATCCTGCTCCTTTTCTGCTTATGGGGAAGAAAATTTTCTTCTCTGTCTCTGTTTCTGTCTCTGGCTCTCTGGCTCTGGTTCCCTCGCTCTTTATATTTCTCACTTCATTCCTACCTCCTCCCCTTTTTGACACTGTAGATAGGTATCATGCCTATCACTTTATTGCCTTTCAGCACCCAGTTCTTGTCCATGTTGTTCATTGTCAATTGGCATTGGCAAAATGGTTGCTTCTCTGTCCTAACTAAACTTTCCTGCTTCTTTCTCTGGTCTCTATTGCCTCTGTATATTATTACTCTATTATGCTTAATTTTTATATCACACAAATGAGTGTGTTTATTCTATGTCTATCCCTCTCCCTCTGACTCACTTCACTTAGCATAATATTCTACATATACATCTATGTATAAGCAAATTTTGTGGCTTCATTTTTTCCTTAAAGTTGCATAGTATTCCATTTTGTAAATGTACCACTGTTTCTTTAGCCAATCATCTGTTCTTAGGCACTTAAGTTATTTCCTTATTCTGGCTATTGTGAATAGTGCTACAATGAACAAAGAGGTAGAGGTCTTTTCTACATTGTGTTTATGGGCTCCTAGGGTATATTACTAAGAATGATATTGCTGGGTCAGATGGAAGCTCAATTACCAGATTTTTAAGGAATATTCATAATGTTTTCCAAAAAAGGCTGAACCAGTCTACATTCCCACCACAGTAAAAAAGAGTTTCTCTCTCCCACCTCCATGCCAGGACTGTGAATGTGGTATAAGATGATATCTCATTGTTGTTTTGATTTGCAGCTCCCCAGTGATTGATGATGTGGAACATTTTTTAATGTGTCTTTTGGCTATATAAATTTCTTCTTTGAGGAAATATCTATTCTTTCCTTATCCCCATATTTGTATGGGGTTAATTGCTTTTTCTCTTGTGAAGTTCTGCCATTGCCTTCTATATATGAAAATTAACCTTTTATCCAAGGTGTAGGTGAGTAGTTCATCCCATTCTGTGGGTAGTCTTTGTATCTTTGTTGCTGGGTTGTTTCATTTTTGTTTTTGTTTTTGTTTTTTGAGGTGCAGAAATTTGAGTTTAATGCAGTCCCATTTGTTTAACTTTGCTTCCACTTGATTGGTCATTGGTATTTCATATTGAAGATGCCTTCATTTTCAATCTCATGGCAGGTTCTGCTACATTTTTTATATACTTTATAGTTTCAGATATGATATCAGTCTTTAATCCATTTTTATTTGACTTTTGTGCATGCATTAAAGAGAAGTTTGAGTTCACTTTTTGCATGTAGTTTACCAGTTGTTGTATTTGACCAGTTGAGTAATACTATTTGTTGAAGAGGATTTCCTTGCTCCACTTCATATTTCTGGCGCTTTCATCAAAGATTAATGGATTATATACCTGGGGGAGTCAGTCTCAGAATATTCAAGTAATTTCCATTGATCTGCAGATATGTCCTTATTCCAATAATATGTTGTATTAATGACTACTGCTTTTTAGTACAGTTTGAAGTTGGGGAAAGTGATACCTCCCCTCTTCTTTTTCCCAAGCATTACTTCAGTTGTTCATGGAAATTTATTATTCCAAGTAAATTTCAGGAGTGTTTGATGTATTTCTTTGAAGAATGTCATGGGTATCCTTATAAAAATGCATTACATCTTTATACAATGCTTTGAAAAATATTGCCATTTTAATTATGTTAATCCTCTCAATCCATGAGCAGAGTATATATTTCCATTTCCTTTTGTGCACTTTTATTTCTTGAAGCACTATTTTGTAGTTTTCTTTGTATAGGTGTTTCACATCTTTACTTAAATTGACTTCAATGTACTTGATATTCTGAGGCACAATTGTGAGTGGAATTTTTAAAAATATCTCTTCTCTTTTATCCTTTGTGTATAGAAAAGCTTTGCATTTTTGCATATTAATTTTGTAGCCTGCCACTTTACTATAGAAATTGTTCATTTCTAGAAGTTTTTTTATAGTGTTTAGGATTTTTTAAATACAGTATTATGTCATTTGCAAACAGTGACAGCTTGACTTCTTCTTTTCCTATCTGGATGCTCTTGATATCTTTTTCTTGCCTGATTGCTATGGCAAGTAATTCCAATAATAAATTGAATAGGAGTGGTAAGATGGGGAAACCTTGTCCTTGGGCAAGATCTTAGAGAAAAGGCTTTTAGTTTTTCCCAATTACATATAATGTTTGCCATGGGTTTGTGGTAAATGTCTTTTACTATAATGTGGAAGATTCCTTTAATTCCCACCTTGTTGAGAAATTTTATCATAAATAGGTTCTGAACCTTGTCAGATGCTTTCTCTATATCTATTACTATACTCATATCATTTTTATATTTTCTTTTGTTAACATAGTGTATAGTAGTGATTGATTTATGTGTGTTAAACCATCCTGCTTGGTCATGGTCTATAACATTTTTATAAATTGTTGTATTCTATTTGCAAGTTTATTGTTCAGGATTTTAGCATCTATGTTCATCAAGGAAGGATATTGGCCTTTTTATGTGGTCTCTCTACTTTTGGGGTGTGTGTGTGATGCTTTTTGGAGTGATGTTACCTTCATAAAAATTGTTTGGAAGTATTTCTGTTTTTTTCAACTTCCTGAAAGAACCTAATATGCATTGACAGTAGGTAATATTTAGAGGTTTGAAAGAATTCACTAGTGAACCATCTGGACCTGGACTTTTGTTTGGGGGAAGGCTTTTGATGACCATTTCAATTTTCTAGTGATATGTCTGTTAAGGTATTCCACAACATCTTTATTCAACCATGGAAGGTTATAGAAAGAATTTATCCATTTTCATCAGGCTCTCAATTTTGTGGCATAAAGATTCTAAAAGTGATTTCTGATTACCCTTTGAATTTCTATAGTAGCTATAGTACCACCCCACCTTTTCTTTCTGATTTGATGTATTAAGTTTTTCCTCTTTGAGTCTTACTAATCACTTATTGATCTTATTTATTTTTCAAAAAATCAAATCTTGCTTTAATTGATATTTTTTATTGTTTTCTGGATATCCAGATCATTGATTAATGCTCTAAGTTTTATTTCCTTTCCTCTTCCTTCTTTTAGTTAATTTTGTTGGTCATTTTTAATTTATTAATCTGTGTCATTAAATTATCTATGTAGGCCTTCTTTCTTCCTGGTGAATGCTTGCAAAGCTATAAATTTTCCTCTTAGTGCCACTTTTGCTATGTCCTACAAATTCTGATAATTAGTGTCTTCAATCTCATTTGTTTTCAAAAATCTTTTGATTTCCTCTTTGATTTCCTCCCTGATGTGGGACGAGGTGGCCCAATTGATTTCCTCACTGACCCACTGATTGTGCAGTAGTGAGTTGATTAATTTCCAAATGTTAATATTATTACTCTGTTTTAGTTTGTAATTCATTTCTGTTTTCAGTAAATTGTGGTCTAAGAATATATTTGATACTATTTCTATCCTCTTTCTTAGGGAAGATGGTCAGATCCAGCAGCACTCAGGGGATATTCCTGGCTCTACACTCAGAAATCGCTCCTGGGGGACCGGAGAGTTAGCATGAGGTAAGGCATTTGCCTTGCATGCAGAAGTTTGGTGGTTCGAATCCCGGCATCCCATATGGTCCCCTGAGCCTGTCAGGAGCGATTTCTGAGCATAGAGCCAGGAGTAACCCCTGAGTGCTGCCGGAGTACCCAAAAAAAAAAAAAAAAAAAAAAGAAATCGCACCTGGCAGGCTCAGGGGACAATATGGGATGCCAGGATATGAACCACCATTCTTCTGCATGCAAGGCAAATGCCTTACCTCCATGCTATCTCTCCGGCCCCAATTTCTATCCTCTTGATTTAATATGGAGGTATATTTATGACCCAGCATGTGGTCTATCTTGAAGAATATCCCATGTTCATTGAGGAAAAGTGTGTATTCAGATTTTAGGGTGTGAAAATCTCTATACATATATATACATATGTATTTAGACTATATATGTATGTAGATACAAGCCCCTATCTTCCATTTCTTTCTTCAAAGTCAGTATATCCTTTGCCTGAATAAATTTTTACTTTTAAAAAACATTGATTTTCAGTATAAAATAAATTATTAAATGAGAATACATTTGTTCAAGAGAGAAGCATGACTAACTTGTGTGCATTAATGGTTAACCTTCTTTGTTTATGGGTGACAGAAAGACTTGTGAAACAAGAATTTTCATCTCTTAAAGCATCACAGAATTTGATGTCACACTTGACTTTAAAGTTAATTATGGACAAACTGAATCTTCTGACAGATTTTTTGCAGCCAATAATTTAGTAAAAGTGCTCTGCGTTAGAAATCCAGAATGTCAGCTAAAGATCAGTTCCCAGGGCTTTGAAATGCCCTCTTTGTATAACAAGATGTTAAAATAGAACCATTCCCATCTTGGCACTCCCACACTACCTTCAGACAATTGGAACATATATGCCTACATTGAAAAGGAAAAGACCAGAGAGCACTACTCAAGAATTTGCAAAGATAATGACTAGAAATTTTTGGTTTTGTCATGATTTGTTCATTAACCATCTTGCAGTATAAAGGGGTTAAAATTAAATCTTTCATTCTTGGAGAAGATTAAACAAAAGAACCATCTAGAAAGCAGTTAAAGGAATGTGGTGTTAAATGTCTGATATTTGTGGGATCTAAGATTGATGTCACAATCTGAGGCAAGTATTTAAAGCCTGTGGCTACCTTTAAAGAATCTTCATGAGGAACAAATAGCAGTTCTTCACGGGACAAGGATTCCTAAGTGATTTCTGTGGTGAGGTGAGGATGAACAGGAAAGAACGCCTACCTGGAACACTTGCGAGTATATCCTTTTACATATATATTGAAACCTCCAAAGAGAGTAAATGTGGGACAGTCCACTGGAAGTTCAGAGCTGAGATTCAAATCAAAAGACATAATTAGAGAGATCTAGCAGGACTGTTTCTGCAGAAGTCAGAGTAATTGTTGTTCAGTGATGTACATATAATATTATATAAATTCATATGATATTACAATGCACTTACATCAAAAAAATCTTAAATGATGAATGTCTTGGGCCAGAGAAGTATTACAGTGCATAGGGCATTTGCCTTACATTCAATATACCCAGGTTTGATTCCCAGAATCCCATATGATTCCTGTAGAGCACCAAATGATCCTTGAATGCATAGCCAGAAATAATTTCTGAATAGCACTGGGTGTAACTCCCCCAAAAGAAAAACAGTGAATATCTTTGCTATATTCACAAATTTGAATATTTTAAGGATTTTTCTTCTTTTTCTTGCTCCCCAAATCTTACTCTCCTTTCTTTTAAGAACTTTATCACAAGAGAGATTTTGTTACTCTGAATGATGTTGCCCCACAGAGTTCTATAACTGCTTTCTTTTTTATGCTCTTTCTCTTTGCATCCATCTGGGTAGTTAGTTCACTACCTTTTCTTCAATAGAATTCAATGCATTGCTAAGCTTATTCAGCGAATTTTCTATTTCAATGTTTCTAGTGCTTTCAGTTAATTCTTGTTTTGTTGTTTTAATATTTCCATTGAGAATATACTTGTTCAAAAAGGCAGCCTTTTCCTTTAAATTATTGAATCTATTTATGATAGTTGTTTCCATTCTTTTCTGATAATTTCAACATCTCTGTCAGTGCTAGGTTTGTTTTCACAATCATGTTTTCTGTTCTTATAGGTCACATTTTCGTATTTTATTTTCTAAGGCCAGAGTGTGTCCTTTGTGAATTTTAACACACTAAAATTTCAGCACGATCCTTCCACTTTGATGGTCAGAATTCTAAAACTATCCTAAACATATGATTTCTAAAATCTTAGCACACCAAGGAGCTATTTGTTGACAGGCCTTATAATATGTCCCTATACATATAGTTTAACATTTGGCAAAAAGTTCCAGGAGACCCCCTATGCATATATTTGAAGCTCCTTTTCTGCTTAGTTCCTTCTAGTTATTCATTTCAAGTAAATCTTGCAAGTCACAGCCTCAGCAGTCCCAAGGTCTTCCTCTTCATCTCAGTATGACTCTCAGGTTTGTTCATGTTTTAAATTTCTCTGCCATGAACTGAAAGTGCCTCCAGACAGGAATTTGGGGTCAGCTAGGGACTTTTATGTTCTCCTCTTTCAGAGATTACAGTCCTGTTGTCCATCATCTAAAAACAGTTTTTCCATGTATATTTGTCTAGTTTTATGGTTGTTTATGTGAAAAGCTAGTCAAATACTAGCTTCCATTATGGCTCCAAGGCCAGTTGACATTTTATTATCTAAGAGTGCCTCTCTATATACATCAGAAGCTAGCTGACATTTCATTTCAGCTATAGAAATAACATGTCCACAATGTTTGAAAGTATAATAACATGAAATTGTGCATTGTTTTCTATCTGCACCCTAGAGGATTTAAATCACATTTCAAAAATGTTATGTATATACATATGTGTGTATATGTGTGTTTATATAGAATAGGAGAGAGGGTATGTTGGTCTTCAGTTAGGTAATGAAAGAAACTATCTCATAAAGGTTGTAAACAATGAAGTTGGAGTGGATTATGTCAGATATACCGAGTTTAGATTCAGTCATTACTTAACTCCTTTATTTTAGCATTATTAAGCAAGTGATTTAAACTATCAATGTTTCCTAACATTACAGCTAGATTCTAACAATAGCTTCACCCTTTTCATTCCTCTGAGTATCACAAGGTGGGATTGCCTGCAAATTCTCTATAAATAGTATAAATAGCCTGTTTTAGTTAGTGGGAATTTGTAGTAAAAACTATTTCTTACATCCATGCCCCACAATTGCCACCATATCTGCTCGGGAGCCAGCTTCATAGTATTCCCCAAAAAGATGTAAAACATGCTGCAAAAAAAAAACATGGTTACACCAGACTTACAGCTGAAAATTGAGGTACCTGCTGAAGCTCTGGTAGCCTAACTCACAACTCACAATCACCACTTTACCAGTGATCCTACTTCACCACTGATCTCTGCAGAGGCACCTAACCACCCAAAGCTCCAAGTATGACAGTCTTGGGGCTGACATCACGAGAATTTGTCAGAATGTGAGCACTCTTCCGGTGCCTTTTCATCCTTTTAGAAGGCCTGGCAGTCATAACCACACCACAGTACTTGGAATTCCTGGAGTAAACAGACCCATATGCGGCTGTGTGACATCAACAAATCTTTCAAGACTGTCAGCCTAGAAGTAACTCAATAAATTAAATGTCAAAGAAGCATAAAAGCCACCTAAGTTTAATAAACAGAACAAATAACAGAATGATCAGCTAGCAACAATTATCTTAGTAATATAAGTAGCTAATAATCTAGTGCTAGATATAATAGCCCTACTGCTAGATATATTATTTTCACAAATTTTCTCTTAATTTTTTTTATAATTTCATACAACTTAACTGTAAACAAGAAATAGAAAGTAAATTTTTTTTTTTTTGGTTTTTGGGCCACACCCGGTGACGCTCAGGGGTTACTCCTGGCTATGCGCTCAGAGGTCACTCCTGGCTTGGGGGACCATATGGGACGCCGGGGGATCGAACCGCGGTCCGTCCTAGGCTAGCGCAGGCAAGGCAGGCACCTTACCTCCAGCGCCACCGCCAGGCCCCGAAAGTAAATTATTTTGTGCCTACTAAGGGATCAGGTTTGGGAAAGGATGGGAAAAGGTACAATGATGAAAGAAATTTTACACTGGTTTTGGGATTGATGTTAGACTATGGAATGGCAGAAACAAATATTTATAGGCAACTATGTAAATTTTGGTGTTTAAATAAAGTAAATTTAAAAACTTGTTTTTTATAATATGGTTATAGGCTCTACTCCCAAGTCTGCCTTCTCTAGCCACATTCAATAAAATTAGCAGATCCATTTATTCTGTGCCTACTTTGTGCCTGGAAACTTTTTCTAAGACTTTACCCATTTGTTTTCTATAATAAACTTAACAGTGGATATTAACAATCTGATTTTGCTCATCAAGTATCTAAAGTAGAGTAATGTTGAAAAATTTGACCAAGTCCAACTAGCAAGTCAGATTTAAGCACTTGCACCTACAAAACCAAGATCTTTCCCATTACCCCATACTAACAATAGACAATAAACATCACTCTTGGCTTCTAAACTCTCCTCCATAAAATAAGATTTGTGAATCATGAGGTATTTCTATTCTTTTTCATCTAACTATGCAGTCACTTGCAACAATTTTTTAATTCTAGTAAATAAATATCAGGCTTAAAGAATCTAATTTTCAGTCTACATAACTTAAAAATAATAAACTCTAGGAATATATGTGGTCCAATTTTATGTTCAACTTCTAATTTTGCAACCTGAACAATGATTCTCTTGTCTCAGCCCAATCAATCACAAACCACTCACTAATCAACAATTTTTCCCCTTTACTCTAGTTATATATATATGCATATATATATATATATATACATATATTTCTACTGGATCATTTGCCATTGCTTGTCATAGAGGTGCAGAACATATGTCCTGGGGAGATGGATTTGAAGAATGGTTCCTTTCTGAAAATGATCTGAATATACATCTCTGTGCAGAGTTCAGCTCACTTCACAGTCATTTAGCTTAATGCTCATTATCACTAGTTATCATTTTTACCACTTTATTTTTAAATTCCTAAAGTCCAGCACAATCATTTAACTAGATCTATGGGTTAGTCTAAGATATAAAAAAAGGAAAGCCTTTATCTCTACATATTTTTGACAGATTTAAAATTGAGACATGGTGTAAGGCAGAACACACTTCCATATAGAGACAGAGCAGGCAGCCTCAGAGACAGAAGGATGTCATTCCACAAGCTCAAGAGATGAAGAGTATATCTGAATAAATATGTTGGCCCATAAAGGATATAATTCTTTTACCTCACTGACAATCACCACACTGAGGCCAGATCATGTAACTAGATTTACAATATATATTTGAGATGAATTAAAGAGAAATAAACACTGAATATGGAGATCAGTGAATTTGTTTATACAACAGGTGCAAAGTAGAACATTGTCTCTTTCCATTTTAGCTTTGGGTGGAAAAATGAAGAAGTACTAACTGGCTGCTCAGGGAATGCAGTCACATGAATAATCTAGGATCAAATCTTCCAGGTTTCTCTAGATAAAAGTCTTTTATATTCTCCAGTTTAGATCACCCAAGAGATGGGAAAATAACCAACAATGCATTAACTTGGCTGTCACTTTCAAATCAGTCATTTATCTCCCTGATTATCAGTCATAAGGACAACTCACAAATCAGCTGGCTGAGATACAGGCATTTAAAGTCCTTTGCTTCCTACAGAAATTCAGTCATCACCCAGATCCAAGTTGACCTTTTTCAATCCCTTGAATTTAGAATTACTGCAGCATCACTGTTTACTGCATGATTGAAGATTCCAAACTGAAGTGTAATCATATGCAAAATGTTAGCAGGGTAAAAGATCAAGGACGTGTATAAGACAATTTGACACATGCAGAGGCCAAGTCAGAAAGGCCAAGTCAGAAAATAAATTGCAACTAGCAAGGGCATGAAAGGCAGTGGGGCCAAGCTTTATAAATGCATTAGCAAAGTGAGCACATTTGGACTCCATAATTACTGTGGTGAAAGGGAAGATTAATACTAGAGCAAAATCATGAAAATATTAAATATTTACAAAATATTACATACGCATCACAGATGTTATATATAACTTATATATATTTATATAATTTATATTTATATGTGCATAAGCATATATATAGCCAAGAAAACAAGAATGCTTGGAAGGTATCAGTTTGATTTCATTGCTTTATTGACATAACATTAGTTTACAAGTGTATAAATGTTTATGTTTTAGGCGTATAATATTACCATATATTTACCATCGAAATGCTCATATTTCTTCTCAGATAAGATCTTTTCAGCCTGCTCCATGCTGCTTTTCTTACCATACTAGCAACCTCAATTCTATGGTCCAAATCTCAGAGTTTTTGTCTAAACAAACCTCAGAAATCTTACTCTGTGGTCAGACTTGAGTTTCTTTCACATTGCTATCTTCTTCCCCCCTTTTGTATGACATGTGTAAAACTCTCTCAAACTTGTCTTTATTCTTCTGATTTTCTTAGCAGGATACTCTCCAGTTCCATCCATATTACAACAAAAGGCAAGATTTGTTCTTTTTCTTACAGCTGAGTTGTAATTTGTTGTTAAATATGCCACATCTTTATCTACTTATCTGTCACGAGGCATTTGGCAATTTCTAAATTTGTGCTATTTTAAGAAGTATTCCAAAGGGCACAGGTATGCAAATATCTTTGCAAATTAGTGTTTCTGTGTTCTTTGGGTAGATGCCTTGGAGCAGAACTGCTAGACACATGGTAGTTTTGTTCCAATTTATTTTATAAATAATTATATTATTTTCCATAGAAGCTGAACAATTCCACCAATAGTGAATGAAGGTTCCTTTTCTTCTATATTCTTGCCAGCATGTCTTTATCTAGTCTTATAATATAGGATGGTATTACTAATGTGAGTTGATATCTCAAAAGAATTCAATGATATGAAGACTATTTCTTACTGTATTTTGAAAGAAAAGTCAACCTGATTAGATAGTATTTTTTACCAAGCTACTTCCTGAACATTAGAAGAATGTGAAAATTCATTCATTGCAACTCAATATATCCTAAGGAAAAACCATTACATCTCTATGCAGTTATCCTTCTCTGAAAATATGTTGTCACTGCCAATGACACTACTATTCATCTCCCTAAATATCTAATCCCTGAAATGCCCATTATTGCTAATTCATCTCCTTTCTTCCTTAATGGTTTTTGTACCAATTTTTCAAGGTATTTTTTTTTCTTTTACTTCCTTAGAAGCATCACATGCTGTATCTGCTACAAACATTTTCCTTTCATCTCCCAATTTAACTCTCTCATCATTAGTATTTATCTCTCAGGATCCATTAATTTAATTTTGTCATATTTACAGTCACATTTCATTTCCAAAACTATATAAGTTTCTTTTTTTCTGTTTATCTGTTTAATCAACTATTCAACCACTACAAAAGATAAGAAATCTTACAAGATTTGTTATCTCTGCACTCTCATTTATTTTTAGTCAATACTCAACCTCTCTGATTATAATCTTCCCTCAATATCTTCAGAGACATACTATTTTTCAAAGACCAAAACAGACACAAACATTAAAATAAATGCCAAAAACAAACATCAAAGATATGTTTCAGCATAGCAGAGGGGGCTTGTACTGATGTTCATAGCTCATAAATTGGTGTTTGAGTTCTGATTATAATTAACCAAACTGACAACTTTTGTTGGGTATTACATTAAGAGGCAAAGACTGGAGAAAAATTAGTACTAGTATTAGTACTTTGTTCAGATTTTAGAACAAGCCATTTTACATGCTTTTATTACAGGATAAGTAACATTGACTTATATAAGCAAAACCCTATTTTCCAGTGACTGGACACAATGAAGTTTGCTTTTACCAATATTCCAATACAAATCAGTGCAAATGAAAAAGAGTTAGGAAATAACAAAGAAGGTTTAAAATAGTACCATCCACATCCCAATAAATATTTAGATACTGGCTTTAGTAACACCATGGAGAGCGAGAACTATATTTTTAAATTGACACTGTTGATCTAAGTTTTGATCATTCTATTTTCTTTGTGTTGTAGCAAACAATACGAATTAAATTTGTGCCTTCAAGGAGTCAGGCAATGGTGGTAGGTGGGAAATTGGAGACACTGATGAAGAGATGGTCAATGTGGTGGTGAGATTAGTGTTTGAATATTTAATGCCTGAAATGACTATATTATGAATAACTTGGTAAATCATGGTGTAATAATAAAAATCTTTTAAAAGCAAAAAAGTTAGGATAGTGGGTACATCCAGGTATCCAAGACTCTGTACTACTACTTTCAAAGTACTTTCCGAAGATGCTTCTGTCCATGAGAGAAAAAGTGAATATGAGTATGAATCATGCAAAAGAGGTTTTTATGAATCAAATCTGGAGTGTTAAGTATCATTTTTAACTTCCAATGTAAAATGGCCCCCAACTGACTGCATATAACTTAAGAAACCTTATCTGTGTTCCAGGGAAGAAATAGAAAAGTGCAGGTTTTATTGAAGACACTTCTACCATCTCTTCAACTATTCCTCTCCTGTATTTCTAATTCACTTTTGCAGATTCATGCTGGATTTGGAGAACCAAAGCAGCAGCTTTTTAAAGTTCATAGGAATTCTTGATATCTATCTGTCTCCCCATCAAAGATAACTAATAGCTAGATGCAGCTACTCATCTTAATCATCTCATTTCTTTGCTGCTCAGATTGACTTCTAACAAAGTGTATGCATTTGTCTTTAATCCTTGACTTCTGCAAGATATCTTTATTAGAGAGAAAAAAACATGAAATATTGTCATAAGATTCTAGCTCATTTTGGTGAATTCCAGCCAATTCTTGGTCTCTTCACTCTATATTTATCTCCTCTTCTGGCTCAAGGTAAAACAACTACACGCAGATATTTTTTTTTCTCTTTGCTTGAATTTTCTTATTTTTTAAAAATATTTGTAAATGAAGAAATATAATAAATTTTATTTTTGTTTTGTTTGGGGGCTACACCCAGCCCTCAAATTACTCCTGGCAAGCTCTGGGTACCATATACGATGGAAGAAATTAAACCTGGGCCAGCCATACACTAGGATAAAGCCCTACCCACTGTGCTATTGCTTCAGCCCCTCTGCTTGAATTTTCTGATTCAAACAGCTATATATATTGACTTTCTGTTATGCAAACTGATTTAAAATTTTACTGTGAATGATATGTAAGCCACTACAATTAAAATTAAAATTATGTTAAAAATATTAATAAAAAGTTAGGAAAACTAAAAAGAAAAAATATTTAAATGTTGCCAGAAATAAATTTTATGCCATTAGTTCCACTTAATAGTTTTTACTGAGGTTTTTGAATTAAAGAAATATTTTCTATTTAAAAAGATCCTGACTGATACCATTACTATGACTAAATAATCAGATTATAGGACATAGGAGCGGGGTTTTTTTAAGTCATTTTTCATTGTTAATGAAGAATCATGACTTAGGATACATGTTTATGATGTTTATAGTTTTGATGTACACAGTTCCTTACCACCCTTTACTATCACTAATATGTCCAAGACCCACCTGCACCACTGTCCCTATATTGTTTCTAGTCCAAGTCTTCCTCTCCCCCCACTCTTTCTCACATTGCCTTGTAACTTAAGTTTTATAATCCAAGGTACAGGGTTAGTCTTTTGTAGATGAGGTAGTTAGTTAAGTCTGTCAGAAAAGATAACATTTGTCTGAAGATCTGACTGAAGTAGTAAATGAATTATGAGGATGGTAAATATTCAGAAGCAAATGTAAATGCGAAGGTCCTGGGTTCAGGCATAAAGAAGCATGTTAGATAAACAAGAATGTCAATATGACTAGATCAGAGAAGGAATAATTTTTACATCAAATGATGAATCTAGAAACAGGAAGGGGGAGGGGCAGAAGTGTTGGTGCTAGTTCAAATCATAAGAAGACTCCAGATTTAGGGACCAGAGAGGCAGTGAAGGGGTTAGAGTGCATATGTGAAACCCAGATCCTCAACAACTAATAATATGGTTCCCTTGAATTACTGGATGTCTTCCTGGAGCCTTTCAAACATAACCAGATGTGGTCCTCATAACCTCTGTGGCAAAGAATCAGTAGCAGTAATCCTTGGGACCCCTGATCACCACGTGGGACTTCTCTCCAAAAAATAATATATATATATATATATATATATATATATATACATATATATATATATTGTATGTATCCAATGCATATGTTGCAGGAAGAACTGATGGAAAACATTAGTGAAATTGATACTGGCATGATGAAAAGGAGAGATAAGAATGATTTTTGGGGGGAGGGGAAAAAGAATGATTTTTTCCTTTAAACATCTTGATTGCAAATATGATTGTGATTAGGTTTCAGTCATGTAAAGAACACCCCCCTTCACCAGTACAACATTCCCACCACCAATGTCCCAAATCTCCCTCCACCCCACCCCACCCCCACCTGTACTCCAGACAGGCTTTCCAGTTCCCTCATTCATTCACATGATTATGGTAGTTTTTTCTGTGTAGTTATTTCTATAACTGCACTCACCACTCTTTGTGGTGAGCTTCATAAAGTGAGCTGGAAGTTCCAGACTTCCTCTCATTGTCTCTGAGGACTGTTACAAAAATGACTTTTATTTTTCTTAAAACCCATAGATGAGGGAGACTATTCTGCGTGTCTCTCTCTCCCTCTGACTTATTTCACTCTGCATGATGATGTACATCCATGTACAGGAAAATTTCATGACTTCATCTCTCCTGAGGCTGCATAATATTCCATTGTGTATATGTACCACAGTTTCTTTAGCCATTCATTTGTTGAACGGCATCTTGGTTGTTTCCAGAGCTTGGCTATTGTGAATAGTGCTGCAATAAATATAGATGTGAGAAAGGGGTTTTTGTGTTGTATTCTTGTGTTCTTAGGGTATATCCCTAGGAGTGAAATAGCTGGGTCGAATGGGAGCTCAATTTCCAGATTTTGGAGGAATCTCCATATTGCTTTCCATAGAGGTTGTTTTTATTTTTTTTATTATTCTTTATTGAGAAATATGTTAAGTTTAGGATGATCTAAAATAAGACATTCACTGTCTTCAAGTAAATAATCTGATCTACTTTTCTTCTGTACACATCCCATACTCAGCATTTCCTCCTTTACTCTTCGAATTTCCTCATTTAAATAATTGTGAATCTACCATGGTCACTCAACTATAGGTTCCAAAAGAGAGGAATTATCCTTATTCATTTTTTTTTGCCCCAGTTCATTTAATGGAACAATTGGTAAGAGTCTATTTAAAATTTTTGTGTTGATTTTTTTAAACACAACTCTTGAAATATGCAAACTGTCATAAGTCTTCTAATATCTTCAGTGTGGCTTTAAGATTTTCTCTTTGTTTGTAAGTTTTAAGGGCATTTTCTTTTTCTTTTTTTGGGGGGGGCACACCCGTTTGATGCTCAGGGGTTACTCCTGGCTAAGAGCTCAGAAATTGCCCTTGGCTTGGGGGGACCATATGGGACGCTGGGGAATGGAACCGCGGTCCTTCCTTGGCTAGCGTTTGCAAGGCAGACACCTTACCTCTAGCGCCACCTCATTGGCCTCAAAGGCATTTTCTTTTCTTTGTTTTTTATTGACTTTGTTTTTATTTCAGGGATTCAAGGATACACCAATTTAATAAAGATCCTAAAAGAAGAAACCTGTCCATTACTACCATTAACTCACCCCAAAAATGTGAATTTCTCTTAGCAAAGTACATTTATATATTAGACAGATTTTAGGAAATTAAATTCTAATCAAGTCAAGCAAAGCCAATTCAATATCTTACACATGTTGGATATTAATTAACACAGTTAATTAAAGCAATTAAAAAAATCTCCCTTTCCTGGTTTCATTAGCACTGGTTTTTTTCAACTGGTTAAAAGAAAAACCATTCTTAAGTATTATAAATTGTTATGGAAATCACAAATTGCTGAGGCATCTATGAAGGAGAAATAATTTATTCATTAATTACTGAAATTCACTGACCATATAAATTTGTCACTAAAATAAAACTATGGCACTTATGCCCAGATGCACTCATAAATAACTAAATAATTAAACTCACAGCCTCAGAACAAAAGCCACACAATGGGCACAATGCAATCCAAATAAGTTCCTTACAGGGCAAAAATAGAACATGTAATAAAAATTATGCTAATTTGCATGTGACCCCTTTCAAGCTTTTATGCTAGTGATTACCAGAAATTCTACTTTGTTTTCCATATCTTATTTCATTTTCACTGTCCTTAGAATGGCAAAGTATTTAGAGTATCCCAAAGCCGATATTATCCCCATCAGCCCTAGAGAAGTTGTGACTACGTGTTCTTCTAGCTTTCAAAGGCCATCTTTTCCCAACTTCTTATTTTGCCAGCATGCCAATAAGTCTCATCCACTGCAAATGAAATCTAAGAAAGAAAGAATGAACCAGCATGTATCATCCTACCCTTGATTCCTCACTACTCTCAGTACCTGATCTAAATACTTTTATTTATTCAGTCTTCAGCAATAATTCTTTTCTCCATTTTTTAGACAACCAAAAGGAGGCTAAGGGTTAAGTAACACCTAGTACAAAACATTTTAGATACCGCTCTTTCCACATCTAAAGGTTATATTTTGACACTTGATTTGATATCAAGATAACCACTTGGTTCTCTAATTTGAGCTCCTACACATCCCACAGAATAACTCTGATGAGGTCTTCAGTTTTTTTTTATTGGAAAGACCAGCCTTCTCTATAGGAAGCAACACTTTCTTGCACCAAACTCTTTACCTAGGCTACTTCTTTTCTTTAAATCTCAAACTCTATGCTATAATCCCAAATAGACCAGTGGGTAGAGTGTTTCTCTGGCTCCCCATAGAGTTCCCCGAAGTCCACCATGAATTATCCCTGAGACTTGAGTACAGTGTCAGGCATAAATGCTGAGCACCACCAGATGTAGTCCCCCCCCAAAAAAAAAGCAACCAAACAAACAAATAAAGAACAAATCAGTGTATATAAAAAACAACCCAGAGACATCAGAAGCATGTTGTCTATGGGTTACAACATGCATCGTGTTCTCTAATGTGGTGTGAAAATAAAGAGAGCATCATAGCTAAGAGAGGGGCAGTTGGTCATTATTATGAGATAATATGAGAGTAAATACCAAAACAATGAGAAGTAGCTGGCTCTTGCTGGCTCTTCCTACTCCAATAGTATTTTTTGTTTTTGTTTTTAAATAAAGCAACTGAACTTGGGTCTCTAAGATAACAGCTTCTTAGCCGTGCCTTCCTAGCTACAGCTAAGTTACATTACCTACTTAGAGCTTCTGTCTCCTCATTGTCAAAATGATGTGAACTTCAATTGCTTGCTAAACTTTAAAATGAAGACTCACTGTGACGGAAAGATAGCACAGCGGTAGGGTGTTTGCCTTGCATGCAGCTGATCCAGGACTGATGGTGGTTCTAATCCCAGCATCCCATGTGGTCCCCCATGCTTGTCAGGAGCGATTTCTGAGTGCAGAGCCAGGAGTAATCCCTAGTGCCTCCAGGTGTGACCTCAAAATCAATAAATAAATAAAATGAAGACTCTGAAAAGAGGTTGCAAGAAAAATTAGCCCCCCATATATATATATATACATATATATATGTATATATATATACATATATATATATATATATATATTTCATTTTAACAAACATTTTTGATGTAACTTAAAACTTAAGGAAAATACATCTCTCATTTGTCCTCACTATTCACTATTTCCTTCTCTCTTGTAACAGGGTGTTCCACATTATAGATATATTCTGCTTGGCCCCAAACACATTTAGGCTTCATCTTATGAACTTGCTCCTTCAAACCTGTATTCTCCCTTGAAGACATATTTCTTATGTCTCTTTGCTTGTTTCTATTTTGCTCATTCTAACCTATATTTTCTTTTAAACACGTATTCCTCTTTCCGTTCCTTCAAGTCTAAGTAAATTTCTTTCAAAAAAGTCACTAGTATGTTTCACCAAAAAAAAAAAAAAATTATCTTATAGGTTTGTCTTTTGTGAATTTAAGAAATCTAGAAATATTATAAATAACATGTATTTCATTTTAAAACAAGAATGCTGAGTTCATTTTAGAACTAAATTATAGGTATTGCTTAGTTTGTATTTTTACCCCCATAAGCACCAGTAGTATTATGTAGCATTGTTTCTTTTTTTGCATAGGCACATTAAAATGGCAAAATCTTATGCATAGAAAGTTCTTATCTAATATAGAGAGGAACTCATACATTTTATATTGCATAAGGCCTTTCATCCTAAACATTTCTCATAGTAACTTGACATAGGACTCAGTCAATCGTACATCAGCCATTCACCCCTGAACCTTGGATCCAATCTTTGGAACAAGCACGGTTTTCTGTACCAGCACCCGGAATCAAACTTTTACCAGGGAAGGTCCTAATGCTTCCCTGGTACCGATTTGCTCCAGGGTTGGTTCATTTGACACCTTGACAACTTGGAAACAGCAACAACTTGCTTTCAGGGCAGGTCTCCCTGCCTTGCCCCTAAGAGTGAGATGAAACCAGAAGACACTTTATGACACCCTGACTTCAACATAGCATCTGAAAAAAACCAAGATCTCTAATTACAGAAGCCTGACTGACAATCGTGTTTGAAGAGAAATTTAACTGGGACTATAAAGAAAGAATTTGGGGTTAGATAACTTAATATGCTCAGAGCCTGTAGTTGGTCTTTGGAAAGATGCTTTATGGGTAGTAATACCCTGTTCTATAGGCTAAATTTTTTTCCTTTGTACTTTCCCCATGTTTGCTACACCTATGCAAAAAAAAAAAAAAACCAGTCACTTTTTCTTTTAAAAAATATATTTTAGATAGGGATTCCTACCTTTTTCATCAAACCTTGGGACATGGATTACTTTGTTTTACCTAATATTTCTGCTTTTTTATATAAAATTGAGAAGGAAAAATAATAAAGATAGGCTAGGTTCAGAGGCCACATGGTTTCAGGTACAATGGAGGAGGAAAAAAGGGGGCAGAACTAAATATCCAAGCCTCAGTAAACATCAATCGAATCAAGAGACCCAAACTCTAACAATCTAAACTTAAAATGAGCCTGTTTTACTTGCAAGCCAGTTGGTACAAAATGGCGGTATAGGATGCACTCTGGGAACATTGTTGGAGGGAGGTTAACACTGGTGGTGGAAATGGCCCTGACTCACTTTGCATCTGAAATTCAATTGTAAAAGACTTTGGAATTCACAATAGTTTCAATAAAATAAAATTTGTTAAAAATTAAGAAATACAAATAAGGGCTGGAGAGATAGCATGGAGGTAAGGCATTTGCCTTGCATGCAGAAGGACAGTGGTTTGAATCCCGGCATCCCATATGGTCCCCCGAGCGCTGCCAGGTGTGACCCAAAAAGCAAAAAAATAAAAATAAATAAAAACCAGAACAAGGGGCAAGGGGTATTATTCAGGAGTTAAGACATAACTTTCATAAGCTGGGTCCAGGTCTGATACCCAGCACCCCCAGGCTCCTAATCACTGTTATTGATTCGGAGTTCCCCAAGAACCACTGGGATGATCCTGATGATTTCTAACCCCACAGGAATTGAGCTATATTGAATCCTCAGACCTAGCATTGAACTCTAGCCCAACTTGCCAACTATCACCAGGAGTGATCTCTATGCTTCCTGAGCACCAGTTAGGCAGCCCTCCTGGGGAGAAAAGGAAACAAGAAGGATATATTAATATCCTCATGTCATTAAAATATGCAAAGAATTCTAGGCAGATATTTTGCATTAACAGAGATTTTTGAAAATGTAACCATGTTGGTGATATCTTGATGAAAGTTGCCATGCTCTATAGGAAATACATCCATTCTCTCAAGCCTGATCAAACAGTAAAATACTCTATCCAGGACCCGAGATGCTAACCAGCCTCTGGCTTTCCAAAAATTTATACTTGGATCTGTTTAAAGAACAAATATTAATGTTTGGCTTGAACTGAAAAACATTTATTTGTATTCTGCAGCAATGGTTCAGGTCATGGATGTTTTACAAGGAAATCAAATAAGTAAATCAATAGTACAGAAACCATTTACCCTAGGGCCCATCAACTCCCCCATGGTACTTAAAATTGCCATGATTAGAGTTTCTCCCTTGTGCATTCAAGGAATAAACAGCATTTGAGGGCATGAAATGTGATTATGTATTCATCGAAATAACTTCCAAAGAATTTTTAAAGCCCACTGAGTATTGTGTATTGCATGGCATTAAGGGGGCTGGGAAGGGTTCCTCAGCCAGAACCTGAAGCATGAATTAGAGGTCAGGATAGCTCCAGTGTAAAGAAAACAAGCAGAGCTATTTCCTTTACACTATTCCTAAATTCTCTAGCAGGTTGGATGTCTTTATTTTTCTCTACTAGTGGAATAATAAATATGTACGAAAATTAGATGTTGTAGACCTCTCTCCACTAATTTACATAAGTGGAAAAAAACTCATGAGTTTACATCAGTTCTGCTACCTTATCCATAAATTGGACACTTTTCACTGCTGGCTTTCACTTTTGGCTTTTTCTGCCAAAACTTTCAGATTGTTCCTGCTTATTAACTTTATTCTTCTCAGTTTCCCAATGACCTAGGTTTATAACATGAATATTGAACTCTTTGTATTACACATAAAGGGTAGAGAAAATTATTAACCCCAAGTCTCAAATTCAGTGCTGAAATTTATATGCTCTCCCTTGGTGCTCTTTTTCTAGTCCTGCATCATGTTGTTGAGATCTACATTCAAATTGCCAAGAACTGCAGTGAGCCCGATGGGCTCCGCCTGCTGTAAATGATGGTAAAAACAGACACAAGTAGGAAAGAATTAACTTCCATGCAGAGTCCTCTGACAATTGGTCTCAGGGAGAAGTAAACACATCTATTCTTATTTTTACCCTACAAATAGTGAGCACAAATACATAAATCATAGATCATCTGGAAACTGGAGAGTTAATAGACACAGGGGCTTAAGGATGCTTCTTTTCAAAGCATACAGCCTCCAAATTATCTGTACCTTGCATATTTTTCTTGCAAATATTGTTGCTATTCCTTTACTCTTATACAATTTTAATGTACTGCTCTGATTTATGAAACAGCAGATATTTGAAGTGTTATTAAACTCACTGTGATCTTGTAATTATGTGTCACCACAGTTCTTATTTGAGAAAAGCACAAATACTATTGTGTAAAGTGCAATGAAGATCGAAAATTGAAAACTTTGAGATTAACTATCCTAAATGGTCTCTGTTAGAAAATAAAATTAGATTCCAGGAGCACAATAGTTTAGAGTTGGTGTTTTTGTTGCTCTTTTTGTTTGGTTTTTGTTTTGTCTGATTTCATTTTTTCAGTAATGAATAGCCAAAAGAAAACTTAGCAGGTTTTTTTTAATATTTTACATATTAATTCAATCTATATTTTATGATTTCTTATTTGGTCTTTTATAATGGATAAAGGCTTTTAAGCAAATTTTAGAATTTTTATTAAGGATTTCTTTTGAATTTATTAATAAATCTTTCTCATTGTTATAGATAATGACACCAAGTTGAGAATGGTAGCTTTTACTTTTTAATTTTTATTGAGACTAATGTGAATTACAAGTCTTTCCCAGTTATACGTAAGGTAGAGAGTGGCCGCCAATTAGGGCTATTCCCACCACCAGTGTTGACATCCTCTGCCCCTGTTCCCAGCATGCATCCCATACTACCACCCTTAGCCCCCTGGGCTACTAGAATAACATGTCTCTTTTGTGTATAGCTTGTTGTAGTTTGAGTCTCTGGGTTCTATTTTCATTGACTTTGGGTTGGGTTTTTAGGTCTGATCATTTTTTATTTTCACTCAATATGCGTGGGACTACTTGCTCCTAGGAACTACCATCCCCTTTTCTTTTCTTAATTTATGAGGCAGAACGAGATGATTCATGTTCTGTTAAAAAAAAAAAGGCAGGAGGAACCCCTTTAAGAAGCTATGAATATAAATCTAAAAGAATAAAGAAAGAATTAGGAAAAAAAAACGGTACAAAACATAAAAAAGGGGGGAAGGGGTGGGTGTGGTAAGTCTTGGGTTTTTTGTTTGTTTGTTGTTTGTTTTGCATAGGAACAGTAAGTATTTTGATAAATTAGAACAGAAATTCCTTTGGCCTAAGAGATGCAGGGTTTCTCCACCCTTGAAACATATTGTCATGGGATCAACTACAGGCTACAGCCATGTTCATTGTCAAACCTCAAAGTCTATTTATGTTGCCAGGGAACATTCTGCTCAATTGTGGTTGTCAAAGTCAGTCTTCTCTAATTAGAGATCTTGGTTTTTGCATGGGATCTAGAATAGAATCTTTCTTTATGGTTCCAGAAGTTCTGCTCAGTCACGGTTGTTCTAGTCAGTCTTCTGTATTTGGTGATCTTGGTTTTTGAACATATCAAAGGATGGAGTATCTTCTAATTTGATCTCACCATTAGATGATTAAGTGAGGCAACCTACCTTTATACCAAGTTGTTACTGTTTTCTCATTTTCAGGATGTCATATGTACACACCCTAGTACAAGTTGTTACCAGAGCTATAATAGAGACTCCCTGGGGAAAGTTTGATTCCTGGTGCTATTTTGAGGAACTGTGTCATCTTTAAGGTTGGAATTCGAGATTCAGGGTTGGACAGTTGATATCTGATCACATGAGGTCTAAGTTGAGTTCCCATGACAAATGTTCAGGATAGGAGATGCTCCTGTATTATAAATAATATGGGTTCTTATCCTTAGTAGATAATAGCTTACTTCTATATATAAGATTTCCCCCATTTTAGCATGCCTATGCAAAAAAGAATTATGCCATATTATATTGTTGGTACATTAGGCACCAAAATGTCAGGCTATCCAATTTATGTGCCCTAGTTTTGACCTGAGCTTTCTTCCCAATCAAGACTTTTCTTCTAGAAGTCATACTCAGCAGAACCAGAACAAGCTTTAAAAAAAAAGGAGGGATGGAGGATCCTACCTTTACATTTGGAAATAGACATTCTAAGAAGTATAATTATTAAGGAATTAAACATACATAGAAAATATAAATATCCCCATTAAGTCTTTTGAAAGAGTCTTGGTGGAGGAAATGAGATCCAGGGCACCTTTTTGTCCCACACTGTGGTCTCTTTGAGTCTAAGAAATGATTTGCAGCAGTAAAGGATCGGATAGTGTCTTCGAGCTGTGGGTTCTCTGAAACTGAACCTGGTCTCATGCCCCAGTCCATGTTGAGGGAAGGAAAGGGCCACATAGTCAGCAGGAGTGATGTATGCAGTTTCTTGCTAGGGCGAGAGATGTGGGACTGAGAGACCGTACTTTCGCTTTAGGGGCTGAATGGTGGCTTGTTGGTGCAGGGGGATGGTCTCAGTTCCTTATGAGTTAAGAACTGAGGGTAAAAGAGGATTAAATAGGGAGAGACAACGCATAAGAATTGACAGTGTGAGAGGATAGAAGAAGTTCTGAATGGGGGAGGAGGAGGGATAATATATAAATTGAGCTATATATATACAATATAGGCATGCCTTGTTTGCCGTATATATTAGGCAAGCATAGAGGAGTCCAATGAATACAAACTCATACCCACTTATAGACAAACATTAGAGATCTACTCATAGGTTGTAGTTGGAAACGACCCTTATGAGATGGGTTACAGTGGGTAACTTTTATTTTGAGTTTATTTTTATAGTGTCACCAAATTTTTAGCACTGGCTCTCCACTTTGTAATTTAGAGAAATACAATGTGCATCTAATTACCATATTTATTTTATCACTTGTTGATAATTATGAACATCCGTATCATTTAGTTGATAAGTAGTACTATAAACAGTGGCATAGTCCTTTGTTTTAGAATGGACTCCAAGCCAGATAAATATGATTGATTCTTCTGCAGAAAGAGTTTTATTTTCCAGAGTTTATTGAGGTAATTCCCAAGCAAACCTAAGGCACGGTGCTGATTTCAGCATCGACTCCCCACTGCTCAATCTATTGACTCAAAAACTATTGCCGTACAATAGAAAATCTGAGGAAAGGGCAATGCTCATTAAGGGAATTGTACTGGTCCTTTTCTATTTTTTTGCAAAGTCAATAAAAGATTTAGATAAGAATAACCCGTAACTTTTAACCTAGAAAAAAATGCTGAGGTTGATTGCAGGATTAGGCAAGTCTATGTACAACAGTCATAAACTTGGCAATGGTGCACAGTTGGCACTGTTGAGATGATTTACATCTACTATAATCTTTATTATCATCATTATTATTTTATACATAAAACCAAGGCTTAAGATGCCACAATATCATTGGGCTAAATCAAGTCATGTTTCAAACCACACACATACACACACACACACACACACACACACACACACACACACACACACACACACACGAAGATAAATTCTTCCAAATCCCCTCAGTAGTATTTCCTTTGTTCTGATTCCCTTTGACCTCTAAAACCAATGACATGGTCCTGGATTCCAACCAGAATATGAGGAAGATGTTACCCCCCCCAAAAAAAAGTAAAAACAATATAAAGAATGTAGCCTCAAGTATTTCACAAACTATTGATCAATATCACCTCAGGAATTTTTATTTGCTGAATGCAGATCTTCTTTCCCCAGTAACTTTAATGTCTTAATTCCTGGGCTAACTCCAATAATGAGCCAGATTTGGACTTCTTGAGAAACAAGAGAGAGTTTGAAAAGATCAAGGAAGTCTTGCATTCTCCTTTAGAAACTTGCTGTTACTTTGTACAACAGCTATAAACTTGGCAATGGTACACAGCTGGCATATAATAGATGATTTACATCTGCTATAATCTTTATTGTAATCATTATTTTATATATAAAACCAAGACTTGTATATCACACTATCAGCAGCAGATTGAGTCATTTTCTTTTAAATACTGAGGATTTTTGTTGTTATGGTTGTTTTCCCACTTTCTAGTAGCCCCAAGGGAAACCTATATGTGTATATATACATGTATATACATATATACATACATGTGTATACATATATGTACTATATACACATATGTATAAATACTAGATGAGATGCCTATACATTTTAAAAGTCTACACAAAATTAGCATTTTTTATCTTTTAAAGTTCCCCTTTCTTCTCTCAGTTTAAGTACTTTGGTCAAATACATTATATTAATATAATTAATTTAGGATTGAGATTGCCAAGAAAGTCACTATATGAAAGATAACTTTTACCAGCTATCTGTTCCTCTTTCATCATTTACATGCTAACTCTAAGCCTTTCTCCTAAATACCAGCTCTAAGGCAGGAAGGCCAAACAGAATTCAAACAAGATAGAGAACCCTGAAATCAGATTAGCTATATTCAAGCCTGATCCTGGTCAACACAGTGACCCTAGTTAATACCACAGACTGTAAAGTATGTTGTGTTTTGGGTTTTGTTTTTTTATATTTTGGGACCACACCAAGTGATGCTCAGGGGATACTCCTGGCTATGTGCTCAGAAATTGCCCCTGGATTGGGGGACCATATGGGACACTAGGAGATCGAACCGCGGTCTGTCCTAGGTCAGTCACGTTCAAGGCAAACACCCTACTGCTGCACCACTGCTCTAAACCCTAAAATAAGTTATCTTTAATATAAAATGAGTGTGGCATTTATCTTTGTGGGTTTGGGAGAGTATGATCCCAAAGTAAGTATTAAAGACAAGATACAAAATTAGAAATATTATTGGCATTCATAAATAAAATATACCCACAGAATTAGTCCAGAAAATACCAAAAATTTGAGAAGAAATATATAAGGTGACAAGATTAATAAAATTAAAATATGATAAGAGAGAGTACTGGGGATAGTATTCTTGATTTGCATATGCCTGACCTGGATTTGATCCTTGGCACACATATGGTCTATGAGCCTTTTCAAGATTAATTCCTGACCATATAGCCAGGAGTAAGACCTTAAGTATTGCCAAATAAAGACCTTCCCCTGCCCCATTGAAAAACAAATAAGAAAATAAAGAAAAGGCTGTTCAAAGGCATGTTCAGAGTTGGATAAGAATAGTCAAAGAAGAAACTGTGGTAGAGACATTTGGAAATTGATGCTAAAAGACTAAGAACAGTAAAGTAAGTGTGGTAAGAGAGAAAGGTACTTCACATGCTAAACATTGTTAGGATCACACATGATTTGGCCTAGTTAAAAGGAGCAGATGAATGCAACACCCTAGCTAAGAAGAGATGAGACAGAGCAGTGGAGAATGGGTAGGAGACTTTGTGATGAATACCTTGAGCATCTGTAGTTGTGAGTACCCAACAGAGCTATAAGCTGTCACCTCCTCTTGGGCACCAGGGAAGGAGGACAAGAGAGACAATGGGGAGTGAAGACTGTCTTTGGGATGTAGCATCCTAGAATGTGGCAGAGTGAACGTGATGCAGAAGGAGGGCAAGGGCCAGGAACAGGAGTTTCTCAGATCTCTGTTGGTAAATGAGACAGAACAGGAGAATCCAATAGTACACAGTTCCAAAACTAATACTATGACTTAATCTCTCATAGACTTGAGATTTTTATGGGTTCATAAAATCAGAAACACTCCTAAGGGTTTATTTTTTTGGTGGTAGGTAGGGGTGGGAGCTCCCCTGGAAATGTTTAGATTTGCTCCTGGCTCTGCAATCAGGAATTCTTCCTGCAGTGCTCTGGAAACCATATGGGATGCCCAAGATGAACCCAAGCTGGCTACATACAAGGTGATCAACCTACCCACTATTCTAACTCTAGCCCTGAAGGATTTCTATGACATCACCTTACCTGTGAAGGACATCACTCCTGAAATGAGAGAGGAAGCAACAATGGGAGCCAGGATGGAATAAAAGCAGAGCCTGACTTAGTGGGGGAACCAGACATATTTACTGAATGATTGGGCAAGCTATTGATTTTCAGAGGGCTCTCGGCTAAAGCATGAATAATGCCCACCTTCCAACGTCCTTAATGAGGATTTCAAGTAGCAGGTTCAGCACACGCCTTGCAAACAAGAAGCTTACATTGATAAAAAATGGATTTTCATGTGACACACCAATAATACAAAGCAACAACATAAAGGGTGTAACCAGAGGTGAGAGTTCTCAAAGGCCATATCCATATCTTAAACCAAAAATCTTTTTTAAAATGTATTTGTATTCTAATTATTCTTTTAAAAAATTTATTATACCCATGATTAATGATACCGTTAACAGCCTTTTTTTTGTTTTGCTTTTGGATTACACCCACTGACACTCAGAGGTTACTTCAGACTCTGTAAATGCTCAAAAATCACTCCTGGTGGGCTCAGGGGACTACATGGAATGCCCAGTATCGAACCCAGGTTGGCCACATGCAAGGCAAACACTCTACTCACTGTGCTATCATCCAATCCCCATATAATACTGTTAATAGTAATGTTTTATGAGTACAATGTTCCAATGCCCACACCCTCCATCTGATTGTCCTCTTCCCTCTTCCATCACTCCGTCATCCCTTCCCACCTGACACAAAACAGCAAATTCAGTTCTGTAGACCAATTGCCAGGTCCTGTTGTCTTCTAGCATTTGTTTCTTCTTACTATATCTCTTTATTCCACATATAAACTAGGTGATTCAGAATCCATCACCCTTCTTTTAACTTCAACCAACCTAACACCTTCCAGTTCAATCCACATGGCAGCAAATTTCAGGGTTTTTCCTTATTACTGAGAATGAGATGTAAATACCTCAGGGGTTGTATTTGCCTGCCCACTAGTGGCTAACTAGGTTCACTTCAAGAGTTAGGTAGAATACTGTTTTTTACTGACTGGAAACCAGTTCCCTTGCGAGGACATCCCAAGGTCATATGTTAAAATAAATAAATAAATAAATAAATAAATAAATAAATAAACAAATAAATAAATAAATAAATAAATAATAAAATGTCTTGGTATAAACTAGAGAGGTAATACAAGAGATTAATAGCTAGCCTTGCATGTGACCAATCAAGTTTTATCCCTAAGCACCATCAGAGTTCATTCCTGAGCACTGGACCAGGAATAGCCCCTTATCAAGGGAGATGTAGTTCCAAAACCTTAAATAAATAAATAAATAAATAAATAAATAAATAAATAAATAAATAAATAAATTTCAGCTCTCATCAGTTCTCATTGTATTTTTTCTATTCACCTCAGGGATAGAGGATCTGAGGGAAGGTTCAGTTAGACATGTAAGGGACACAATGCTGGTCTCCTTTTCTTTTGGTGATGAAAGGCTTTCAATGAACCCTTCTAACCTCTGCTTCTTGGCTAAACTTCCTTGGAATCAGGCACAAACAGTTGTTAAAAACAGAAGGATGAAAAAGCCTGTGATGTTCTAGATAAGGCTGAGCTCTCCAGGCTGAAGGAATCAAGTCACTGAATCCTGAGAAAATCCTAAATTAAGACTCTCCCAGGACATTTGGTACCCGAAAACCTAGCAAGCAAAGTAGAAAGGATTAGAGGCCTCTCAGCTGGAGGATGCTTGGGGGGTAGTTGACAAGGAGTAGTATACTGGGCATTCGGTAGATGAATGGTTTGGAAGTTGGAATCCTTTCTCTCACACACACTCTCTCTCTAATTGTTAGTTTGGTTTGGTTTAAGGAAAATTAATGGAGATACTCAGGGTTTCTCATGTTCTGTTCTGGTGTATCCCTTGTGTTGGCAATGGCAATCTAGTGCCTTTCATGCCAAGCAGGTGTCTAGCTCCTGTAATAGCTCTCTGGCCCCAGACCATTCTATGCCTCATACTTGCTCTGAGGCTTTAAACATATATAAGTCTAGTTTGACAGCCAAGAAGTGGTTTATACATATATATGTGTATATAGTTATACATATATACATGGTGCCCAACAAATACACTCATATCCAATTCATATTTTACCTGTAATTATATATTTATGGACATCTGCATATGTATATGTATGTACATATATAAGTATTTGAGTTCTACATGTTTCAAAAATAAATCTCTTGTACATTGAAACAGCTGCTACAGGATAATGCACCTAATGCAAGTTTAATTCCAGCATCATTGGGCACCGCTCTGGACTCCCCCATATCCCTGGCACCTCAGGAAGCAGCATACCATTCTAGAGCCCTTGCAGTGGACTACCAGCTTGATGTGTCAAGAACCACTATTTTGCTGGCCTCTAAATCTACTTAGCACTGTTTAGGAGTCCCTCCAAAAGTGTTTTGTACATAACAGAGCTTTGCAGAAATGCAAATTGTTACTATTTTCACATTATACTAGAAAGTGGATATTACAGCTACAACTCAAGAAAAATGTTTCTTGGGTCAGAGCCATAATACAGCAGGTAGGACATTTACTTTGCATGCAGCTGATCCACTTTCAATCCTCAGCATTACATATGGTCCCCCAATTACCACCAAGAGTGATTCTTGAGTGTAGAGGCAAAAGTAACTCCCAGCTCTGTACTCCTGACTCTATACTCAACATCATCATGTGTGCTTCCAAAACAAAACAAAAATTAAAACAACAACAAAGAAACATCTTTAAAGAATTTGATTCTGTACTGAACTTGGTTTTTAACCTCTCTCAGAGTCTCCCTAGATACACTAGAAATATAAACGCTCACTACACAGGTCAATTCAGAGTTCATGGCATAAGTTCTTGATGTTCACTATGTGTTAGTTGAATCTAAAACAAAAACTTAAGATATCCTTAGTTGTCTTCTGTTCTTGTCCACTGGATGGAAATAGAAGACCAATCAAATAAGGCCTTTTGATACTTTGGTTAGATGGTAGGTAGTTATGGCAGATTATGATTCTGTAAGGACGAATAACTTCCATAAGTCTGTCCCCACTAACATAAACAATGTGGCATGAGTACAGGAAGGAAACATCTGTTTTTTCTTTTGAAATTTAGGAAAGAGAATTGGCTAATTTGAGTGGGCTTCCAAATTGTATTTTAGAAAACAAGTAGGCTTTGAGAGGTTGCCCAAAGATAGAACATGTAAATTTAGGGCTAGAATGAACATTAGGGTTTGTGTTTGGGCTAGAGATTAGGTTAGTTAGATCTACAGTTAGGGTAAGGAGAAGTCCATAGTAGAAAGTGAGGATGAGCAATAGGGTGAAGGCAAATGTTAGGTTTAGACTAATGGTAGAGAATAGGATGGGGGCTAGAAAATTAGGGTAAAAAAAAATAAAGTGAGGGCTGGAAAGATAGCATGGAGGTAAGGCATTTGTCTTGCATGCAGAAGGACGGTGGTTCGAATCCCGGCATCCCATATGGTTCCCTGAGCCTGCCAAGGGCGATTTCTGAGCATAGAGCCAGGAGTAGCCTCTGAGCACAGCCAGCTGTGACCCTCCAAAAAAAACCAAACAAACAAAGAGTCTCAGGTTGTGAGTTCTGAATAAACTTTTTTCAAAAAAATAAATAAAGTGAGAGTGACTATTATGACTAGGGTAATTGGTAGAGGTAGGCCTAGCATTTCTAATAGATTTAGGTCAAGATTTATAGTTAGAATAGGGTCAGAGTTAGGATTATGTTTTAATTAGGGTAGGTCATAGTAGAAAGTAAGAACTAAAGACAGGATAATAGAGAACACTATGGTTAGCTTAATGTATATAGTTAGAGTAAAAGCTAGAGTAAGGTTAGGGCTAGTCTTAAGGTAAGGTCATAGTAGAAGGTAAGAAATAAAGTTAAGGAGAGGGAGGATGTAGGGGTTATATTATGAGGCCTAATATTTACTCTAGCTTTGATCTAATAACACCAATTATCCTAAACCTAACATTTCTCTTCACCCTTTCACAGCAAGCATTTTAACCATGCCTAAATCCTAACACTACTGTTAATTATATCCCTAACTTTAACCTGAAGCTTAAACCTAATATTAACCATTACCTTGGGCTTTCCTTACCATAATAAATTACCAAACAATTTTCCTGACCAAACTTTCATTCACAATTTTTGCTAGGCCTACCCCTGGACCTAACCTTAACCTTAACACTAATCATAGCTCTATCCTAAGACCTAACCCTTATTCTAACCCTAACCCTAGACTTAACCCTAGTCCTAAGTATTTCTTCAACATTATCCCTAATATTCAGCTTCACTCTTTTATTCCAATCTTCTACAATATCTTCATCTTTACCCTAAACCTAACTCTATCCCCAGGCCTAACTTTAGGACTAATAATATCAGGGGGCATACAAAGAGGTAAATTGTTCCCTTCTCCCTCACTCCTTGTTCAAATGAACAGTCACATTTTTATGGATTTATTCATAGAGAAAAATTATTGTTAAAAGGCTTTCCCCCAAATATGACAGTACTAGACCACAGCTCCCAAGAGACCTAGTGGCAAGTATCATTCTGAGTAGTTGTATTCAGATATGTTCCAGAAGTAGCACTATGAATGCCAAAAACTTGTCTCATTAGTGAGGACTGATGATGGCAAATGGAAAAGGCTGAGGAGGAATTTTATGGAGATATCATTCAGGTAGTGAGTATGCACTACCTCTTCCTTGGTGCCAAGTTATGGCCATTGCCAAAAGTTAACTCAGTTGGTGCATGATTTATATACTACACATTCTATGGAGAAAGAAATAGACATATAATATTAATCATCCCTAAAAATTAATGGCAAGGTCTTCAAAAAAAGACAATTCTGTTCCAAAACTTGTACTCCTAACAACTATGCCTGTTCCTATCAGGAGGCCATGCAAACAACCTGGAATACGGAAAAATAATATTATCATATCAAATATAATATTAAAATCATATTATAAAAGTGTTATGCTGGTCAACACAGGATCCATATTACAGAATAAAATTGTAACTACAATGTTCAAAGGAGGATAATCATCAATTCAGACACAGATGGCCTGTAGAGAAAGAGCTTTAAGAGCAACAAGCCAGAGGTTAGAAGATCTTGGATCCTTGCCCTTAAGAATCCTTTTGTCTGTGTGTTCACAGAAGTCACAAATATAGGAATAGCCTCAAAGTATTTTTATTTGTTTTTTTCTTCCAATTTTTATTGTGGCACCATTATTAGCAATACTGCTCATGGCAGAGTTTATCATAAACAATCGTGCATATTTATGTGCAATATATATATATATATATATATATACCACATTATTTATACCATACTCACCAGCAAGTATTAGTTTTCCCCCATCAAGGACTCACATCATGTTCATTCCACTTGGTAAACTTATTTCTATTGGCCATTTTCTATGTTCTGTTGTCTTTGATCATTTGTTATTCCTCTACTGTGTTTCTTAATATCCCATATAAGAGAAAAATTATTTCGTATTATTCATCTCCTTCTGACTGAAAGATTTTGCTCAATATAACACTCTCTAGTCCCAATAGTCTATATTTTTTAAAGAGTATTTTTAAACCCTCTGGAGGACCCAAGGTAATTAACCAAATTCCTTGTTGGCTGGTCCACTGAGACAAGAGTTCAGCTACAGGTTATCTTTTTTAAATAAATTTTGGAGGGAAGAATAAGATAAAGGAAACCTTTACTTGCTCAAACACCTAATCCCAAAGGAGTTCTCTTGTTTTAATTTTGAGCACAGCTTTCACTCTTCTGGGGCCAGTTTTAGAACCTTAATGCACATCTCTCAATTATCTCCAGAGAAAACCCATGAAAAAAGTTATTGTATTCCTAAGAAAGGCCATTGCAGAGAAGAAATTCTTCTGGAAATTTGTTTTAGCCTAAAACATCACATGTAACTAGCAAGCTTTCTAAGTGGATGCTACATATTTTTTAAATATTTAACCATTAATTAAACTAAGGACTATAGTGAAATGAACAAATACACACACGCCTATTAAGCTCATGGTTTCAAGTCACCCCATTAACAAAACACAGCTATTTCATTTAGTACCTCAATCTGCCTTGGTTTATGGAATTCCTTTTTAGTGGCATCCTGTTAAACAAATCACCCCATCCTGAACCTTCTTTTTATTCAAGTACTTAACCCTGAGATCTGAGCAGTTTCTATTTTTAGAAGAGGAGGATTTATCATAGAATTTAAAAATTTACAGAATTTACAGTTCAGAACCCCTAGTTGTATAGAGGGACATGTTACCTTGTAAAACTCACCAAAGAAAAATATTTGCATCATAATGAATTTGCTCTACTCATCACCTCTTTTCAGAGTGCAGTAGAGTTGTGGACAAGTTCAGTATGTGTCTAAAAAAAATGTTGATTTGGAGATGTATTATTCATATAAGTGCAATACAGCCATGTAGCTTGCAGGGTTTTCTGTGTGTTGTTAGCTGTCTGTTTATAGAAAGAGCTTCCAAGAAATGCCCGTCCTCCTTCTTACTAACCCATGTACAATGTTGGGAAGGAAAAACATGAGGTCAAATGTCAAATGAGGTAGGAATGTGATCCATTGGCACCCAATTTTAACTGTGTATGGTAGCTGGAAGAAAACAAGGTTTGAACAAAGTCAGAAGCTACTGGAGAAAATGTTTCCAAATCTTACACCTGTGTGAGCAGGAAAATATAGAGAAAATTTCTCAGTTTTGAGACTGGCAATTTAGACAGTATAACTAAAAGGGAAAATCTGAAGTGAAAATTGTTCCACCATACTGAAGGAAAGTTTAAATTATCTTTCTTTTTTAATTTAATTTACTTTATTTAAATTTTTAATTTAATTTACTTTAAATATATGTATCTGCCAATATCAACATAATTGATCATAATTCGTTTCCTGGTAAGTGGGAGAAAAGTTGTTTAAAAAAATGTTTAAGAAGAAGAATAAAGGGAAAAAACAAGTACAGCAACAAGCAAATTTGTGAAAAATATTGTATCTCCAATGAGGTCATTAAGAAGTCATTGTCAGAACGTTCAGTAAACTCTTATTAGTAGCTGACCATTCTGTTAGTTCATTTGTTTCTGAACATGTAGGAGTGTCAGGATGGCTAACTAATCTAAAGGAATAAGTCTCAAATTTCTACTTTTCACTCCAGGGTGTTCTGGATTATCTTTCTAATATATCTATAAAGGTGCATTTTGAAAAAAAGGATCAAAGTACACAGTCAAAAAATAGAGGAAAAATATTATTTTATTATACTGCTTAGTTGAAGAGTAAATGGCTCCTACTGGACACTGGTACTTGTACAATCTGTCAGGTTTCCTATTTTGTAGTTTCTTGTATTTCTTGCAGGATTGTATTACTTTAAATATTCACTCTTGTATCTAATTTGTAATCTCTCTTCAGAGTGACTAATGTTCATAAGTTTCAAGCTCCATCAATCTGAATTACCCCTCATTTCCTTAAGTGCGCTTGTCTGTTCTTCCCTCTGAAAAAGTCCTACCCTAGAAAGTTGCAAATTTCATTGCCTCACTTCATTCATGTTTTAGTTTGATCTAGTTGATGGAGTCTCATAGATTGGTAGCTCATAGATAACATACATAAATCACTTGGCGTTCTGGAAGCTGTAAAGGCGAAGGTCAGAGAGAGACTAGGTTTATTGTTGGGTGAAGTGCTGGTCCAGGATCTTAGGCATCATCTTTTCTGTGTCCTCACTTGGTGGAAGAGACAAGAAAACTCTCTGGAGGCTCCTTTACAAGGTGCTAGTCCAATATGTGATTATATGTGACTTCTGCAAAGATCTCCCAATAACATTACATTGGGCCTTAGGGTTTATCATATGGAGTGTGGAGGGGAGGGTGGAGTGGGTGGTAGACAACTATAGCAATTCATGCCTGTGCTCAGACATCACCAAACACAAGACTTTTTGTCAGGCTATCCTATCAAAAGCAAATCCCCCAACACAGGTCAAGGAGATTCAGGTGGATTGATGATGTTAAGGGAAGACAGAACTAAATATCTAAACCACAAAGTCAACAATGGTGAAATCATGAGAGCCAACCTTTGACAACCAAAGTTAAAAAGGTACCTGGCATAATGGTAGGCTGGAGTGGGTAGTTAGTGGGAGGTATAGGAAGGACTCTGGGAACATTGTTGGAGGGAGTTTATTACAGATTAGAGCTAAAACATCGTATGTCTAAAATTTGACTATGAATAACTTTTAAAATCACATTTTAAATTAAAAATGATTGATTAATTAAAATAAAAAAACTAGAGAACCTAGTGATAGTACAGCAAGTAGAATGCTTATCTTACACTCAGCTAACCTGTGTTCAAAACCTAGCAGCCCATATTGTCCTGAGCATGGCCAGGAGTAATTCCTCAGTGCAGATCAAGAAAAAAAAAAACCCTAAGCATTGCAGAGGATGCCCCCCCACCTACAGAAATAAAATACTCGTTGTCTCCCATCTTTTTCTTTGTTTTATGTTTTGGTGCCACATCCAGTGATACTCAGGGGTTATGTGCTCAGAAATTGCTCCTGGCTTGGAGGACCATATGAGATGCAGGGATCAAACCCAGGTTTATCCTGCGTCAGCCACATGCAAGCCCTACTGCTGTGCTATCACTCTGCCCCTGATCTCCTATCTTTTTCTAATTCTTTTTTTGTTTGTTTGTTTGTTTGTTTTTTCGGGTCATACCCATTTGATGCTCAGGTGTTACTCCTGGCTAAACTCTCAGAATTGCCCCTGGCTTGGGGGGACCATATGGGACACCGCGGTCCTTCCTTGGCTAGCACTTGCAAGGCAGACACCTTACCTCTAGCGCCACCTCGCCAGCCCCTCTTTTTTTAATTCTTTATACTATTTTATATCAAAGCCATTACCACCTTTCTTACTGCTTGTCTCTCATTATAATAAAGGCTTCCTGAAAGGGGCCAGTTCAACTACTTTGTCCAAAGCTTTATGCACTTTGTTAAGATCTGTACCTGGTAGTGATTGAAAACATATTTGTGAGATCAATGAACACAAAAACTGTGCATAGACAGATAGACAGGTAGACTGATTTTGAGACAAAAAGGTAAATGGGGAGGTGAGAGAGAAAAAGATTTAACCAGATCCATCAGTGATTACTCAATGAGCACTGTAAAAACTGTTCAAAGGAAATGCAGGGCAACCCTCATCGTCCCAGGGTTTTAATGCCTCAGCCAACTTGCATCACTTCAGTTTTTATTTCTGCAGATGAGAATTGCAGCAATCAACTCTTATGTCAAAGATTCTCCCCATAAAGTTCAACAGGAAGAAATGTTTTTTTTTCCTTTTTCCTTTGGAGAAGGGTATGTAGCTAGCTAGTTTTTGACTTTACGTAGTGGTGCTCAGGACTTACATCTGGCACTGCAGAGATCATTCCTGGAGGGACCATTTCTGAGCGGGGGCCCAGATGAGGTGACTGGGATCAAAATTGATCAACTGCATGCAATGCAAGTATTTTTATCAATTGTCCTATCCTCCCCGCAAAAAAATAAGAAGAAACAAGAAGTTTTTAAATCAAGATGATAATCCTGACAAATTCTTGCCTTCCCAATAAGGAATGGCCATAGTCAAAGTTACTACAAAGAGAAGCTGAGGGAATTTGGGTAGTGCCCTAACAAGACATTCTCTCAAAGCAGTCTCTGCTTTCTGGAAGAGTCATAGGTTATCATGGCTGCTGCTCAGTGAACTAGTGGATTCCTCAATTTAGTCCTTGGAGGGAAATAAAAGAAACCATCCTATGGACTGGTGTAACTGCTTGATAAAGGAATAAAACCTTCTTGCTTCTCCAAGTTGCAACAGACTAGATTTACTCCGTGGAGGCGATGATCATTTAAATTTCCTGTTAATCCTTCAGTCAGTCTCCTGAAGCTTTCAGCACTGGAGTGTGCCCAGACTACTGATGTAGGATGGATCTGTTATTCAAAGACTGACTAGAAAGTTAAAACTGAAAGAGGTGCAAAAACAGAAATCCAATAGCTTTGTCCTCATCTTGTGCTAACACTGCCACCTAGTGTCCTAAAGGCATCACAGAAATGCTTGTGAGAATACTCCGGAAGGAATGCAAATTTAGGTACTCTATGTTGTTCCTTGTGTGACCATTTTGTTTCATCTGGAAAGTAGAAATCATGGTTTTTGTAAGTATAGATAATTCTTGACATTTTTCAAAACTCAACAGTCACCCTTCAGCTACGAGTTCAATCTGCTTTGTTTGAAAAAAATGTAAAATTATAAAACATTCATTGGGCCAAGGCATATAGTACAACAGGGCTTGCTTTGCAGCAGCTGGCCCAAGATTAATCACTGGCACCACACATAGCCCTCTAACCCTCTCCAAGAATGATTCTTGAGAGCAGAGCCAAGTGTAAGTCCTGAGTACAGACAGGCATTTCTGTTTGCCAGCCACTTTTCTAAGAACTTTGCATGAGTTGACTCAGCAGTTTACCCCAAGATGCTTATGAGATTGGCACAGATAAGAAAGAACACGATCAATCTGTGATGGCATGGATGTGAGAGATAATGAGCCATCATCCACTGTTGGTGGAAATGTCAATAGATTCAATCTCTTTGGAGAACAATACTTCTCAACAAGAATTGTGCTTCCATATAGCTCAGAGATTTTACTCTTCAGCATCTACCCAAGGGACCAATGGGACTTCAAAAAGAAGTCCTGATTTGTATCCTGATGTCCATTCCTTTTCACAATATTGCTATTCAAAATAGCCAAAAAAAATAATAACTGGAAATACTCTAAGAGCCTAAGCACAGATGACTGGATTAAAAAAAATTGTAGTATATATGCATAACAGGATACTCCTCATTTTTAAGAAAACTTAACTCATGCTACATGGATTAGTCCAGAAAGTACTATATTGAGTGATGTTAGTCAGAGGCTAGGGACAGATACAAAATGATCTTTCTCCTCATATGTGAATTATAAATAAATATAGCAAGGGAACAACAAATGACAGAAGATAATAGAACAGATCTACATATCTGAGCTCACCTGGAGAGTGGAAAGAGGTAGGGAGTAGAGGAAAGTGGTCCCTAAGATATTAGTGGAAGAAAATAGGTATTGTTTTGGTGAGTGAATAACTAGAACTATTGGAATAATGCATGCATGAAACCATTATTAATGGTATTGTTAATCATTGCACCTCAATAAATTAATGGGAATTCCAGAATCATTAGAAGAGTCCAAATAAGCAACTTAACACGTTGGGGTCAGCATTGCTTGAGGTCGAAGCCCTCCAACTTTCAACCCCCCCCAAATTTGTCAAGAGTGGCTCCTATAAAAGATAAAAGTAGTAGAATTGCAATGCACATAGTGTCCAATATTATTATTTACACATATATGCATACACTATAACAGGTATGTGGTGATTTTTGTATTACTTTATTTAACTACTGTGATTACAAAATTGTCGTGATTGAATTTCTGTCATACAATGTACACAACCCTTCACCTGTGCACTTTTCCTGCCACCAATGTCACAAATTTACCTCCTCCTGCTCCACCTCTGGGCAGGCATTTTATTTCTCTTTCTCTCATTTCCTTTCTCTCCATATGTATGTGTGTGTCCTTTTTGACACTGTGATTTTTCACTATTACTAATGAAGGGATACCAAGGATATCACTTTATCCCCTTTCAGCACCCAGTTCTTGTCCAGAGTAATCATTTCCAATTATCATTGTCATAGTAGACTCTTCTCTACTTAATGCACTCACTGCTCTTTGTGGCATGTTTTCTACCATAGAGTGGTCCTCCTGATCCTCACTCTATTGTCTCTGGAAATAACCATACTGGTTTTTTTCCTTATATTCCACAAATGAATGAGATTATTCTATATCCATTCCTCTCCCTTTGACTCCTTTCACTCAGCATACTAATCTCCATACCTATCCCTGTATGTGGTGATTAAAATATGTTGAGATTTATTATAGAAAAGCAGTATTTGTAGAAGATTCATAATTCACTTTGGTCACAATAAAAATTATTTTAAAAAGTAGTGTTTTACAATTTTGTTGATATAAAGATATATCTTCCTCCCTCCAAACATTTTTGTCTATATATTTTATGAAAAACTATGATTAAATATTCTCAAAATTTATAAAATATCTTAGTGATTTTTTTATCAGGCTATAAAAAGATGGGAAATTTGTTGTGGACTAGTTTAAAGTATCCTTGCTTGTATGGCTGTTTACAAAGAGGTAGGTAGAAGGAGTAAGTTGGTGGATGATATGCTTACCAGCCAGGGCCCTGGTGCTGCAAGCTGCCTACTGAATAACAGACCAAGCACATTTCCAGTTTAGTGGAATCACTCACTGAGTGTTCCTTTTGTGTATATTCCAATAAATTGGTTCCAAGTCTGCTAAAATATATAATTTGAAAAAATTTTAATATATAAGTTTCCAATAATAGTTGTATAATAAATGTTTGGGGTTTTGCAAAAAAAAAAAACATATTATCTCTAAAGAGAAAAGTATCAAAATAGAGGCTGGAGATTTCTTAGGAGTAACACCTGAGTGTGCCCCCCAAAAAAACTAAACAAAATTACAAACAAAAAACCGAAAGTATCAAATATTTTCAGGGTCACTCACTATCTTATGCAGTATTATTCTACTTTTGTAAAAATTTTTGCTTTTAAAGTATAAAGGTGGTTGCCAAGGGCTAGAAGACTGGAGAGGTATGAAAAGGTTAGTATGAGGGATAAACTTTCATTTGTTGAGATTATTTATGTCTGAAGACCTAATAACATATCTCATGTTAGGAACACGATATTGTAAAATTTAAATTTGCAAAATGTTGAACTTAAATGCTCTGATCCAAAAAGGGGATAATCACAGGAGTATAGCACAGCGGCATTCGCCTTGCAAGCAGCTGATCCAGGACCAAAGGTGGTTGGTTCAAATCCCGGCATCCCATATGGTCCCCCGTGCCTGCCAGGAGCTATTTCTGAGCAGACAGCCAGGAGTAATCCCTGAGCACCGCCGGGTGTGGCCCCAAAACAAACAAACAAAAAAAGATTCTAACCATACTCTGGAATATTTATACCAGAATAATTTCCCTAACAGTGGATAAAATTACACAATTATGATGTAACTTGGTTATTTTTTTTAAGTTTACCGTTGAGTATGTATTTTCTAGGATGTTTTTCTTTCGATGACTCATAGTTTCTCTTGTATTTTGTCAGTGAAATGGAATTTAGCAAATATCATAAACAAAGATATGATAGAGATACATCTACTCTGTAGCGAACCTCCCACATAAAATTATTGTTCCCAGAGTTATTCTTTTCTGCTTAAGAGGAATTTTCTGCATCTTTTCCAATAATATTCACTGGAAAATGAATAGACTATGGATTGCCATGTTATTTGCAGTATGTTATTTCATTCATTTTTGTCTTAACAAGGGTATTTTCCTCTCTATGATCTGCTCCTATTTAAATTAACTCAAGAACCGTTTGTAAACATTAATTATTATATGTCATAGGTAAACGATAGATTACATCTTAGTTGACTTTAACATCATAGAAAATATATATAAAGATTTTTCTTCATGTTTCTCATATTAATCTTCTCAGATCTTTCTTGCATGGCATAACAATAATAGTAAATTATATCACAATAAGCTAAATGTGGGACTATTGGTAAGCTCTCCACATTGTGCAATTTTTACTCTGCCCTCGGGCTCTCTTGTTTTCTCTCTGCCACAAATGACTAACATGGAGTGAAGGACAGACATGACTCTCAATATTTCTGTAAAATAGTAAACATAATTACACATACTTTTTCTTTTCAACAAAAACACATTTAAATTGGACTCGACTACTTTCTTCCTACAACACACAGTTCCATCTGATACCTCATTTTGGAGACCACACCCATAATACCTGAGCTGTGCATGTTCATGTTCAAATCTGGCTACACAGATAATGTAGAGGCCATCAGCACAATTCACTAGGCTACATAAACTTATATCTACAAAGATTATACAAACATTTCATCATTTACTGATGAGAGCACATATTTATCCATAAAATTCCTTGAAAATTTCTTAATAGTTTTAATCAGAATCATCTCCATGCCCTCCGTTTAGTAAGTAGAAGTATGATGGGAAGATATCATTTCATGTTTTAGTCATGGTTATGACTTTGATAGAACAAATAATTTCCCCATCTTAGTTTCTGAAACTTGTGCTATCTTTGTTACCCTACAGCATGTGTGATTAAGGACCTAGGAGAAGTAGCCTTTGAATCAATAGAGCAAGTTCTCTTGACAATGATTCTTGTGGCTAAAATGAAAGGGAGGTACTGAAATTGAACACATGATAGACTTGCTGCTCTACTTTCAAATGGGAAAGTGGACACCCCAATGTGTGCCTATATGAAGGGCAATGCGGCAGAAATATCAGACAAGACAATGTCTGCCACAATGTGTACTGACACAGGAATAATGAGTACAAAGTGCTTCCACAAAGCCCCCCAAAGGCCATGTTCTGTTACTGTGGAAAGACACCTGAAATTTAGCTGCCAATCATGAGGAAGAAGAAAGGATGAGGAAAGTCTTATTTGACTGAGCATGAGGCTAAAAAAGCTGTGAGGAGGACTAGGCAAGACTGGACTGTATCTTTAGATGAAATAAATGTTGCTCCTGGTAGACACTAATTTGTATCAAGAAACTGCACATTATTTCCTTTCCACAGCTATTTATTTTCCTAGATGGATTTTATAATACCAAAATGCTACATGTGCTATTGAGTTCTTAAGGATCCTAGCATATAGAAAATTCTCAATAAACACTGTATTAATGTAAACTTGTTAATGGTAATTTGACACAGAGGTACTTTCCCTAGTTATTTATCCTATTCGCTATTCAGGAGACTCTCCCTCTGCCCTCTCCACTTTCATCAAGCCCCTAGTCTCAACTCTGAGTTACACTCCTGAGAATTAAGCTTGAACATATTCGGATGAAGGTATCTCATTATGCATCTAAAATTGAAATGAACACACCCTCAGCATCTCAAAATAAAGGACCTTGTAGGTGGAAAATGGAGTTATGACTCCCAAGCTAAAATAGGAGTTCATCTAGCTTATTTTTGATGAATGTTTTCCTGCGGCTGCTGAGCAGGTTGAAAGGGTGAGTGAGCATTTGACGAAGTAAGAGGTACTCTCTATGGAGCTTGAAATGGCAACAGACAGATCAATGACTTACATGCACACCAGTGACACTGAATCTATTACAGATCTAATAGAACACTTGAGCTATCTAACCAAAAAAAAAAAAAAAAAAAAAAGGAAACCTAATAGAGGCAAGTAGTATACATAAAATATGCAAATTAAATACCTGACTAAAATCTCTAAAAAAAGAAATGCCACATTATTTTAATAGACCTCTTCTATGGACTCTTAAAAAAGTCCTCATTTTTCTCTAATATATTATTAACAGGAAGGCATTTTGATAATCTTCCACAGAATGGGTTTACAAAATAGTGTTGAAAAAAATTTACTATACAGGTAGAGCTTTAAGGCTTTTCATAATGTAAGTATTAAAGAGCTCCACATAGAGTTATTAAATAGAATAGTCTAGAGTTACTGGCAGAAATAAATGTATTAAATAAAATCATGGATTACAGTATATAAATAAGTATTTAAAACATAATTTCTTCTCAAGTTCTTAATATCTGAAAACTGAAAATTTACAAGATTATTTCTCATGTTCTACTATATTTTCATAAATGTTTCATAAATGTTTTCATAAAGTACCCAGATTTCCACCTTATCACCAATAGCTGAATTTTGACATTTGCTTAAGTGAATCACATTTTCTGTCAAGTAACTCTACACTTCTATGATCCTTTCTGGGTGCAACCAAAGGAAATATTCATATCCCTGCTATATTGTTCCTTAGGAAATTTGTTGAACCTCAAAGGAAGTCTGATTGCTAGTGTGTCTGCTGCTTCTGAGAAGCTTCTCCAGCCTAGCCAATGAACAGAGACTCCAAGAAAACCAAACAGAGCCCTAACTTTACTCTTCATTGTTCTAATATTGAACAATGTGGAAGGAGGGTGGGGGGCATTGGTGGTGGGAATGTTGCCCTGGTGAAGGGGAGTGTTCTGTTTATAACTGAAACACAACTACAATCATGCTTGTAATCATGGTGTTTAAATAAAGATTTTATAAAAATAATAATAATAAATAAATACATTTTTTTAAAAAATAGATGACTTCTATTCTTTTGACTTCATACAGAGGACACGAACATCCCCATAGAAGTCTGCAATCCTAGGCTATCATTCACTGCCGCGAGGGGCTGAATAATTCATAGCATTTCCACTGCAGTAAACATTTACCCCAAAGAACAGCAGACATAATGGGGAAGCTATTGGGAAAAAAACACTAAAAACTAAACCCAAGAAGTGAATAACCCAGAAGATCTTACACAACCAGCTCTCTAACCTCTCTGAATATAAATGTTAAGAACACCATGATATAAAATAATATGATTAGTTGCTATGTGGATGGATCTGAAGAGTATCATACTAAATGAAGTTAATCAGAAGGACAGACACAGAATGATCTCTCTTATATGTGGTGTATAAAAACATAGTAAAAAAAAAAAATAACAAGGAGCCGGAGACATAGCAAGGAGGTAAGGCGTTTGCCTTTCATGCAGAAGGTCATCGGTTCGAATCCCGGCATCCCATATGATTCCTCGTGCCTGCCAGGAGCAATTTCTGAGCATGAACCCCTGAGCACTGCCAGGTGTGACCCAAAAACCACAATAAAAAATGGCCAAGTGCAACTGAAACTGAGCTGATTTTCAGTATAAAGTTTACCATGATGGGGGAACAGAGAGAAGGAATAACAAAGTGTAAACATTGGGACAATGTAAAAAGGAAGTGGACTCTCAGGTACAAAGTGCTAGAGTAATTTATGGAAGAAACACTTGGCCCCAAGTAACCAGAATGACCCCAAAAAAGTGTGTGTATTTGTATGTATGTATATATCTAAATATATGTATATATATTTTTTAAAATCACTGATCTATTTGTTTGAATTAAGCAAGACAATCTTATAAAAAGCAAATAATCCATTTTCAAAAGAATTCATAAAACTAATGATTACAGAAAATGTAGTTGAGATTCTGACATTTATCCTATCTTATCCACTAAGTAACAATCACCTGATTTGGAAATTTTATTTTATTTGAGCAAGTACTGATGGGTAAGAGGTGAAATTAACCTAAGTTTAAAAGTGACAAATACCTTCAAGAATTGCCAATGAGAATTATTTTGCTTCTGGAAATTCTACACACAGAAGAGCACTTATATGACAACATGTAGGGACAAGGACACATGAAGATAATTAGCTATCCTGCAAATCATGGTAGAATCAGTAGAATCAGGTCAGCATTTAAATAAATGTCATGGTGTTTTTTTAATATTATTACTGAAGCAAGATAATTGAATTATCTTAACTTTCAGATGAGAAAATAAACTTCTATATATTTAAGTCAGTTTGAGCGTGCACACCATTTCTCCCCTGGCATTTAAATGCAATATTCTATTTCTAAGTAATTTAGACACTTTTCTCATAAGTGGACTCTTCAGTAGATGTAAAAGAGAATTCATCTCCTTTCAATCAACACTCTTATTATAGTTAAGTCTTTATCAAAGTTTTGAGTTCCAAGAGTATTTGTAGCTTTTCTTTGGTCCTATGACAATCGATCTATGATTTTGAGTCACGGTCCATCATCTCTCTTCTCTGTGGTCTCACAATCCTAGAGCAACTCCTACCCTTTCAAGAATACAATATCACAAAGAGCAAATCTAGAATTCTTTTGCAAAATGAGTTGAATTATGTAGGGTTTTTATAATCTCTGGGATATTGATTCCATCTCAGCAATAGCATTTTGCTCCTTTTGCATGCTTTAAGATTGCATCTATGTTTTATTGTTTGTTTTGTTTTGGTTGGTTGGTTTGGTTTTTTGTTTTGTTGTGTGTGTGTGTGTGTGTGTGTGTGTGTTTTGAGCCATATCCAATAGTGCTCAGAGGTTGCTTCTGCAAGCCCTTAAAGGACTAAAATCTGGTGCAACTGCAAATAAAGTGTATGTGGCAGCCTGCTGAGCAGTTTTTCAAGCCCCACAGATTTTCTTTCCTTTTGGGGGGGGGGTAATTTTGGGGGGCACACCCAGTGGTGCTTAGGGTTTACTCCTGGCTTATTCTCAGAGATGACTCGTGTGTTTGGTAAGTTATATGGGATGCTGGGGGTAGAACCCAGGTTGGCCACATGTAAGGAAAGCACTTTCCCAACTGTACTATCATTCCAGCCCCAATTTTTTTATTTTAAAATTGAGATTCTGTGCTTTATAATACTGTTAATGATTTCTCATACACATAATTTCAACATCAAACCCATCACTAGTATAACCACTTCTATTTTCCAAGCACCTCAATGCCCTTGCCTTTAACCCCATCCTCCATTGTTTGCATCAGTCCTCTAACTGTATCACCATTGGCTCTTTTTAGCTACTTTGCCATGCATATTTAAGTCCCACATATCAGACTAAACATATACGAGTGAGATTATTTCATACTTATGACTTTCCTTCTGACTTCATTCAGTGTGGTACCTTTAGTTCTATCCATGTTTGTTCTTAGAGTTACATAGTATTCCATTATGCATATGTACCACAACTTTTTGATCCATTCTTATAGCTGTGCATTTGAATTGTTTACATATGTTGGCTAGTGAACTAATGTTTTTGTGTTTGGAAGATAGATGCTACTTTGCAATTGTATGGCACAGGCCACTGGCATTTTCTTTAAAATGGTATTAAATTTAGCCCACAAATATGAAAAAAAAAAAAACTTCACTTTGCTACTACATTACACTCAGGTAAGAAATAGGAAGTTTGACAGGAAAAATTAAACTGATGGTATTTTTTTTTATTCCTTCCTCTGAAAGAAATCCATTTGGGCCCAAAGAGAATTCAGCCAGAGCATCTACCTTGCAAGCATGAGCCCAACTTTATTCTCTAGCAGCAACCCATACAACAATAGAAAGCAATGCTGGCAATACTGCTATTTAGAATCCTAGATTTATAACAAAGTGTATGATATCCAGTGTCTAATGGTGCATACAGTGTGTGTGACCACCAAAACTAAGATGTGCAAGCTCCAGCAAGCATGTAAGCAAGCATCACAAGTAAATATACAGCCCCAACTTCCATTAGTCAAGTGTGTATGATTCATGATCATCACAACCACTAAAGTGGGGAAAAATTAAAAGCTGTGTCATAGTCCAAGATTAAACAAGACTTTTTGTTTAGGTGGCGCTAGAGATAAGGTGTCTGCCTTACAAGCGCTAGCCAAGGAACGGACCACGGTTCGATCCCCCGGCGTCCCATATGGTCCCCCCAAGCCAGGGGCAATTTCTGAGCACATAGCCAGGAGTAACCTCTGAGCGTCAAATGGGTATGGCCCAAAAACAAAAATAAATAAATAAATAAATAAATAAATAAATAAATAAAAGATTCCTGACGGACTCTGAGGAGAGGTAGGGATGTGTCTGTGTGTGTGTGTGTGTGTGTGTGTATGGTATACATGTGCATTTATGTGCATGAGTAAAGTAATTCACAATTGAGAAAACTTCAAAAATGAGTGCTAGAGAATATATTTGTAATTGTTGCCTCTTTTAGTTATGGATAGCATGAAAATTAGAAAAAAGAACTTACGTCATATGTATGTCAAACAGACATCAATTTCTGACTTAGCCTCTCTGTTTCACACATAGGAGATAAGATATTAAAGAGAATAAATATTAACACTAAGATTCTTTTTTTAATAATATCTTTATTTAAGCACCATGATTACAAACATGATTGTAGTTGGGTTTCATTCATAAAAAGAACACCCCCTTCACCAGTGCAACATTCCAATGCCCCCCCCCATCTTCCTCCTTCCCAACCCCCTGCCTGTATTTGAGACAGGCATTCTACTTCTCTCTCTCATTAACATTGTCATGATAGTTGTTAGTGTAGTCATCTAGCTACACTCACGACTGTTGGTGGTGAGCTTCACATCCTGAGTGGTCCTTCCAGCCTTCATTTCTAATGTTTCTGGGCATTATTAAATAATGCCTTTTATTTTTCTTAAAACCCTAAAATCCAATATTTACCAACACTGGTAATTCAAGGGAATGATTAGAACAGATAGCATGAAGCTGAACTGTGAATTGTAATTAAATACCAAAAAATTATTTGTAACTTGAAATCATACCAAGTGACCAAGGCCTGTGTCTTGGCTAAGGGATTTAAATTCTATATATCTGCAGAAGTGGAGGGCAATTGGTACCTATTGCTAGCTCTATTCCTGGGGATAGCCAGTACTTTTCTTCCCATGATAGTTAATGATACCACTAGAAATTATAGGGTAGGTGATAAAAGGGGAAGGGGAAATTGACACTTTTTACATCAAGATAACACATACCATATTTTAAAGAGCAGTATTTCTTTCTATTACCATATAGAGAATATACAGTGGAAGCAGCTAGAGATAACTTTCAATGTTCTTTAACTAATTTCTCTTGAAAGTAGAGATAAATATTTGAACCAGTTGCAGGGGTCCTCAAACTTTTTAAACAGGGAGCCAGTTCACTGTCCTTCAGACTGTTACAGGGCCAGATTATAGTAAAAACAAAAATTATGAACAAATTTCTATGCACACTGCATATATCTTATTTAGAAGTGAAGAAACAAAATGGGAATAAATACATTATGTGGCCTGCGGGCCGTAGTTTGAGGACCATTGAGTTAAGGGATACTGAATTGGACTAAGTGGATGGGTACAATATGCAACAATCGTAAAATATATATTATGTAGTATATATTTAATGAAATAGGGAGGAAATTGTCAATATTAATATATGCATAGCCTCTTGGATCTCCAATTTGGTCACCAACTTGGATTTCATTTATAGTATTTATGGCAACAGTTGACACAGTGGGGCCCCTTCCTCATTACAATACAATCTAGCTTTCAAGGTACTAGAGTCATGGTTCTCCTACCTCAGACGTCATTTCTCCATATCTGATCTGTAATCCTGGGAGTCTTCAACATACATCCTTTGTAACTGTCTCTACTATAAGCAGTCAGAACCCAGGAGATACCTTTATTCTCAACTCCAAGTCCAACTACAAAATGATAAACACTTTATATCTCAAGCCTGGACTTCTTTAAATTTCAGACATGAAGGCTAGATGTTAATTATCTAACAGTATTCAACCCAAACATTTTTTTTTATTTTTGGGCCACACCCAGTGATGTTCAGAGGTTATTCCTGGCTATGAGCTCAGAAATCGCTCCTGGCTTGGGGGATCACATGGGATGCCAGGGACTGAACCCAGGTCTGTCCTGGGTCAACCACATGCAAGACAAAAACCCTACCTACTGCTATGCTATTGCTCCAGGCCCAGAACCCTATCAACTTTTAAGAAAAATTCTCTCTGCCTCCCCCCAATGAACCTTCCTCACAAGTCTTCTAAATTACAAAGTGGTGGTTCTATTTGTCTGCTGCTTAAATAAACACATCAATGTTAAACTCTTCCCTTTCTCTCTGACCATATCTGACCAATCCATCACAGCAATCTGCCAGATACATCTCCAAGAGTATATATTAAAAATATGTAATTATGTATTTAAGATAACCACTTTAAATATATACACATACATTTATATCTTAATTACTCATTACTCCCACCCATTCTTATCCTATCAAGACCAGTATGATCTTTAGACTGTACAATCTCTATAAACTAAACTCACTTTTATCCCTTTACCTTTGCCCTTTGGCAAGGTAGTGTTCACATAGCATTCTATCATCCCTTTGAAACAAAAGTCAGTTCTTTCCTCTGTTCAAGCTCCTCCCATCTCTCCTGTCCCAGAGTAAAAGTCTTACAAGTGACCTTGCCACATCATTAATCTCTCACTCACTCCACCCCAACTACAATACATGATCGCTACTTGAACAGATCCCTGTTTAGAATAATTTCTCAAATATCTGTAGGCTTATCCTCGGTTCCTTTCAGATATCTCATGCATCTTCCTTGCCCCAGTCATGTGTTCAATGTTCTGATCATGACATATATGTTTCATTTTCGTGAGTTTATTTATTCCTCACTCCTACTAGAAATATGTCAGATTCGGGACTTTGCATGTATCCCTTGCTATATTAATAGTGTCTGAAACTGTGCCTCACTCAGATTCTTTTCTACTTTTTTTCAAATCACCATGAAATACAATCACTCTAGATATTTGAATAAAAATTGTTGAATGTCTCTTACTATGAGTGTCTTAGGAGGGAAAAAACAATTCTAAAACATGTTTTGACAATTTGTATGAAACAGAATTTTATTCTTAAGTAAGATTGTTATAAACAAGAGGAAAAGTCAGAAGGAACCCACTCAGAAGAAAAATCAACAGGCTACAATGAAAAGGCAAAAGATTTAGCTGAAAAAGAGTAATCATCAGAAAAGGTATATTTTTTTAGAAACTAAAATGCTCTAAGAATTAAATGTTACAACCAAGCCAAAAACAAATAGAAAGAAAAAAATCAGAAACTGAAGGAGCCATTTATGAATTTATTCAGCTTCTTAATACTGAGGATATTTTTGTCAGACACAGAATAAAGCAATGGAAATCTTTCTGAGCAAACATGCAATGAGCACCAGAATTGCCTGTGGGAGTTTCAGCTGGAAATCACTTTGGCAAGTCATCATGATAGCCTTAAAATTACAATCCTGAGTCAATGATCCCATTCTTATGACATTAGGAAGCAATGGAAATATTATAGAACTCATCAATAAATATACTTACACTTACCATAAAATTCAAAAATTAAATATTAGAAACAACTCTTAGACATACACAGTAGAATCATCAACTAAATTAAAGATGTCAATTCACAAACCAATGTTAACTAAAAATAGAGGCTAAGTAACTATACACAGAATGAGATCTGATGTAGAGCTCCTACCGTGGAATTTTGAGTAGTTTTTATACTCTAGTATGACAATTTTTTTCAATAAATACAATATTTTAATAAAAACAAAAACCAAAAAAAAAACCTAGATTTAAGTATATTGTATCCCACAGTAGACCTTCTTATATCATACCCTAGAACTAATCCATTCACCTTAATATAAAAGATTCAAGTAAGTTTATATTTTTGCTCAAAGCACATTATGATTTTACTTGATTAACTCATTATTGTTGTACAATATTATGAAATTTCAGGGTCTGGCTTCCTATGCTTATATGTGTACAGTTATAAGCATTTCCACCCACCAAAGTTTCAGTGTCACCAATCCTCTAGACCAGGGGTCTCAAACTCGTGGCCCATGGGCCATTTGCAGCCCCCCGTACAACATTTTGTGGCCTGCAGCCGGCCTTCAAATATCGCAGTATTCGCGATTATTCGCTTACCGAATAATCACAATAAAAATCGCATTAGTAAGAAAAAAATAGCATTAAACATTCACATACCCCGAGCAGTCCTGTTCGGGGTATGCATATGTTTAATGCGAATTTTTGTGATTTTTTTCTTACTAATGCGATTTTTTATTGCGAATATTTGGTAAGCAAATCCCTTATGCGGCCCTGCCTCACCCCGACTTTGCCTCCTGTGGCCCCCAGGTAAATTGAGTTTGGGACCTCTGCTCTAGACCCTCTGATCATTTCTCTCAGATAACTCAGTTCCCTCTAGTTCCATCACAGACTTTACCAAGTCTATGAATTAGTTTTATTATCTATTGGCTAGATTGTTGACTTTAGTAATTCAGCCATAATCACTATAAGTTTCATCCATTTTTTCCCCACAATTTCATTATTTTAATGGCAGACCTGTATTTCACTGAATATTTGTACCAGTTTCTTTCTTCAGTCATGTTTTAATGGACATTCAGGTTATTTTGGCTATTGTGAATAATGCAAGTTAATATCTTGAATTCTGACATCCAAATGTTCATGAAATTGTATGTATATTATATTACATGATTTTTTTACCATAAAGAAAGCAAACATTTTTATATAAATGATTCAGTCACAACTTTGGTCACAACTCAATATAAAATGTTTTGCATTCAAAATGTAAATTTCCATCAAATAAAAGTTCTCCACAAGAATATTTTAGATATGGGCCAAAGCATTAGTACAGAGGGAAGGAAGCTTGCCTTCTATGTGGCTGACACCGGCTTAATCCCCAAGCATCCTATATGATCCACCAAGCCCACCAAGATTGATCTCTGAGTGCAGAGCCAGAAGTAAGAACTAAACATCTCCAGGTCTGCCCCCCACCAAATAAAATTCAGTGAAGGGCCAAAATGAGGCATTCATCTTGACTGTGGCCAACTCAAGTTTGTTTCCTGGCACTCCAAACATATGGTGTCCAGAATACCACCAGGATTATTCCCTGATCACAGAAGCTATGAACACCATAGGTGTGGTACCCCACAAAAAACCTTGTTTAGTTAAAATAGCAAGATAAAGATGATAGTTTTAAAGGTCTACATATTTGTCAAATTGTACAATTTAAATAAGTATAGCTTATAGGCCATATATTTATCAGTGTAGTTAAATCAACATATAAAATGTAACTTCCTGAATATGATTAAGGATGAGAAGAAAAATATACACACATACACACACGAAGAAGCATTTGTTAAATGCATCACCAAGTTTATTTACATATTCAGCTGATGAGAAAGGCTCCCTAGTTTCTGGATAAAGCTCTTGTATACAGATTATGTTGATTCTGCATTTATGAAAAGCAACGATCTTCTATTGGGATTTCTCAGCAACAATTCTCATGAAGACAGAGCTCTCCCCAACAAGCAAATAAAATGTTATGGAAGCTAGAGTCGTTTTAAAAAGTCATAATATTACATAGATAGAATACAGAAAATGAGTTTAGGGATGGATATTGGTGAAATTTCCCAAGTGGTTCTGTATTAATTTAGTGTACATTATAATAAAAAGAGCAAATGCAATTACATATTTATATTAACTATTTCAAATAATGTCTCAGAACCTTTTTTTTAAAAACAATAAAATATCCCTCTTCAAAATTCCACTAAAAAAGTCAAATGAAATCATTCACCTGAAGCGTTTTAAACACATTCTTTTTCTTGTGCTTTAAAGATGAAGCTGAAAAGTAAATACTGCACTTTTCCCCCCATGTATAATTACCTTCTTATAAATAAACAACAAAAATACAGGTTCTACCAACACTCTAATGTTCTGGTGTAATCTAACGAGGCAAAAAAAAAAAAAAAAAAAAGAAAAGGAGGGGTTATTCTTTAAAAAAGTCAAAAAAGACATACAACATATATTTATAGATCTCTATCAGCAGAAAACACCTCTTCTTCTATCTGCAACAGTGCTTTCGTATGGGCGCTTACATCACATGGCAGTTGGCCGGCCAGCTGATCAGGCAAGGAGAAAAGAAAGAAGAGAACTTAGATTCCAAAACCCTTGAAGAATGCCCCAGAGATTCAGAGCAGTTATCACTCCCAACACAGCCAGCCAGAGGCAGAGAGAATAACCTTGTCATTCTCTCAAGATAAAGTGAGGCAAAGCACAGCCTCTGGACTCTTGAATTCCTTATTTGTAAACACAGACTAAATAATGAACTATTGATATAGAGAGAGGTTCCACTCAACTCTGTTATTTTTGTATTGGAAGAGAGAATCATGGGTGATTGCTCCATGATGATTCCAGAAATCAATTCTCTTTGGCTTCAGAATGTGATGGGAGAGAGCAAGAAGTGCACACATATACACACGTCCCCTCCCGCCCCCCAAAAGCCCAGCCTTGCTGCTCCCCAACTTCATGGTAGCCTCCAGGAAAGGGGAAGAGCTTGGAGCCCACAACAGGTAAGAGAAAGATGAGTGGACTTTAGCCACTTTCAAAGCACTCTTCACAGAAAGGGCCACATAAATACCTCAGAGTTCAAAAGCAAATGGATTTTCTGATACCACTTGTATGTAACACCCTTTCACAATAAGGAAGAAACACATGTTACCAGCATCAAGGTTAAAAAAAAAACAAAACAGTGGTAATGGTTGTGTTTATGAAGCTCTAAACATAAAAATTCTAGTCACACAAACCTGTTTCATAACACACTTGCAAGGAAATACATGCCTAGTCCTAAAATTGCATGGGAAGTTACAAAAATACTCTCAACTTTTTCAAGTGACATTAAACCCCAATATTATTATTGCTAAAATAATCCCAATATTATTATGATGGGAATTATATCTTTTATATCTATTATCTATATTGCATAGATAGTAGCTAGATAGTAGCAAAACATATAATGATTATTCCATCTCTATCACCTTTCAAACCATACTTGTTAGAACTTGTGATAATTGAAATAACATATTTGAATCCCATTATTAAACCTGGAAATGAGCAGATGATGAGGGGACACTCAGCCAATCACAAGATGACAGTTACAAAGAAACTCTTTGTAAATATTTTAACTCATTCCTGTCAACTTTTAGAAGTTTCTCCAGACTCAAAGCAGATGGCGCAGGGACACTGTTCTACATCTTGGGCACAGACCCCACTCCAATTTCTCAGCCCACAGTCCACCTTTATCTGGGAAGACTTGGAAGATACTGGACCATTTCCTGACTGCACAGCCTGAGATTCCTAAAAGTACAGCCTGAGATTCCTAAAAATTGGAAGCCTTCTAAGGCAGGGATGTCGAGGGAGGGATGGCTGTAGGATCAGGGAAAGGCAAAGGAACTCGGGGTCGACTTAAAAGGGAAGCAATTTTCTCCTTGATTTGCTCTCTTACATTTGAATCTGAGATAGCAGTCGTTGCAGTACAGCTCATTGTGTCTGATTCTGACTTCAGCTCCTTTGGTGGAGCCTCCGAGGTCACGCTCACAGGACACGCACTAAGGAGAGAAAAAGAAAACCTGTAATTGTTCAACTTAAGAACATTTGTTAGAATTTCCAAGAAAAAAAAAAAGAGGAAAAGGAAAACAATAGTCACAGTACACAGCTTCTATGCTCTTAGATAATGTTTCAGCAAAATAAAAAAAAAAGACCAAAATAAATTAGTAGATTCAAATCAAATCAAGTCCACCAGATAAGATAGTAAAGAATTCATAAACTGATTTTAAGAACTAATATGGCCATTCTAAATAGACCAAGACAGCAGACATGATTCCCTGATTAGCTGAAAGATTCCCTGATTGGCTGTTAGTCCTCATTTCTCCCAGGGAATCATGGTAGGCTAAAATAGCACATTAATAAAGCTGGCATGAAGCTGAGGGCTGGGTTTTTGGCAGGGCACTTGGAGCAAACTACACCCAGAACCCCCTGTACCCAGTATGCAATGGAGTCCTTCCTTCCTATGTTGGCCCCATGTACTCAAACACTAAGAATTTTTGGCTTTTCCTGCTCTACTGAAGAATAACCCGGCAAGCTGAAAACAAGCTGTAGCCTGCAGGATCCCAGGAACAAATACAGGACTATCTCCCTGGCCCAGTGCAATTCAAGAATCAGAGGTATATTCAAAGACATTTTTTACTGTGAAATACTACAGTATTATATTACAATATTACATATCACTGTTCTTGCACATAATCAAACCTTAGTTCTTGATAGTGCAAAGAGCCATAAGAGTAAGCAGGCTATGCAATTATAAAAAATATTTGTAGATATGTATGTGAAAACTACTTTCTTAGGGGAGCAGAGGAATAGAACAGGGGTTAAGATGCTTGCTTTGTATGTGGTTGGCCTATATTTGATATCTGACACTATTTATGGTCTCTTGAGCCCTACCAGAAGTGTTTCCTGAACACAGACCTAAGAGTAACTCCCAAGCATATCCAGTTGTAACCCATGCCCAATTTTTTGAAATAACATGATAAAGAGTTCATTTTGCACTCTCCCTAGTAAAGGTAGGCTTTTGGGCAATGCTATAATCACCTATCTAGATTTGTTAATAAAAGTGAAAAATTACATCTCAAGTATGCTTATGACAGCGTGTTAGAGCAAGCATTTACACACTATAAGGAATACGTACTATTTCTACATTTAATTTATGAATTTAGTTTGACAATTAGGCAGCAGCAGGCAATGCGCGACCTAAAACGCAGCACAGACTGACAAACATAGCACCTAGCTTGTTAGTGGCATGTCCACACCCAGCGCTCAATGAAGCCATGCGCTCTTCCAAGCAAAGCTTTGCGGGCCCCCAAGCTGTTTGGCTGAGTCTCACCTTAAAACAATGTAAATGATAACAAAGACCCAGGGACTCGATGATCATGGCAGCTCCTTTGCCCAGAATGTTATTACAGTAGGAGCACACACGCTTCCCACTGACTGACCTAGACACAGAACAAGAATGGAATGGAGGCTTTCATCTGTGCAGTTTAGAGTTAAAACTTAAAGTACATCCCCTGGTACTAACGTGAATGATTTAGGCAATTCTCTAGATATCTGTGTGAGAACTTTAAGCACCTAACTAGGGTTTGCTTCTATAAGATTATAGCTTGCCTGAGCCCCATAATAGCTCTGGAGCCTTTGACATCTAGTTCCATGAGTGAACACTCTATTGAATTTGGTATGCACTTTATCACACAGTCCTATGTGAAGTAGTTGATGGCCTCACCTCTGCTCCATCCTAACTTGGTCTGGACAGGTAAACTTATTCAATGGGCACAACACAACTCACATTATCCCTCACATGGGAACACTAGGAGACAAGCCCCAACTTCTTTCAAGACATTGAACAAGCTTCTTCAACCACCTTCTTTTTGCCCTCTTCTTTTCTCAGCTTCTCTCTCAGCACCCACTGTTTTATTTATTTACTTATCTGTTTGTTTGTTTTTGTTTGTTTTGTTTTTGAATTTTGGGCCATACCCGGTGACACTCAAGGGTTACTCCTGGCTATGCGCTCAGGAATGGCTCCTGGCTTGGGGGACCATATGGGACACTGGGGGATCGAACTAGGCTAGCGCACACAAGGCAGATGCTTTATCCCCTGCGCTACCCCATCCTGGATCAGCCACATGCAAGGCAAATGCCCTACTATTGCACCATCACTCTGGCCCAACACCCACTGTTTTAAGCACAATGTCAGTGCTTTCCTGACAGTGCTGCTGGCTCCAAGCATGGCCTCTGTGGAGAATGAAAGGAAAACTACCTACAAGCAATGTAGGCAAAGGACACTTTGGGACTATCCTTTTGCTGCCAGACTTATCTTTGCTCCACGCTGGAAGTATAAAAGGGCACCAGCCATTGCATTCCACAGCTATAATAAAAGTCAGGGTGGTGATTGCTCACTAGAGGCCACTGTTTGTTTTTAGGGCAAATAAATTCCTTTGCCTTCCTCTCCCTCAATAGTATTCATCCCTTTCTCTACCTTTACCCTCACCCCCTCTCTTAATTCCAATCCCTAATATATTCTTCATTGTAATATTTTAGACTGATGAAATATAAGCTTTCCTCATTATATCCTTTACTTGATAGCCTTGAATACTCTGATATAAATCACTATATTTCTACATTTTCAGGATTTGTAATGAAATGTATTCCATGCCAGTATCCTACCCTTTGGGTGAGAGCAAAAGTATCGCTATACCTGGCTACAGAAGGCATAAGTGATGTATGGAGAAGTGGCCAAATCTAAAAATCCAAAGCATCCTGATATAAGGATCTCACTCTAAAGGGAAGTTTTCAAGGCCAGACTCATCTTTATAACTTTTTTTATTCAGCCTCCGACAACTATGAGCTATAGAATATAGTTGATGTGGCCTGAGCAAAATATTGCTAAGCCAGAGAAGATGCTATGGTTTTGGTAAATAAAAACCCCCAAAAGGCACTATATTTTATTCAGCTTGTTAAAATTTCTACAGATGGAGTTCACATAGGTTGCTATCTTTTTTTTTTTAACACTCAGTTCTTATGATCAGTTTGTATTATGACCACTTTAAGAGAGCTAGGCATTTTTGCAATCCTACTTTTTCTCATAAATCTGAAGTGCACTGGGGACATTGCTGTGTAGCTGGATGAGTCCCCACTGAGACCTACTCTGGGGCATCTAAGACAGTGGCTACAAGCACAAGCAAATGAGATGGCAGCAATGATGTGACCATTTTTAGTCCCTCCAAGATAGCTTCATGAGACATTCATCAAAGCTCTGGAGCTTGCAATGGAAAGGCATAAAGAAAACTTCCTCTCCCTGACTGAAGGAAAAAACACTGAAAAAATAAGCCCCTTGCTCTTTCATTGGGAAGCTTAGATAAGATTGGGGGGAAATGCTAATGGCAAAAACACCCTGAAAATTAAGGAGAAAAGGACCCTCACTTGTTTCGCAGCTGAGAGCCTGACTGAGTCGCTGAGGGGGACTGGCTGCGTGGGATGGGGGACGGGGCGCTGGGAATTATCACAGATCCTGTGGAAGGTGGGGGTATGCTGGAAGAGGGTGTCCGCATGTAGGCTCTGTTTGACGTGGACAACATTTGGGGTGGCGGCCGGCTGAAGTCTTGAACCGAGGAAGAAGCGTAGACACCAGTAGACTGATGGAGCCATGGGGCCTGTCTCCAGGAATGGGATCTTGGAGAATCTAGGTTATCCAGAGACTCACCCCTGAAATACAGAACAGAGTATGCTGAGGAGAGATCTATTTCACTTCAGTACTGTCGCTAAAGTGTGTACTTTTTTAAAGTTATTATAGTTTGGGAAAGATAAAATTGTTCTATTGACAGTTATGTTGTACCTCATCTCCCACCAACAAAGTCCCTAGGACCCATCAATACTGATCCACTGTTCCTCCAGTCGGTTTTCATCAACCCACCCTCCACTGCTAGCAATTCATTTTGTAATAAAAGGTCAAAGGTTGTCATTATTCAAGATTTTTTATTTCCTTTCTTGTCTCTCTATACCATAAATGATTAAGAACATCCAGTATTAATTCTCATTTTTGTCTGATTTCACTTAACATGATAATCCATTCACATTGCTTCAAATAGCAAGGTTTCGTCTTTTCTTAGATGCTCATTTTATGTGTCTAATAAACTGGATTTAATCTAATAAGTAAATTTGTATATTAAGCCTACTTTTAAGAAATTTCTTTATGTCAAAGCCATCATGAGAATTAACATGTAATTAATTTTTCTTTTTACTTTCCAGTTTAAAGGTAAAAGAGTAAACACCAATATGGAAAGAAAAATGGTAAGAATAAAAATACTTTAAAAATAAAATACTAAGTCAAAGAAGATATACATGTATCATTTAGATCTTTAACAATTCAGGCTGGCAAGACAGCTCAAAGGACAGGAGGACATGCTTTGTATGCAGAAGCCCCAGATTTGATCCACACCACTACTATGTTCTCAGAGCATGAGGTTCAAAAAGTAAAAATAATAAAAATTCAACAATTCAGTCATAACAATGTTAAAGTATTTTTATATCCAATTCCCAAAAATACTTTAACATTCACACATAACAAATACTAGGTTAGACACTGTCACAAAAATAGTAAATTTATTTAACTTTCATAATGCTCTATATGTTTTTTTAATCTCAGAGAAATTAATTTATAGCATAAGGTACTGAGTGATAAAACTGTCAAATTTGATTGACTTAAACTGATTCTCAAGCCTAATTTACTGATCATGCTAACTGTGAGACCCTCTGTATACAATATTATAAGCTTACATTCTAGAAATAGTCATTAGTCATTTCCATTTAAGTGATGTACACTTAAAATAAAATTATGAGAATATTTATGGTGGTTGCTGGGCCACATACAGCTGTGCTCAGGGCTTATTCCTGGCTCTTCATTTAGAAATCATTCCTGGCAAGATTTGGGAGATAAAAGTACTACAGAAAATTAAACCCAGGTTAACTGAGTACAAGACAAGGACCTACCCACTGTACCAGCTTTCATGCCTTATCATTTGTTCTTTTTATTTCTCCTTCTACAGTCAGTTCTTATCATTTTCTGTAAAGTTGTCAAGGTTTATTTATGATTGACCAAAGATATTTATATGCTCAGATTATCTTGTAAGTTTTTCTACAGTATATTAGAAAAATATTTAGCAATTCTTCCTAAATTAGCAACAAAGAATACTTTTGACTTTCATTTGCCCAAGATGTATTTTTTTAAAAGTCAGGGCTATAACCAGGGGTGCTCTGGATCAGGAGTGCTCGAGGAGACCACAGATCCAGAAACTGAATTTAGGATTAAAATTATTAAATTGAAATTACCAGATTAAATTAATTAAAATTACCAGATATGTGCTCTAACTCTTCATCTATCTCTTGGGCTCCCACTTCTTCCCATGAAATATTAATTTAAAAAGTTTCACACTCTCTTTCTAGGTGTGTCCCAAATACCTTTAAACACCACTCCAAAAGTTTATACTAAGATCTCTAACCCACAGCTATAAATTTACCTTCACAAAGTTAAAGAAATTAGATTTGCAGACTTAGCAATACCTGTAGCATGATTCCATGCTAACGTTGTCTCATTCTGAGCATTAAAGAATAAATCAGCAACCAAAACAGCATGAAGAGCAGGATACACCAAGTAACTATATAATAAATTATACTTCCATAGAGTTCTACATCCGGCTTTGCAGTCTGGTCCAAGATTTTTACCTGCTTAAACTAGTTTCTTTATAAAGAAAAGAAAAAAAGAACTAGTATCCCTGCCTCAAAAATATTTCTTCTGGGTTAAGTGAAAAATGTAAACAAAATAAAGGGTGTTTGTCATGTAAGTGGTACTCAGTAGTATGTTGATGACAAGTCTCAAAGAAACTCTTTTTCACACTCACCAAATCTCAGAAAGGTAAAAGACATCCTGATATCTGTCTAAATTGATAATCTGTTCAAAGTATCAATATGTCTAGAAATTAAATATTTGTTTCTCAGTACAAGAGAGGAAACAATTTCTAACTGTCTCGTATGTACCTGCGCATAATCCCAGGTAGACAAATAGGCTCTTTATTTACACTGGAACTGCGTTGGCGGATCCAGCTGTTGTCATTGTGGAGGGAGGTTCTCTTTCTCATTTCTTGAAGGATTTGTTGTCTCTCCAACTCTGCTCCTGACAGGACTTGTTCCTTCTTGAAGGTCCTTTGCAAGGAGCTTGTGTTCCCAATTCGGTCTACATATTTATTGCTTCCTAAATGAAAAACACAGCAAAAAGCTTTAGGATGAACACATCTGACAGTGCAGCAAAAACCAGTGACATTGTGTCCATAGGCTAATGCCATTCACTCCAGTAAGACTGCTGAGCCAAGATATGCAGCATTGGTCTCCTATTCTTGGAAATTATGATTTCAACCATGGGGCACACTTAGGAAAACAAAATGACTCCCTAAAAGAGGAAGAAAACACCAGCACAGATATAACAAAGTTCAGCTACAAAATGCTAGTTCAGAAAAGTTTCTCCTCCACTTTTCCCTTTCATCCTGAATCAAATCAATCATAGACTCATTAAATAACTGCAAGGAAGCTGGGAGCTATATTTAAATAAGGCTTATTTGAATACTTAAATACCTAGCTTTTAAAATGAGATTCACCCTTAACGATATAATTATACAGACATACTTATCATAAATAAGATTATCCATAACTATACATTTTTTCTAGCTTTTTTTCTACTCCATTACTATTTACATACATCTTTTTTGTTTCTTCTCTATTTTGAGCCCTAGTAAGCCATTCTCCTTGTCTAGAGAGAGGAATCTTCCCACATCTCTAAATTAAACTTGCTTATTTCTACAAGCTTCCTTAAAACAATTTTAGCTTTGAAAAAAGAGCTTCAGCTTTGAAAACACAAAGCATGGTCAAAAGCTAATCCAATGTAAATCAGTGTAATTTTATTAGATTATTATCTTAAAATAGTAAATTTAGGGTCCAGAATAATAGCAGAGTGGTAGGGCATTTGCCTTTAACTCAGCTGACCCAAGACTGACCTGGGTTCAATCCCCAGCATGGTCCCTCGAGCCTGCAAGGGGCATTTTCTGAGCTTAGAACCAAGAGTAACTCCTGAATGCTACCAGGTTTGGCCCAACTAACCCCCAAATTAAATTTAACGCTTTAGTTTTATTTGGTTTTGCCTTGTGGACTTTGTCCAACAGTATTTAGGGCTTACTTCTAGCTCTGTGCTCAGGTCTTTCAACAACCTGACAGTTTCCCTGAAGTGAACACAGACACATATTCATGCATCTCTAGACATTATACTGTAAAAATCCTAGGAAAAGTCATGATCAAATTGTATGAGTGAGAACATATTTAATCATGGACATGGCTTATGTAAAACTAAAATGATCCAAGTAATTCAAATGACAACTAAAAATAATCATAACATTTGCGTCTGGTCAAAGAAAGAAATAGCTAGAATTTGGATGCTGAATGTATGAATGACAAGACAAGTTTTAACTTGGAAGGATTTACTTTCATTGATTTTCTTGATTGTGTCTGATTTGAAAATATAATCATGATTTTGATGAATGCTCCACTTTAATTTGAATGAGGAAATATGGTATAAAGGTTTATATTCTTTTAATTTCCAGATTTACTTCTATTGTTTTTGTTTTGGGGCCACACCCATTGATGCTCAAGAGTTACTCCTGGGTATGTGCTCAGGAATCACTCCTGGCTTGGGAGGACCAGATGAGATACCGGGAATCGAACCCAGTCCTCCCTAGACTAGTACTTGCAAGGCAGCACTAACCTTACCTTACCTCTAGCGCCACCACTCCGGCCCCCACTTCTATTGCCAATCTTTAAAAATATAAGATGTTTTTCTAACAGTTCATCTTCCAGAAAGCAATAAGCAAGATCACCAAAGACATTTAATATACACCTGTGCTTATATTTTGTGCTTATATAAGAACAAGCTAATCTATGCATAGCCTGTTCGTTTGTTCATATTTTAAACAAAAAATATCCATTTTAAATGCACTATATAAAGCCAAGATTTGGGATAAAACATTTAATAATTTCACTTGCATGTTATTCAGGAGATTATAAGTAATAAGGAGTAGAATATTAAAATAAAAACTTCCATAGTGTCACAGATCGCAAATATTAATAAGAACATTTCAGAGATTCACACTTGCCCTGGTTATATATACACAACATGTTATTGTTTTATATATATACATATATATACATGTATATATTATGTAAAACCAGAAGAAAATGTGATGACTGAAGGTTATCTCTTTTAATCACAGATTAAACTACTTTTAATTTTAGTGATAGTAGGGGCAAATTCAGATGACAGAAAAAATAAAGAGGGTAAACCAAATAAAGAAAGGTAGGACAGTGAACCAAATCAGAAAGTATATGATATTCTGGGAACACACAGATCAATGTGAATATAGCTGAGAGTTCTTTAAGTGGAAGAACAGCAGCAAATAAAATGGAGAGTTCAATTAGGACTAGGGAATGTATTAGGGATGGGATCGTCAGAGATAGAAGAATCCTAACAGAAATGGTACATTCAACAAGCTTGAATCAAAGTTACAACTTAGCCTCTCCTAGACCATTCAGGCCCATAGATAAGCTATGTGAACCCTCCCCTTCTCTTTCCTCCTTTTCCTTCCCTTGGACTTTTTTTTTTTCCTGGCTCCCAAAGAATTGTACATTTTTCAATTTCTTGTCAGCACTTAAAATATAACAGAAAAACACGTCTTTCTTATTTCTCTTTTACAAAAGAGAAATTGACCATCAGTCTTCTATGCGCCCATAGGGCAGTGACAGGATGGCGCTAGCAACAGGCTTGCTGAGATGATGTCTACCACTGAGTCTACTTCAGGCATCCTATGGACCTTTACTTATTTATGAAACTGGCCAGCACCTGCCTGTGTCCAATCCTGGATGCAGGCCCTGCCTGAAATGTTTAGATATTCACTGGTGTATTTTTCTTAAGTTTAGCTATATGTGTTCACCAGAAATATACTTAATATTAACAATATTCACTTTCAGGTATTTTTTGCCAAATAATAGGGATGATGATAATTTTGGATTTTTTTAAATCATGTCATCTCAGTGTATAATTTGAAATCTGTGCATAATTAAACTCACTGGTATTCTCTTTAACACTTTTTCCTATATCAGCATAAGTTTCAAAATTTCCACAGATTTCACTAGTTATTTAATAAAATTTAAGAAATTTTTTGATCTTCCAAAACTCTCTCCATGATAAAATAAAGTCAAATTAGGTCCAATATAATTGTTTTTTTCTCACAAATGCTAAAAAAAGTAATATTTTAATTATTTATTTTAATGACTCTGAAATATCTTAGGTTTAAAAACACTGACCATGGGTGCCAAAGAGAACGCTCAGAATGTTGAGTTCATGGTTTGCATGAAGGTTTGATTCCCTGCACCACAGAGCTCCCCTAAGTATCACTAGGGGTAACCCTCAAGTATCAAAGGGTATGACCCCAAAACAAAAAATTGTTCATAACAAGTGGTGAAATAAATAAGAAATTCTAATTTTAAATTAAAATTTTTTAAATCACAATTACCATTTTTATTTATGGGAAAACCATCCAGTTCAGTAGTAGATCTAGATTTATTCCTGAAACACAAAAGACAATATATTATATGTCACATTAAGAACATTCTTTTCATATTTATAAAGTCAGAACACCAAAAGCACTGTTGGCTAAAACAGCTGATTTATATCTTATGTCTGTTGGGATCTCAACATATTTCCATACCAAGTAATTTTCTGTTGCATAAGCCAGAAGAAAAGTCTTTATCATAAAAAATATCTTAGATGATAGAACTAAATATAAACAACTAAAAATCCCCTCCAGGTTGTATGATCATTAAAACTGTGTATATTAATAAAGTTGTGCATTTTGAGTCCCTTTCAATCTCCACTTTGGAAGTGGTATAAGCACCTGTCATCAGATCACCTGAAACCAACTGCCACTTTCTTCAATGTCCAATTTGGGGGACATTTGGCAGCCAACTCATTGCACCAAATGCTATCCTGACAGTCCTAGGCAATATTTAGAGTACTGTCAACTTCTGAAAATTCAACTTTGTATTAGTAATCAGTGCCACATATCAATAATACTGATCTCGTTCTTATACTACCAACATGCTTTCCAAAAACAGGAAAAAATAATCTATATAGTGGTATACAAAATAATTACATGTAAGTTTGACATTTGTATTACATTTTGGATAACTTTAAAATTCAATAACAATAATAAAAAATACATCACGATTCTTAAACAACATTCATAAATATACATTTGTATTAATACAGAACTAATTTTTTTTTTGATTTTTGGGCCATACCAATGATGCTTGGGGGTTACTCCTGGCTATCCACTCAGAAATCACTCCTAGGGGATCCCAACTGTGGTACGTCCTGGGTCAGCCACATGCAAGGCAAACGCCCTACTGCTGCACTATCACTCTGTCCCCCAGAATTAATTATTATAAGACATCTAGCCTAAAGCCTCCAGAGCTATATCCCAGTTATACATACTGTCTCTTTCTTTTCTTTTTTTTTAATTTTGTGGAGAGGCAGGAAGGTTGGACACACATAGTGGTACTCAGGTCTTACACTTGTCTCTGTGATCACTCTAGGTTGGGTTTGGGAACCATATGTGATGCCACAGATAAAACTCAAGTCAGCTGAGTGCAAGACAAGCTCCCTATCCACTGTACTATTGCTCCAGTCCCTATATGTACTGTTTAATGCATAAAGATAAAAGTTCATATCTTTAAGGATTATTTAAGCTTCCTCTCTATGTAATCTAAATCTTTTTCCCAGGTAATACGACTAATAAGACTTATTTTAAAATACATGTTTAAATACATAGATTTAAAAATGAGATTCACAGGGCTGAAGAGATAGCATGGAGGCAAGGCATTTGCCTTACATGCAGAAGGACGGTGGTTCAAATCCCAGCATCCCATATGGTCCCTGGAGCCTGCCAGGAGCAATTTCTGAGCGTAGAGCCAGGAGTAACCCCTAACTGGTGCTGGGTGTGACCCAAAAACCAAAAAAAATTAGATTCACATTGTAATGAAGTAATTATCCAGAAAGTTATCATAAATAAGGGTATCCATAATACACATTTTTCTCAAGATCATTGTTGGCCCTTTACTAGTACTTATATAGGTCTTTTTCTTATACTACTTTGAGTCCTATTAAGCCATCCTGATTGCCCAGAGAGAGGCATCTTCCTACTGCTATAAAACAAACTTGCTTATTTCTACAGCAAGCGTCCTTATTAAAGTTTCAGCTTTGAAAACACATTTTTTTGTGTTTTTTGAAAGTGTAACTTTTCTGAAATGATAAACACTGTAATTTCAAAGTGCCAAACATTTTAAAAAATATTGCAAAAGTTAATTGATGTAAATGCAAGTCAGTATAACCTTATTAAAATATTACTTAAAATGTTAAATTTAATACTTTATTCTGTTTGTTTTTGCTTTTGGGTTATGTCCAACATTGCTCAGGGCTTACTCTTTGCTTTGTGCTCAGGTATCAATCCTGATAGTGCCTGGATTAACCCCAATACATCTCCCCAGCCCCAAAATTTAATGTTTGAGGAAATTTTTAGATATGTATAACTTTTCAGACATCTAAAATCCTATCTTCCATTTTTAAAGTGGACCATGAGCCCAACTCAAACTAAGGAAAGAAAGGTCACAATTCTCATTAAGATATCTACATGTAGCTACTTTTTTGATCACTTACATCATTGACTCAAAACCCCCTTAAAATAAAGGTAGATAATATAGCTGATACAGTGCTTGCTTTACACTTAGATGACCCAGGTTCAAGTCCTGGCATGAATTTTGGTCTCCTGAGCCCAACAAAAGTGATTTATGAGTGCAGAACCAAGAGATACCCCTATGCATTGCCAGTTGGCACAAAAACCAAACCAAAAAAAAAAAGTATAGATAGATGGGCCAAAAGAATTGAAAATAACTTTTCCCTGTGTCCAGGCCCTTATACTATGGTGCCTCTTATAAAGAGGTAGAGTTTATTTTCTCACCACTGCATATAAGGTAGACAAAGGAACATCAAAGAAGCCATGGTGCACCCATTTAGAACTTACACCTGGAGATGCTTTACAAGCATTCTCTCTTTAATTCTGTTCCCTGATCTTTGTGTATATACTATTTCCTTGGCTTTATTTTGAGCAACATGGTCCAGTTATAATCACTGCCATAACTGACAGCCAACACACTGCCCAAAGCAGAGCTACTCAGCAAAGGATTGCAGATGCCTAGTGATCCCAGGAAACTCAAAGGATCATGCCATCAACTCAGCCCAAAATGTGACCCAAGGCACAATGTATAAAGTCACTACATTTAGTGAAACTTGGATACACAGCATAAGTTAAGTGATACAAACATCAACCAGCAAGAATTTCAGACTTGGAGAGATATTCAAACTTAGAGATTATGTAGAGCATTTGCCTTGCAAGTGGTGAAGCAGGTTTGTTTCCTGGCATCTTTATGGTCTCCCAAACATCTCCAATAATAATTCCTGAGTGAAGAGTTAGGAATAACCCTAAACATTGTCATGTTTGCCCCAAAACAAACAAAAAGAGCATTTTTGTATTCCACAAGAACAAGAGTTAAAAGTTTTATAAAACATCAATGAAGCCCTGGAATATTTATCTGAATCCTATTATTCAACCAATTTACAGTAAATGTCACCCACCTGTCACTAGGAAGTAAACCTGAAGATTCTTCTTCTTTCTTTGGTATGTCATAGGAATCAATAGGCCTAAAAACAACAACAACAACAAAATAAAAATAAAACAGAGAAAGAGTTTCTGATCAAAATATCAATTAAGTAAATCTCTGAGCTTAAGAAACAAAAATCTAAATACTAACTTTATTGTCACCTCTTTATGAGATGGTTTCTGGGTTAGAAACAAAACTAAGAATTTTAACCAACCACTGCAAAGAACAGACCTACTATTACCAAGAGGCATCTGTGATTCTTTTCCACAAATAGAGTGCCTGCTATATTTTAGCACTGTTCTGAGATTGAAATAAACAAAATAAATAATAAACAAAACCACTTCAAGTATTAAATACCAGGCTCCTATTCTGCATGACAGACAAGCCAATAGACAAATACATTTTATAAACAGGTAAAGGACTATGACAGAAGAGGTGGGAGGAGGCAAGTGTTCTGCTTATGTTTTTTATTTTATAAAGGGCCACAACTGATTTTGCACTGGGGCTACCGGGAATAGAACTGAAGATGTTGGATGAGAAACCACACACTGCCCAGTATCAAATCCATTTGATGATGCTTAGTATGAGTTCTACCACTCAAGCCATCTGCCCAGCCTGAAAGGGCCATACTCTATATGTATGGTCGTAAGGTCTATGAAAATGAATTACTATGCCATATGTGTAAATATGTGTATTACTATGCCATATGTGTAAATACACAGACCAGAAAAAAGAGGTCACTAAAACTAGAATGGAATTAAAGGACAAGTGTGTTAGAAGCTAAGGTCCAGCTCACAGCAGGGCTAGAGATATATAGTACAGGGGATAAGGCAATTATCATGCATGATGCTGGCTCCAGTTCAATGCTCCTGTATATGGTCCTCCAGCACTTCCAGGAGTGATCCCTAAGCAAAAAAGCCAAGGTAACCCTTGAGCATCACCAGGTATGCCCCAAATTATTATCCTTTTTCCTAAATAAAAATAAGCTTCAAAGCTTCATATAAGCCTTCAAAGCCACAGTGAGAAGTTTGATAATATTTTATTAAAACAAGCTCTTTGGAGACTTCTGGGATGGCAAGTAAAGAAACTTAATCATAGAAATTCAAAGTATCTGTGGAGAATGAGTGGTGGAAAATAGGAAGATCAATTGGATGGCTTTGAAGTGAGGAAGAGATGCAGCTAAGAGAAGTGAAAAATGCCACATGCTCTTGGCCTGGGTGGGACAGACCTTTTATATTGGTATATTTTCACTGATGTTTCCCTTTCTCTCTCCACCTGGCGCTTCTGTTCCTCTGCTCGCTGCTTCTGTGCCTCAGCCTCAGCCTGCCACTGCTTCTGCTTCAACTCCTCCTGGTACTGTCTCTGCTTCAGCTCCTCTTGGTACTGACGTTGCTTCAGCTCCTCCTGATACTGTTGCTGCTTCTGCTCCTCCAGGTACTGACGCTGCTCCAATTCCTCCTGGTACTGACGCTGCTTCAGCTCCTGTTCCTCCTGATACTGCTGCTCCTCCTTCAGCTTCCCCTCCTCAAGAATAAGTTGCTCCTGCAGCTTCTGCACACTGTCCTCTGGCTGCAGGCCGCTCTCCTCCTCTCCTGCTCGAGTTCCTTCCCTATCCGAAGACTTGGATCCTTCACCCCAGCTGGCTTCCCAGGAAGGCACTGCAGGCTCCCGAGTGGTCAAAGAAATGCTGCTTGAGTTTAGAACCATGAGTTCCTGTGTGACAAAGGAGGAAAGAAACACAATAAAGATGACATGAGGTTGAGGATCTTGGATACTATAACATTTTCTTTAACTGCTAATGGGGTAAATGGAAAAAGGGAAGCCCTGGAATTCTGGTAAAAGAATACTGATACTTCCAGTAGCTTTGAAGTTAGAATAGATACTCTAATATTAACAGAATTATAAGTCATTATGCCTAAAATTGAAAAATAGTAAAGTTAAATGCTTTTTTTTTAAAGAACACAAATGTGCATTTCTGGAATTCCTTAAAAGGTATGAATAAATTATGTTTTAGATCACACTTATAGTTGTCCCAAAATTCCACTTGAGATAATATTAAAATTACATCACTAGCAATAGCACACACGAATGACAGATATATCACTTATAGGAGGATGCGTAGGCTGGGTTCTACTGATGTAAATTTAAGGGTACAGTAGAAAAATTAAGAGGAAGGTTGAAACATCAAAGCAAAATATGACAAATTAGCACTCTGAAAAAATATTGTTCAGAATTCTATTGATGAATATAAGCCAAGAGGCAAGTGAAATGTAGCATCTTCCACTATTTTTCAGCTAATTTCGCCAGGAAAATAGAAATGGAATAAAAAGGCATCTGCCAGCCTTACCTCATTCAAGTATTTAGAATTTTCTTGCTCGGCCTCCTGCTTAGCCTTCTGCCATTCTTCTCTCAATTTCTCTTGCTCGCGCTGATATTTCTCCTTCAAGAAAAAAACATTATATAGGAAAAGAGAATCAACAAGCAAAAGATTTTTTCCTCTAATGTGGAATATAAGTGATTGAAGCAAATGAACTAATAAAATACAACCAAAAGAAAAACAAACAAATACTCTTGTAGGGCTGGAGGGATAGTGCAGTGAGGACAAAACTTGCCTTACACAAAATTGAGTTTGATTTGATCTCCAGGATCTCTTATTATCCCGTGAACACTATCAGAAGTAAGCCCTTAGGATTGAAGCACGAGTAAGCCCTAAATACAGTGGGGTATGCTTCTCTATCCATCAAAAATTAAATAACCCAAAATCTGAAAGATCTTATGATTACTAGAGAGGAAGAAAATAGAGAGGGAGCTGAGTGAAATAGAGGGATATAATAAAATAGTGTAATAACACTAGAAATTTGATGGTAGGAAGCTACATCATAGACATACACAAATTGAGGTATGAGTTTATACTCTTACCATGTATATGGTATTTAAAAACCATAGTGAATCAGTTTAATTGTATTTCTTTCAAATGAATATGGGGCCAGAGTGACAGTAGTGTGGGTAAAATATTTTTCCTAATTGCCAACCTGGGTTCAATCCCTGGCACCCCATGTGGTTCCCTGAGCACTGCCAGGAATGATTTCTGAATACAGAGCCAAGGTTCTCCTGAGCACAGCCTAGTATGGTCCCAAAACAAAACATAAGTCAGCTGTAAAATTATTAGAGATTAATTGCCAGGACAGAGTGCAAAGGGTGAAAGGCACATGTTTGTACATGAGGGCCTCTGGTTTGAGCCCCAGCATCAACTGCCACAGTCACCCAAGCATCCCCCAGAACCACAGCATTGACCTGCCAGGCCTAGCTGGCCAATAATAACTGGCAGTGGTCCCACAGATACCCGAGATCCTCCAAAGAGAGAGATAACTGATGTTAAGCTTGTTCTGTCTATACATCAATCTTTAGAGATATTATTGTTATTTTTATTGTTTATCAGTCAGACTTCCATCCCAAAGGGAGAAGACAACTTACAAGAAGTTAAAATACAGATGCTGGGACTCAGAATTGATCCAATCTCAAGACTGACATTCACTCAAGTCCTGTAGCTAACATGGGTAAAGGGCAAGGCCTTGCAATGCTTTCACAGACTGGGAAATCCACAAAACTAAAGGTATTCATGTTAAAATATACACACTCATACACACACACACACACACACACACACACACACACACACACACACACAAAGGTTTAAAGATAGCACAGTGGACAGGCTGACTGAGTTCAATACTCAGCACCATGTATGGTCCCTCCAGCCTACCAGGGGTGACCCCGGAGTGCAGAACCATGAGTAAGCTCTCAGCATCAGTAAATATAAGTCACCCCTAAAAGTTTGAAGAGTGTCTCAGAAAACCTTCAAAAATATAAACTAATTATTTAATATACAATTCAGTCTGTAATAAAAAATGTTATGACATCATTGCTTTGTATATTTTCTTAAATCAATAATTTGAAATTTGGCTTCAAATACTATCTCTTTTAACAGGTATACATTTAAAAATTAATAGTAGAAATAACCCTATTTAATAAATACTAATACACTTCATTTTCCTCCATACCTATGCTAATAGATTTTAAATAGACAATTTAGTAAAAATGAGGAAAACCATTAAAAATTTGGTAAGCCAAATTCTGAACAGGCCTACAAAAGTATAAATGTGTGTTCTATCCTAAAAAAGGAATCAGCTTTATGTCAGAAAATGTTATATTCTAGAGAATGCTTAAGGATCTGCAAGGACAAGGCTGTCTTCTCTTACCACTCCTATTCAACATAGTACTGGAAGTACTTGCTATAGCAATTAGGCAAGAAAAAGGTATCAAGGGAATTCAGAGAGGAAAGGAAAAGTCAAGCTCTCACTGTTTGCAGAAGACATGATACTCTACTTAGAAAACCCTAAAGATTCTACCAGAAAGCTTCTAGAAATAAAAGATTCATATAGCAGCGTGGCAGGCTACAAAATTAACGAACAAAAATCAATGGCCTTTTTATATACCAAAAATGATAGGGAAGAAATGGACATTAAGAGAACAATCCCATTCACATTAGTGCCACATAAACTCAGATATCTTGGAGTCAACCTGACTAAAGATGTGAAGGATCTATACAAAGAAAACTATAAAACACTGCTCCAAGAAATAAGAGAAGACACGCGGAAATGGAAACACATAACCTGCTCATGAATTGGCAGGATCAACATCATTAAAATGGCAATACTTAAAAAAGCATTGTACAGATTTGATGCGATTCCTCTAAAGATACCCATGACATTCTTCAAAGAAGTGGATCAAACACTTCTGAAATTCATTTGGAACAATAAAAACCCTCGAATAGCTAAAGCACTCCTTGGGAAAAGGAATATGGGAGGCATTACTTTCCCCAATTTTAAGCTGTATTACAAAGCAATAGTTATAAAAACAGCATGGTATTGGAATAAAGACAGACCCTTCGATCAGTGGAATAGGCTTGTGTACTCAGAGAATGTTCCTCAGACATATAACCACTTAGTTTTTGATAAAGGAGCAAGAAATCCTAAATGGAGCAAGGAAGGCCTATTCAACAAGTGGTGTTGGCACAAATGGTTAGCCACTTGCAAAAAATCAACCTCAAACACCCAGCTAACAACATGTACAAAGGTAAAATCCAAATGGATTAAAGACCTTGATATCAGATCTGAAACTATAAGGTATATAGAACAACATGTAGGTAAAACACTCTATGACATTGAGACTAAAGGCATCTTTAAGGAGGAAACAGCACTCTCCAAACAAGTGGAAGAAGAGATAAACAGATGAGACTATATTAAGCTGAGAAGCTTCTGCGTCTCAAAGGAGAGAGTTCCCAGAATACAAAGACCACCCACTGAGTAGGAGAAATTATTCACCCAATACTCATCAGATAAAGGACTAATATCCAAAATATACAAGGTACTGACAGAACTATACAAGAAAAAACCATCTAACCCCATCAAAAAATGGGGAGAAGAAATGAACAGACACTTTGTAAAAGAAGAAAGGCAAATAGCCAAAAGGCACATGAAAAGATGCTCAACATCACTAATCGTCAGGGAGATGCAAATCAAAACTACTATGAGGTACTACCTCACGCCACTGAGATTGGCACACATCACAAAGAAGGAAAACAAGCAGTGCTACTGGGGATGTGGAGAGAAAGGAACTCTTTTTCACTGCTGGTTGGAATGCCATCTAGTACAAACTTTATGGAAAGCGATATGGAGATTTCCTTCACAAACTGGAAATTGAGCTCCCATATTATCCAGCTATACCACTCATACGAATATACCCGAGGAATACAAAAATACAATACAAAAATCCCTTCCTCACACCTATATTCATTGCAGTGCTATTTACAATAGCCAGACTCTGGAAACAACCAAGATGCCCTTCAACAGATGAGTGGCTAAAGAAACTGTGGTACATATACACAATGGAATACTATGCAGCCATCAGAAGAGATGAAGTCATGAAATTTTCCTATACATGGATGTACATGGAATCTATTATGCTGAGTGAAGTAAGTCAGAGGGAGAGAGAAAGATGCAGAATGGTTTCACTCATCTATGGGTTTTAAGAAAAATGAAAGACATTTTTAACAGTATCTCAGAGACAAGAGACATGAGGGGTGGTAGGTGCAGCTCATGACATGAAGCTCACCACATAGAGTGATGAGTGCAGTTAGAGAAATAACTACACTGAAAACTATCATAACAATATGAATGAATGAGGGAAGTAGAAAGCCTGTCTCGAGTACAGGTGTGGGTGAGGTGGGGAGGAGGGTGATCTGGGAAACTGGTGGTGGGAATGTTGCACTGGTGAAGGGGGGTGTTCTTTACATGACTGTAATCATACAACTATAATCATATTTGTAATCACAGTGTTTAAATAAAAATAATTTTAAAAAAAGGAACTGTATTAATAAGTAAAAGATTATATAAAAATCTGCCTGGTTGGGGGCCGGGCGGTGGCGCTAAAGGTAAGGTGTCTGCCTTGCCAGCGTTAGCCTAGGACGAACCGCGGTTCGATCCCCCGGTGTCCCATATGGTCCCCCAAGCCAGGAGCGACTTCTGAGCGCATAGCCAGGAGTAACCCCTGAGCGTTACCGGGTGTGGCCCAAAAACCAAAAAAAAAAAAAAAAAAAAAAAAAAATCTGCCTGGTTTTCTCAACCAGAAAAGCTCTGTTCTTCATAACTCCTAGATTGCTAAAGGTTTTACACTTCCTTTTTCAATAATTAATTGTCGTCTCATTTATGTTGAATGTGCTATGTCCAATGAAATTTGTGCATTTTCAAAAATTTCCTTCTCAGATCTAAATAGAAAAAAAAGTCACCCTAGTGAACATGAACCTGGACACATCCAGGCTAGTTGGCCAACCACCACTGGGCATGCAAAGGCCTCAAGAACAGCAAGTTTGGGCCATCCAGCTCCTGGGTGGTTACCTGCAACAGCCGGTCCTGCTCCTTCTGCCATCTTTCCTGCCGCCTTCGCTCCTCCTCTTGATCCCAGGCCCAGCGACTTGATGCACTGATGGTTGGAACTGGGAGCTAAATAGGGATTAGAGAAGACGTGATTAGCCCAAAGAAATTATCTTCCTACTGAAGCACTTCAGATACAATACTATTCAGACTACTGACTGCCTAGACCATACCAAAAGGAGGTTATTTGATCTTAAGTTTCAACTTGGTCTTTTGGACTTGGAGAGATGACTTTTTGATACTTTAATAAATTCTCCTTTTGTCTTTATTTCCTGGACCACTCCCAGCTGTGCTCAGGGTTTATTTCTGAACTGTGTTTAAGGATCACTCCTCAGGGGACTGGGATGTGCCAAGGACCATATTCAGTACTGGGGACTGTATCTGGGTTGTCCCATGCAAGGTAAGAACCTGATTCTTGGAATTGCTTCTCCTGTTCCTCTTTGATAAATTCTTAAACCAAAGAAACAAGTAGGGAATGAGGCTACTTGGTTATAAATTCAATCCTCCCCTCTCCCCCCCCCCCCCCCGCACTTCTTTATTCCACAAATAAATGACCATTACTCACATCCGGAACCACAGAATCGGCACTTCCTGCTTTGCAGCACATGGTCAAAGAAAAAAAATGCAATGTAAGTCTTTTCAGGTCTATGAAATAATTTCTTTCATAAAGCTATAGCACTGTTTCTGTGTCAGTATACTGACATCAATTTTTTAAATCTTCATATATTCCATGTTTTTCTTTAGCTCTGTTACTGTTACTTATCTTCCAATTTCAGAGTCAGTTAAAAGAAAAAGTAAAAAGACAACTTTAAGTGCCAAAGGTGAATACTCCCTCAACCCTCTAGGTACTTGAGCTAGATAAATGATGTGTTCCTGAAGAGGCTTCAGGTTTCTTTATTAAAGACTGGGTAAACTCCCCTATTTTGGTTTAATAGGAAAAAACAAATCCAAATGTTTCATCATCCACCAAATCCAATTTTTTTACATGCTACTATTCAATTACAGTGTGACTGTTGCAAATATACTTTTCAGGTCTTCTTGTGAATGAACTACTTTTCTTCAATAAGCCACCATAACAAACTTGCCCACAAAAATTTCCCTTTCCTTTCCTGTAATATGCAAAACAAATATTCAAATATCATGTGTAAGCTTCCAGGCATGCTTTCAATCCTTAAGCAACTTACTTTATTGCATATGTCTATACATCCAGTATTTTTTTAATTTCCCTGAAACCTCAGCTGTAAAGTAAGTTATTCCCCTACACATATTTTGTTTTTGAGCCACACCTGGCTGTGTTCAGGAGTTACTCCTGGCTCTGCACTCAAGAATCACTCCTGGGACCCTATGGTTTGCTGGGGATCAAACCCATGTTGGCTGCATGCAAGGCGAACCTCTACCCACTGTACTATCGCTTTGACCCCACAATTCCCTTTTAAAGAAAACTCCGAGATTTATAAAAATATTTTCTAAAATGGCCTATTGTAGAAAAGGGGGTGAAAATGAAATTAATAAATAAAAAATTGCTATATTTTAGGCAATTTGAGCTAAAAGTATCCTACTGTTTTGTTTTCTTTTCTTTTTTCAATTACCACAGAAGTGCACACACAAACAACAGCAGTTTAACCAAAACTGTCAACAAAACACTAAAGATACTGACACAAGTCTACCAGGACCATGCAGAGCTGCTGTGCTGTTTCTATCTCAGGTTAGAAAGAAAGCTGAATTTGCCAAAGAGAGATGCCTCGGAGATCGGCACAAAATAGACACCATTCCAGTGAATTTTGTGTTAGTAAACCTCTTTGAAATGTTTCTGATTATCTTAAAAGTAAGAAACAGTAACATTTTAGACACCAATAGCAAATACCCTTCAAGTTAAGCTATGGTGTCTCAAATGTCGAATATTACTTTTAAGTTCTGGAGAGGTAAAACACAGCACATTCCTGAGAGAGGATATTAGACAAAGGTGACAGGAGAGGGAACATGTCACACTCATGGCACATCACAGAGCTGCACTGCTCAACTACACCAACAAAGAGAACCATCCCAAATACACTTGGCTCTCATGTCATCTGCTTTTTATGCTTCTCCAAATTGACTTACTCTTAATTGACTTCACAGTCATCAGAGCAACCAGGCCACCATCCTGGTAACAATAAATTCTCTTCTTTATCAATATGTTGTATAGGCATTATCTCAAAAGTTGGCCAATTGTATGTTGGTGTAATTTCATATTATGCAGTTTGTGGGAAGCAGGAAGGCTTCAATGAACTCAGTTCTTACTGTCACCCAGTGGAAAGAAGTGTGTGTTTAATAGCATCTCAATTATATTTTAATGATTAAAAAAAAAAACTTCAGAGGTATACAAAGGACACGCAAAGACCCATTACCACAAAGGTAGACCCATGAACTGTAAGAAAAGCCTGATGACCCTAGGAAAGAATGGAAATGGGTTATATCTCTTGGTCAAAATGGAAATCATATGGAAGAGGTGAAGTGCCCAGGACCACAGCAAAGCGTGAATAGAAGGAATAATTCCATGAAAGTTCATGAATTGTGAGCTTAGGGGTTTACCTTGTTCAAAAAATTGTGACCGCCTTTTTAAGTTTTTCAAAGAAATAGGTTCAGATGCTATTTGAAAAATACAGAAACAAACAAAAATCAATACCATTATCATTCATGTTGTGCTCTCAACACTAGAAAATGCAATGATATTTAGATATACCTTTCCACCCTGTAGCAGCATTCATTTTTAAGCCAAAAAAACTGATAGCCTTAAAAGATAATGAATCATTTCAATGCACAGTCACACATAATTTTAGTGCTCTATAATACAGTCAAATTAGTAAAAAAAAAAAAAAACTTGATAGTTCAATTAATAAATTTTAGCAGGTCATATCCTAATTTCAGAAAAGCCAAAGTATTCTCTTCCAGAGCACACAGCTTTAGGAAATTGTTTGCTTGGATTAATCCAAAACCTCTTTTAGTACAACAATAAGTGGTCACACATGGGTTTCCATAAACCTTATGTGTGGGGCCAGAGAGACAGTACAGGGGTTAAGGCGCATGCCTTACATGCAGCTGAACCCCGTTCAATCCCTAGCACAAGATCCCACAAGCACTCCTGGACTGCTTGGTGTGGCTGTGAAGGACCCCCAGATTCAACCACAGTAGCTGGGGGATAACCCAAATATCTCAAACCTCTCAAACACCCACATTATCAGTTTCCACAGTAAACAGCTGGCCTGGTTAGCTGAGAATCACTGGAAGACTCCCAGGCCTCTTAAATACCACTTGGCAACCTCCTACACTTCACCCACAAATTGATGAGTGAAAAAAAAATGATAAGGATGGGAGAAAAAAAAATTAAAACCAAAAGAAATCTAAAAAAAATGAAAAACATTCCTAAGTAAACTATTTTGCCCTTGTTTTCAAGATCTTATATTCACTAACTGGAAGTAAAGCAAATGGAGTACATTCAGACCTCTGCTTCTACACATTGTTACAAGATGATGGCAACTCGCTAGTAAACTTCAGTTTCTTCAAAAACTATAAATGCTATTAGTTTATGATTGCTCATCAAAATAAAATCTTCAAATGACAGGGATTTCATATTGTCCCATGGGCACAAAGAAGTTAGGTGCCTTATCAGTTGGCTGAGTCACTGGCTAAACAGGACCTGGACATGTTAGATATAACATCAAGAAGAAACCATGTCATGTTTACTTAAAAAAAAAAACTGATAAAGAATGAAATGCAAAACAATTAAAATATAGGCATGTTTATCAGGCATTAACTACAATGATAAGTAATAAAGGAAAGGAACTTTACAAAGTTACTTTGGCTTTGAAATGACACACTACAAATTGGCATATACAAATTAAAAGCCATTAAACAATTATAAAAACTAAGTCTCATCTTTTCCTCCTTCTGTAGTTTCAAAGTAAAAGAAATTTCTGCTCAGGTTCTCTTTCCTGGTCCTTGTAGACTAGATTTCTTTTTTGTTTATTTCACAAACATAAGGTCTGAAACACAGCATGCAGCTATTGAATTATTTAGGGACTGGAGGAGGAAGAGAATGATAACCTCTAATACAAAATCTCCTTGTTATGCTGCCTATATTTTTATCACAAATGAGTGCTTTTATCAAGCATTGTTATTGCCTTTGGGCTTTCACTGTAAATGCTAGCTGCTAACATGTATGTCCCTTCCATGAAAATAAATAGAAAGAGAAGAAACTTCATTCATCTTTTTTCTTCAGTATTTAACTAAGATTCCCTTTGCCAGCATACCATAGCCAGAAGGCTGAAAACCTTGGGAAAACCAGTCTTTCTTATTTAGCTTTGACACACAGACACTCAAAACTACCGCACTTGATGCCAGTGCTTTGTTTGTAGTTCCTGAACTATTCAATGCTGGAACCAATCGGCCTTCCACCTGGTTGCAACTGGATCTGTGCACTAGGCCTTTTAGTTTCAACTTGCAGTGAGTCTGTTTTTGTTTCACCCACTGATAATTATTTTTATCAGAATAGAATTTGAGTACTCTGGCTTTTCAATACTAAAAACTTGCTATGGAAATGAAATGTAAGATAATGGCAATGATTACCTTTTGTTTCCAAGTTATTGCTTTCATCACAAATTCCATTGACTTCTTTGGATTGAATATTCTGTAATATATTAATATGTGTGTTAACAACAACCATCCAATTGGTTATGTGGTTTACATAACACAGTTCCCATCAGTAAAAATATCCTAACAATGAATTTTTCATATTAACATATGCCTTTTAGCCTTTTTTTTAATATAAAAAGGAAACCATTCTTCCACATTTTGTAAGGCTGTGGAAGGATGCTACAAGCATAGATAACTTTAATTTTAGTTACTATTTTTCAAAGAGAAATAAAAATGGATCAAATATTCATTGAGTATTTCTGTATAAGGATCACAGTCATATAGGATTCTCCTACACAGTGTAGCAAGATCTTAGAATGACAACAATTATAACTGGGGAGTGATGTAAACATTTTTATTTGAAAATTAGATTTAATTGTTACTTTGATACTCTAAAAATTTTCTACATTATAATTATTTTAATCAATTATATAACTATCTCTTAACTACATATCCAAGTCAACCTATCAAATTCACCTACATAAGGACTAAAAATGCTTCATGAGACTTTAAAGTGTACACAATTACTATACTTATTTAACCTTGAGTGAAGACTAAAGAAAGCATTAAAATGTTATAGTGTGTAATTTTACATAATTACTACTTCACAGTCACAAACATCTCAGATAGGCATAACGATGAAAGATTGATAAGAAACATCTGCAAAACAGTATTATATATCTTTACATATATCTACAGACACTATAGATAGATTACCCTTAGTGAGTAGTGCCTTAAGATTTCCAAAAGCATTTGAGTCTATAAATATATTTATATTAAATAGAATATACATAATATTTTTAATTATTTATATATTTTTAAAGTAAGGTCAAAACTGTCCAAACAAATTCCTCCACTTCCTGTTTGCTTTCTTCTACACTGATTCTTTTCAAACTACTTACAGAGCTCTGCCGGCTTTCTGAGAAATCAGTTGTTATTGATATAGTTGAAGATTTGTCTGAGTTGTAGATTCCAGAAGTTGCATCAATCCATTTTGTTTCAGGTGAACCTATAATTTTGGTAGCCATACTGGTGAGATTGAGGGTTTTATGCCTTGTAAATGGCAGGGAAGGTTGGTCTTTGGCCCAGTCTGATTGGCATGTGAAGATCAAGAAATGACACATATAAATGTTGAAGTAGAATGAACAAAGTTACTGAATGTACATATAAAAAATACACACAACACAACAGACAAATCAAGTAGAGTGTGAAAAAAAAGTTTAGGACTTTGACCAACAGACATTTTTCTGAAAAATACAGAGTTAGACTGTGTTAATGATGAAAAGACTAGCAAATTTGCCGAATCCTTCTGTAAACCAGGACTGGGTATTTTATTTTGATAGGTTGTCAGTTCAATGGAGACTTAATCCCCTTTACTCTGTAACTGAGAAATAATAATGGAATGTGTACTGAATGTTCCATGAGAATAAACAATAGGAATGGGGACCTACCACATATTCCCTGACACCGGGTATAGTTACGGCACTGTGGAGAAACTGAAATCATAGCATAATTAGCAAAACTCAACATTATTACACAACTCCCAGATGCAGGTACAATTACAATAGCCTGATTCAGTTGCTACTTGCATCAGGTCAGTTTAGTATATAAATTAGTCCTTTGATGTATAATTCAATAAATTTGCTAGTGAAAAGTTTTCAGACAGAAAATCCAAGAAAGTATCATTCAAGACCAGTCTTGATAACCACAAAACACTTTTATGCCAAAAAAAAAAAAGTAAGATGGAAAGAAAGTTATTGAAGCAAGCTGTTATAACCACCTGCCAAAGACCAGTTCCCAATTTAGAAAGCCACACACAGCGGTAAGGCCACTCACCAGACTTTCCATAGCGCCTGATATCCATCACTAGGTTTCCAGTTTCTTGAGCATTAGCCATGGCTTCCTCCCACTCTTTTGTGTCCTTATATGAAAACTTGGTGTTGTTAATAGCAATAATCTCATCATCTACCTGTAGCTGAGAAAATTCTGCTGGACTACCTACATGAAGCAAAACAGATCGAACAAATTTTTAAAAAAACCCAATGATGAACCAATAATCACATATAATAGGAAAACATGATATAATGTGTTATATGAAGTATCATGTAACTTCCAGGTCGAAAAGTATAAAAACTTCTTTAAGTGACCAAGTATTTTGTTACCCACAACAAACAACAAGCTCCAAGGGAATTTTTTTTTATTCTATAGTAATATGTATTAACAATTAATGGAGAAAAGGCAAGATCATATAATCAATAAAATGTTTTATAAACTTTCAAGGAACAAAAAGAATTCTAATTTTAAATGAAAAATATGAGATGTATTGTATATTAATTGAGCTTCCAAACCAAATACACTCAGAAACAGAAAAACAAACAAACGAAAAAGGTTGGAATGGGCAGCCCTCAAAACTGCTTAAATTACTTCATCCACTACCAAATTAATTCTATCTTCAAATTTCAGAGAAATAACCAAAATTCATGTGCAGTTTTATATAAATGAAATATGTAAAGCAGGATCATTTTCAGTTTACTATCTGGCTCTGTGATGCTATTGTATTAATTAAATTCAAGGGTTTTACTCTCCACCTTCTTCTGGTTAGGAGAGGGATAGACTTTGTAGAAATGTCCCAAAGCATCCTGAAGGAGCCATGGTGGCAGAAAAAATAGAAAATTCAGAGAAATGTTGATTTATTAGCTAAGCACACATCTACTGACCAAAATGATTTTTAAATTTTCTTTCTGAAATGTCAGTTAAGTACTGCTCAAGTGTTGGGCAAAAACACTTGACAAATGACTTCCATAAAAATCATACAACCAAGATTTTGTGACCTAAAACTGATCAGGCAGAGAGTACAAACAATGTGCACTTAGAAACCCTGACTATCAGTCTCCAGGTAAAAGATGCATCTCTGGTCATTGTTTTTAATACACGATATGAACTAAGCTCAGGCTTTGTACCCATTAGCATAGCCTAACAATGGATAAGGAAGTTCAGTAAAGCCAAATCTATGATTTACCTGCTTCGACTGAATCTACGAAGATGCCGGAAAAATCCCATCTTACTGTAAAGCCAAAGTCAAGAGCGTTCCCAGGCGTCTGGTTTATGCTGATTCTCATATCACTGAACTGATCCTGCAAACAAACATGAAACTGTGGGATCAGATGTCACTGGCACCCACATGCAGGAAAGTCTATCCCTGAACGAAAGAAGGCTGCGTGCAAGGCACACTAGAATTATTTCATGGCCAACCCAGAAAGTTTATTCATTTTGCCTGGGGATTGCCAATAAAAAAGAGAAAGAAAATCTTTATTTAGCACCAGTTTCTTTATTTGTCTGTTCTCATGTCATTTTTTTTCTTCACATTACTATTGTAAACCATTGGCCATTAATATTTCTTAGGCTTTTGCCTAACTTATAGGTTATTTGTTATTCCCTAGAAATAAAGCTGAGTGTCACATTTATTGAAAAGGAAAAAAAGGGCTTTTTTTTCCTTCTACTATGCAACATATTTAGCTGAATAGATTTAAGGGGGTTCATAAACACATAATGTAGCTACTAGTAATGCTCTTCTAGATAGCACCAACTTATAAAAAGGCACCTAAAATTTAGGCAAGACAGTTTAATGCTTGCCCACTGCAATATGATGACTAGGTGAAAAGGGCAGAGTTACCTCATGTGTCACAGCAATGAGCTTACATCATCCCCAGGAAACACCAATAAAACGTCAAGGCACCCCTACAGATATGCTGAGCTCCCCACAACTTCTGGAAGCAACATCAACTCATAACCTCACAAACAATAACCTCTTGAACAAGAGAACTCTCTCAATCTCCATCAATGTCCTATAAAATCCTAAGCTTCACAACTTTCTAAAACTGTTTTCTAAGATAGATTTAAAATTTTGCAATATGCTATGTCACTGAACATTTTCAATATCTTCTATAAATTATGTTTTAAGTAAGCAGCAGACATAGGAACCAGAAAGTTAGCACAGTTGTAGGGCGTTTGCCTTGCAAGCAGCTGACCCAAGATGAATGGTGGTTCAAATCCTGGCATCCCAGATGGTCTGCCGAGTCAACCAGGAGCGATTTCTGAGCACAGAGCCAGGAGTAACACCTGAGCGCCTCTGGGTATGACCCAAAAAAAAACAAAACAAACAAACAAAAAAAGCAGCAGAATTAATTTTAACTTAATTTTGAGGCTATGGGGCCAGGTGATGAATACGGAGAGTAGAGCCCTTGCCTTGCATATGGTGAATCCCAGTTCAATTCTCAGTACTCCACTCCATATGGTGCCCTGTGTCTGCTAGGAGTAATCCCTGAGCAAAGAACTTTGAGCACCACAAGGTATTATCCAAAAACAAAAAAAAAATTATTTGAAGACTAAAACACTAAAAGACTAGTGTTTTACTTCTTTGATTCATAATCATAAACTTGTTATTTTTATTTGTTTTCAAAAAAAAAGGAGATTTGGACCATATCAGATGATGTTCAGTGATCACTCGTGGCAATGCTCAGGGAATCATTTGCACAGTCAGGGATTTTCTTCAAGGAAACCTGTATTTTTTCCCCCTGTATTACCTCTACAGTCTCCTAGCTTACTATTTTTATGATCTTTATTCATAAAGCCACTTTATATTAAGAAAAAGACCAACAATTTCTCCAATAGTCAAACTCACAAATAGGATGACAATTTACTAAGCCTTATACCTATGTAGGTTGTTCTATCTAAAGCAAGCTTCAATTGTAAGTGAAATATTCCAGGTGAAATAATAATGAATCAATTAGAAGACAAAGAGTGGAGAATGCAGTGAGAGTAGAGAAGCATCTAATATGAAAGGGACATTCATGACACCCCTTCATTTCCAATAATACAGACCACAATGTCAAAAAAGAAAAAGAAAAGAGGAGGGAGACAGAAAGAGAGGGAGAGTGGTGAGGGGGTGAAAGAGAGAGGACAATAAAAATGCCTGCCTCAGAGACAGGCAGGAGGAGATGGGTGGGAGAAAGAGGGCATCAGGGAGTGTGAGAGGGAAACTGTTGACATTGGTGGTGGAAAAAGTGCACTGTTGAAGGTTGTTGTAAATAGTATGATTGTAACTCAATCATGAACAATTTTATCTGTGGGAAAAAACTGTATTGTGAACAACCTTGTAACCATAGTGTTTAAATAAAAATATATTTAAAAAGAAGACAAATTGCCCGGAGAGATAGCACAGCGCGTTTGCCTTGCAAGCAGCCGATACAGGACCAAAGGTGGTTGGTTCGAATCCCGGTGTCCCATATGGTTCCCCGTGCCTGTCAGGAGCTATTTCTGAGCAGACAGTCAGGAGTAACCCCTGAGCACCGCCGGGTGTGGCCCAAAAAACAAACAAAAAAATAATAAAAATAAAAAATAAAAAGCACACAACTGACCCAGGACAAATGGTAGTTTGAGTCCCGGCATCCCATATAGTCCCCTGTGCCTGCCAGGAGCAATTTCTGAGCACAGAGCCAGGTGTGGCCCAAAAACAAACAAACAAATAGGAAAAGAAGACAAAATATAATCTAAGAGACTATATATATGAATGAAAAGAAAGAATAAAATAAAAATAAAAGAATAAAAATAAACACTTATTCAATATCATTTATATATTAAGACATAGTGTTGGGCCAGAAAAATAGCATAGCAAATATCACACCTGCCTTGCACACAGCTGACCCAAATTTGATCCCCAGCACCATTATGGTCCCCTGAGCCCACCAGGGTTGATCCTTGAGCACTGAGCCAGGAATAAGCCCTGAGCAACACTGTGTGGCAACAAAACAAAAACAACTAAAAGACACAGTGTTTAGAATTTTGGGACATAAAGCTGAATTGGGCATTATTTCTGCTTTCTAAAAATAATTACTGACTTAAACAATAGACAAATTTTTTTTCAGAAAACATTTTGGCAAGTAATAATAATGTTTTCTAACATTTACGCAAAGCTCATAAAGTAGTTTATAGGAAACCAGGAGTAGGTTGTGAGAATACTCATTAATAATCAGCCTGATGAATACCAGTCTCCAAAACATAATAAAACTTTTCTATGAATAGAAAAAAAAATTACTGGTTTCTACTCCTTAACCAAAACCACCACACACTTAAATTTGAGATGACTCAATGAAACTAAGTGATCATCTTCACCACTGTCATCACCCCACCCCCAAAATGTCTGACTTAAATTTGAGAGCAGAAACTACTGCTATGTAAAACCCAAGAGACAATGGGTTAGATATTCAAGACATTAACTGAGGCTTAAACAAATAAATAAAACGTCATTAAAAGACAAGATGGAGCTTGAATGGTATCAGACTCTAGAAAGAATTCTTTGTGGGAGACTGCAAGTGAATATTATCCTTTTCTAACAAATATAAACTAAATGACAGTGAGCTTCAGCCATAGATGGAGATACACATTTATATTGGACCAAAAGAGTAACCTCCTAGTTGTTATTTCCTTGGGGAAAAAATCTCTAATTTATATAAGAAACCAAAAGCAAAAAATGCCCTCGCTGAAATAGTCAATGGAGGACAGCTTTGTGATAAAGGCTAGCAGACCATCCTGTGGGACTGGGCACAGACAATGCTGAGAGAACTGTGTGGGCGATCCCCAGTCCATCTCTTTGTTTTTGTTTTGAGGCCACACCTTGTAGTGCTCAGGACTTACTCCTGAGCTTGGGGGATCATACTGGGTGCCAGGGATCAAACTCAGGTCAATGACATGCAAGATAAGCAAGCACCTTTTGTGCTATTCTGTCTCTCTGGCTGCATACCAGTCCACCTCTCTCTGTAGCGAGGCATGTTGAACTTATTCCTGAAATTGGCAGAGGAGCCATGCTCACATGATGGCACTGATTTCCAAGATTTGTTTTTTAGCCTCAAAATACTACCATCAGATGAAATCCTAATACAGAGGGCCTCTTCACAAGCCAGTATACTGAAGGGATTAAAGTGGGTGATTGCAGTTTCCAGAAACAACACATAAATAGCTCCGGATTTATGGACTCCTCCTGAGACTGATACTCCTTTATGGGAGTTGTAGCTACAATTATAGTCCAACAGAAAATATTCAGCAATTATTCCAGTAGAATTTCTATTTTCTTAACTATTTGTATAAGATATATAGCATACGAGTATACTACAAACATCTATGCTTCATGGGGCCAGAGCAATAGCGCAGTGGTAGGCTGTTTGCCTTCCACACAACTGACCCAGGACGAACCTGGGTTCAATCCCAGCATCCCATATGGTCCCCCAAGCCATGGGCGGTTTCTGAGAACATAGCCAGGAGTAACCCCTGATCATCACCAGGAGTGGCCCAAAAAACAAACAAAAAAAGATCTATGCTTCAGAAGATAATGACGGATCATATTTTAAATGAGAAAAAATTAAAATGTAATTATATGTGTGAAATCTAGTTTTTTAATTGTCCATAAATAATATCCTAACTGGTTTCAGTTGTCAATGTGAAGAACTAAAATTTACTGATCAATAGCATTTAAATTTTTCCTTCAAATTACATGCAACTTAAATTGAAATATATACTATATATGATTTTTAAAGCAAGAATGAAATTAATGATTATTAATTATTCATTTAAATTTAATAAGATCTTATTAATTAAGATCTTCATATCATCACAGACAGAAATAAATGAACAATATTCAAGTTTATGTACTATCCAATTTAGATAGTTGTGCAACTCAAATTTTTTCAGTCAGATATATGTTTCTACTTTAAGGGAGACCTAAAGTCTACTTTAAGATGTACTTAAGTTGATGAAGTTAAAGAGATTCAAGTTTTGTAATATCACCAATGATAAGAGGAAATAGAACATAGAACAAGAACATAAAGTTAACAGCTCTCAAATTGTGGATCTTCTTTCCTTACCAAAAAATAATCTCTCTACTTGAATCACTTCCTCCATTACAAAGAGATTGGTGGTCTTTCCAGTCCTACCACTCTCCTCAAGCCATTCCAAACTTGCCTCTTACACACCAAATTTATTTTCATTCCTCATGCCACCAAACACTACCAACATATCTTGCTTTCATAAACAAACAGTCTTCAAATAATTCATTATCCAACTTTTCCTTGGTGGGAAAATTTCTCCCATCTCTCACTCACTTCATGATTTCATAAGTGTACTTTTCTTTCTCTTCTTTCACTTTGTTGTTAATATGTTTCCCTTGACAATCTCTGCTTTGACAACATACTACCCTGAATAGCCACATTCAACTACTAAGTCAAATGTATCAAAAATTAACTTCATTATCTTCCTTCTCAAATCTAACCCATCCTCCTCTTGCTATTTATATGTTGCTTACTAGGCAATCCACAAGCTGGCAATACAAAGTTTATCTTGGGTCTTTTCCCATATCCCTTCCTTGACTATTCCTCATCCTACTCCAAAAATTGGACCTATTCTTCTCCCATGATACACATAAATTCACTAAAATGATCCCCAGTCCACAATTCATAAATCCATCTTGAATGCCCCCATTTCCATTCCCTTTAGGCTATCCTCTTCGTTTAGATAGTAGTCAGTCATTTACACAACTGTGGGTCACTTTTCAGCTTACTCACAAGCCTTCAGCCCTTCTCATTCATCTTCTAACACAGCTGCCAGAGCTTCAGTTACAGAACATGCCAATTATACCACACCCTGGTTTAAAATTGTGGGTAGCTCCTTCCTGCCTAGGGCTAGATTTCAAACTATACACTTCAGAAATAGATTTTCTTCTGATACCTTGCAATAAATATATACCTTTCCTCCAAGAAAAAAAGTTCCAGGATTTTATCTTTATGAATAGAAAGATATTTCAGTCTTTATTGGTTCTCAAACTCAAAAGATAAGTTGACTGTAAAATTTAGTCAGCATCTGGTATTTTAACTAAACACTAGTCACTTCTCCAATGTTAGCACGTCCCATTTCAAAAAAAATGCAGAGATAGAGAAATTACTATTGTGGCCAAAGCATCATCGGTAAAAATGGATTTAATGCCACCTGCTTTGCAAGGTTATTGAAAGGATTTAAACATTCATGGTTTCAAGGCATATGCCTAATGCTTAGTAATTACCTTCTCTTCTAATCAAAGAATATTACACATGTATATTACATGCTAGTTACCAGATCAGCTACATGAAATACCATCTATTAGTTCCCATCAACTAAATAAAATACTAGTTAACTCTCAAACTACTACAAGTTTAACAGCACTTGGTCAGCATTCACGAATCCAGACATTATATAAACTTGCTTCCTGCCCTGAGACAGTAAGTTCTGGTGACAAGAAAAATCCATTAAAATGCATGGTATTTATTTTAAATATTTATTTAAGTCATATTAATCATATTTAAATATGATAAATTAATTTAAATATGATAAATTATGTCTGAGTATGAGTAAAATAGGCACCATAAAGGACTAATATTTGGGAAATGGACATAATAAAATCCCTCTAATTCCAAGCATGTAATCCTACTTTCAGGTCCCACTTGAAAAATCTGAACAGAGACCAGAGAGACAGCATAGGTATTAAAGCACAGGCCTTGCATATATTAAATTTGGTTTCAATATCTGTCACCACATGGTCCTCCAAATATAGGTAGGTGTGATCCTAACGGCACTCACTCAAGCACCTTTGAGGTTGTCTAGGAAATATTTCACTCTGAATCCTTCCTTCCTTTGACCCTCATGTCATACCATCAGCTGGGGTGGGGAAGAATTGCCAGGAGGGGTCTTTTGAGCACTTACTAAGGAAGCCGAGTGAATGAATGAATGAATGTAAGCCTGGCCACCAACTTTTGATCTGTGGGTCTGAATTAGATCTGAATGCAAGATCTGCCCTCTTTCTTAGCAGATGAGAAAATAAACAATTTGTATACAAAACCACTTAGGGGAAAAAATCATGAATGCTACAAAAGACAACTAGATTAAAGGTGCTGGGAATTCTACTTCTCTCCCCAGTTTCAATATTACCTAAGAATGTCCCTGGAAGGTTGAGCTGGTAAAGGAGGCAAGCAAAGCTGTAATACCTTAAGACTCAAGAGAGAAACAGGAACAGAGAAGCAAATCCTCCAGCTCAGCCATGGAGGTGGGAAAGAAATTTCTGTGGGCAGATTTCAACAAGCTCTTTCCCTTCATTATGTGGATCCTTCTATAGGGCATGAAGTATCTTATTACCACAGTTGTGTGATAGATGGCTAACCAATCTCTACTCCCAAACTTTGCTCCTGTGAAAAATTCTATGTAGCAACACTGCTGCATTTCTGAAACACCCCTTAATCTTAAAATTCCCACATTAAAGAACCCATAAAAAACCTAAATTACCTGCTGGATCAACTTCATACTTAGTTTAGTAATCAAGGCCTTGAAGGCAATTCCAGTCAGCAAATTCTTAAGAGCCTGATATGTATAAAGATCTTGGTGGATATAAAGAAAACCAGCAATGAGAAACAATAAGCACGGGAATAAGTACAAGTTCAAGGAATACAACTTTCTAGTGAAAAAGGTTCAAACCCAACTAATGAGTAGGAAATAATTTGATTTATATAGAAAATCACCCTCTGGCTTTTGGGAAAATTTCAAAAGACATACTGATGAGATGGACATTTTAAATGGAGAAAATTATAAGCAAATATATACATGAGGGTTCTGAAAGCATATAAAGTGTCTAAGAGAAAGCAAAAAGTGCCATAGAGTCAAGACAACTTCCCCAGTTGGTTCTTGCAAGGAGTATATTTCGAATGGGAACCCTGAATCAAACTATGGACTTAAATTTTAACTCCACCATTCAGCACCTTGGACCAAGGCAAATTATACATGCATAGCATGTTTCTCTTTTCTATGGCTCTCAAATAGTAATAAGAGGGTTGCTGTGGATTAACAAAGACATCCCACTCAGAAATTTGGTTCACATGTGGAAGGAACTTAGACAGCTGCTGTGTCATGACCAGGGAGCATAGGAGCTGTGATGTGGGACCTTCAGTGTCCTGTGGACTGTGCTAACATCCATGAACTGACTAGAAGGCACCTGAGGAGGCTGAAGAGTAGAGAAAGAATGAGTTTTACTCTGACATCAAGCACATTAATTTACTTCTCCCTTACATTAACACAAACCTGCCTGATAGAGAAAGGGGAGTGGGTGCAGGCATGGAAAAGAATAACATCAAGGGAAAGTCTAGCAGAGGAAAGGACAGATAGCCACCAACAAAGGGGGAAAGTAAGCTAAGAAATAAAGAGCCTGAAAAATACTCTACTACAAAGCTCTCTAGACTCCAGAACCACAGTTCTGTGCTCAGAACCACAGTTGTTTTTCCTGCTCCCTAAACTCCCAAAATAAAAAAGTTAGGACAAACGTCTAGAGGAGGGGACATAGGCTCTTAACTTCCTTTTCATCCTCTATTTTAGTTACTAATATCTAGCATACAGTCAATAAGATCCCTTTTAATGACAGCCAATGGTGGCGATATATAAGCTATTTCCTTCATATATACAAGTGGACACACGAAGCAGGAGAGACAACTGGCAAGTCACAATGTGGCATAACAAGTTCAAGAATCCCAAATGACTCCACTTGCTAAACAGAGCTGAATTTTGCTGGCAAGAATACCATAACATTTCAAATCTGCGGCAAAAGAACAGAGGTCTTTCAGCGATGAAACCAGAAACCATGTCATGATATGGGAGGTTCATCTGGATGGCACTAATTTCGAGCATAACCCAGACCACATTTGGCCTCTCTCACTTAAACCCTTGCTGCAGCTAAATCAGCTGCTACCCCCAGGGAGTTACCATAAGCTACAGCACAATGCAGTATAATTACTCAGGCTCTTTTGTTGAACTGATGATTTGAAAAGGTCAAGGCAAAGATGCGAGTCCACAAAACAAAAGTTCTTGCTTCTGCTTGTACTGCTCATTCACTGGAACCTTATGTTACACAGCACAAGTATAAGCAAATCCTCTCCACTCAGACTTATGATTCTAATTAGGTAACTCCAATTATTAAAATTACTTTAAATTATAACAATAATATAAGTACATTGAAAAAATATTTTATACCTATATATATTTGCAAGTGTGAATGGAAAAACAAAACATAGTAGCAAAGATGATCTCTATATGACAGGATTACAGTGGTGCTCATCACATATTTTCTCCATGCAAAATTTTCTCAAGGACATAATACTTTAAAATAAGAATAAAATGCCCACTTTGCACTTGTAAAGTTTGTCTGTACTAATTAAAATTTAAATAGAAGATACTATTTGGAGCTGGAGAAATAGTACAGCCGAGAAGGCACTTGCCTTGCACACAGCTATCTTGGGTTCAACATGTGGCACTCTGTCTGATCACCACATTGTTACAGGAGTGATTTCTAAGTGCATAACCAGGTATACATTCTGATAACTACTGGGTGTGGTTAAAATAAATAAATAAATAAATAGAATATACTTTATCAAGTTATTTCACTGTTACTTTATTATATACAGCAGCTCAGTTATGTGCTTGATTCTAGACAAATACACTTTCATAAGGCATCAAAGAATGCCAAGAGCAGTGTTTTTCCACCTTTGTACACTTGCAGAACAGGACTAAAGGTTGAAAACCATAGAGTTATATCAAAGCCAAAGAACTGTAAGTACTAATACATGCTACAAGTTTCCAGACAATGATGTAATTCTTGATACAATATTGTTCTAAATGAAAAGTTTCCTATTACCTAGATAGGTGTTTTTCAATATAGGGCCATAGGACCAGGATATTGCAAGAGGAACTGAGGTTATAATTAAGTAAACAGGATCCATGGCATAGACTAAAAAAGGGGGCTAAAATGGTAGGACAAGGAGAAGGTAAGTCACAAAAAAGAAGCAAAGTCAGGAGTTTCAACTGGAAAAATATTGAGAAAACCTATAACTTTTTACCAATATGTTGGGTATATTAAAAGAAGTCATTGTCTAATAATTCTTTACTAAATCACCTTTTCAAATTTAAATTAAAAAAACCTATAAATAACCCCTAGCCATTCTTTACCAGACAGCATATTCTGCTTTTATTACAACTGTTAAGAAATGAAATAATGTAACCTCAATGTTCTTAATCTTCAATATGAGATAAGACTTTGTACAATATTCTAGAATCTCTAAAGTCTTGAAAGTTACTGTAAGATTAATATGCTAGAGAAAAAACTCTATGTTCCTACAAACCAGCACCTTCAGTGTGTATCCTCAATTTCTTCTTGAGCTCAGTTAAGTTTCCTAGGAAGAGGCTTTTATTGCATCCTTATCTGTTAGACCTACATCAATAACCTCTGGATTGACCCCTGTCCTTAAATTTCGGGAGTGCTGAGCACTAGAACTGTCAGACTACAGGCACTAAACCCAGGAGGAAAGAAACAAACAACACAGTTCAAAAAAGATGGATCTAAAAAGCCCCAATACATGTAGATCACAAAAATCCTGAGAGTTCTACTTCCTTCAAGATTTGTTAAAATGAAGATACAATCTTCGTTGGACACATGATCACAGCCCAGACTATACCAAGTGGAGGTTATAAACATAGTTTCTGAGTTTTAAAAGTTCCTTTTCCGGAGCTTGAATGATAGCACAGCAGGTAGACTATTTGCCTTGCATCTGGTCAACCAGGGTTCAATTTCCAGCATCCCATATGGTCCCCCAAACCTGCCAGAAGTGATTTCTGAGCACAGAGCCAAGAGTAATACTTGAACACTGCTGGGTTTGGTCAAAAAAAAAAAAAACAAACAACAACAAAAATGCCTTTTCTGAAAATCTCATTGATGGGAAAGCATGCATCATACCATATTCATTGTATCACAACAGCCAGCATATGAAAACAGCACAGTTATCCTCTAACAGGTGAAGGGATAAAAAAGTTCTGGTATGTGGCTGTATATAAGTGAGTGTGTGAAAAGCCACACCCAATGAAATACTACACAGCTCCAAAGAAAAAAACAAAATCATGCAGATAGACGCAATTTGCATGAGAGACTTCCAGACTCACCTGTGACTTTGAAACCTCCCTCTGCGGTGAGCCTTGCCCTTCCCCAGATTCAGACATGGAATCGAGACCAGACGTAGTAGACAATGTGGCTTTAGAAATGGCAGGCTGGTCCTGGGAAAGAGATGACAAGGAAGGGGTAGGAGAGACACTTCTTGGTTCATTCTCTACTGGTGTCTCACGCACACTGGACAAGCCTGGAGCAAGTGGGATAGGTTCCTGGATTCGTGTCGAGGCGCTGCTGGAACTGTTCTGAGTCCTCTTAAGGCTGTCTACATCTCCATTATACTTCCAGGAATCATCCAGCTAAATAGGAAACATCATGTGAATGTTGGTATCCCCATAGCTTTATTTCTTTAAAGAAGGAAATATTAATATTTTAAAACTACAGAAGTCTGCTGTAGCAAAGTAACAACCGCTGAAAGACTAAGCATGCTTTTTTACTCCACACTATGAATAGCTGCAATTTATCCATTTTCTATTACACTCAATGTTTTAATTTTCTGAAATTTGCAAAAAATATTTTAATAAATGTACATAGCTTTATAATCTGGTTCTATTTTGTTTTTAGGATTTGGGGCCACTCAGGTAGTACGCAGGACTCACTTCTGGGTCTGTGCTCAAAGATCATTCCTGAAAAGTTTACCTAGGTCAGCTGCGTGCAAGACAAAGCAGCTTACCTGCTGTATAATCTTACAGGTACCCATATTTATAATATGAACATTGACTTTTATAGCACAGATCCTCAAAACTAAACTTGCTGGAACAAAGGATATGGTATGAAAATATATGTATACATTTTAATATGTAATATTACAATGAACACACAAAATATATACACATAAATATATATATATGAAACTATAAAATTTGAGCAATATACTACCAAGTAATGTATAAACATAGATATTTCTGTGTATCCTTACAAAGACTATATATTTTAAATGCTTTAAATATTTATCAACCTGAAGAGTAGAAGTTGTATACCCCATTCTTGTTCAAACAAGGCTAAAACATCAGTCTATGTGCTTTGCTTTTAATTCTTTCTCCTCTGAGATCACTTTCATTTCTATATTGATTTTTCTAGTTTTTATATTTACTTTCCAATTTATAGAGCAATTTTATGTTTTTATTGGGGGATCACATCCAGTGGCAATGGGGGGGGGTGTTACTGCCGGTTCTACACTCAGAAGTCACTACTGGCAGGCTCGAGGGACCATATGGAATGCCAGGAATCAAACCAGAGTCCATCCAGTGTTGGTTGGCCAAGTGCAGGGCAAACACCCTACCGCTATGCTATCACTTCAGCCCCTATAGGGTAATTTTAAAACTGAAGAAGTGGTTATCTTAAACCTTCTACATTTTACTTATGTTTTCTGAGACTATAGATAGTGGATTTTATTTATAGTATTTATTGTTTACATTAATTTTCACACTGCCAAGTATGTCTATGTTAAACCAACTTAATGGTTGGGATTTGCTTGGGCAGTTTAGAAAAGTTTCCCTCACCTGAATCTGTAATCAAATTCTTTTTTTTTTGTTTTTTTGTTTTTTTGGGCCACACCCGGCATTGCTCAGGGGTTACTCCTGGCTGTCTGCTCAGAAATAGCTCCTGGCAGGCACGGGGGACCATATGGAACACCGGGATTCGAACCAACCACCTTTGGTCCTGGATCGGCTGCTTGCAAGGCAAACACCGCTGTGCTATCTCTCCGGGCCCAAATTCTTTATTTTTTTAATATATATTTTAGGATTCTACACTGGTAGTTGCTAAAGGAATTTGAACATTAATCTTAAGACTTAGAATAATTGTATTAATTATATAATATGAACTTAACATAGTTAAAGTTAATAGACCTCCTTTCAGAGATGTGGCACTGCTTTATTCTCAGGTTTGAATCCTTACTGTCTATTCCTAAAATCCCAATATAAAATGTATTCCTAAAATCCCAATATAAAACATATATAAACATATTTCTGAATCATGAGAAATTTTGATGGCTATATCCAAACATTTCAAATTCTAATACATGGACAAAAGAGGAAAATGAAATGTGAGCACAGGATCTAAAGAGCTTTAAGTTAAACTCTTAAGAAATTCCCTTTCTATTAGTCATAGATAACACTATTGACAAGACCAAATTGTTTAGTCTGATTCTATACAAAATAATTATTTGAGAAAATATGACACTAAGATAAATAACTCTTTCTCAGAATCTATCTTATTCTTTAAAACTATGTTCTCTAAAATTGAAGTTAAGGCAATACAGTTCTGTATTTTAAGCACTGAATTTCTATAGAACCTAAATAGACAACTTGATATCTTATTTTTCTGGGGTAAGCTATATACGTTATTACACATCAAGTCTATGGAACTCAAGTCTACAAATTCACCAGCATGTACTGCTGAGAACAGAAAAGATGAACTAGGGTTATTTTTACCGTGTAGGATCTCGGGAGTGATGTGATTCCTCTTGAATGTGAGCCAAAAGGTCTCGCTGTGACCACAGATGTTAACCTGGCTGTATCAGTTTTCTGGTAACTTCTGGGGAAAGAAGTTGAAACTCGAGTCGACTCTATTTGAGTGCTCAGGGAGTGCTGAGAAGACAAAGAAACCGGGCGGTGTTCTTCCACGTAGCTCTTAGAAGGAAGCTGAATTTCAACTGTTCTACTGTCCTCTGTTTTTGCAAAACCTGTGCTACTGTCCTCTGTTTTTGCAAAAGTCGTAGAATCTTCTTCAGGTGGTACTTCTACAGGAGACGTGGTTCCTTTCTCTTCCACTCTCCCACTCTGGTCACTTGCTGCTGACATGGTCAATGAAAGGGAGGAAACTTCTTCACTTAGCACATCATCAGAAGAGTAAATTCTCCTCCTTGATGTAATTGTAGAGACTTGATCTCGGGACTCCCTTAGCAGGAAGAAACAAACCACAACCACAAAAGTATGCATTTGATATAAAAGAGTGGACCCACAAATCTTGCTTTAGTAATTCACATGTGAGATAGTCTGGGATTTGTTTTTAAAACTGACTTCACACAATCAACACAATATTAACATAGGAGGATCCATACATGCCACTTGTTAATCTCACTTTGATTATAAGAGCTTGACTTGTTCTATTAAATCTCCCAAATACCTTTGAAATGTATTTTATTGTAGAAATTCAGTAAGAAAATAAATGTAGGAGTTATTTACAATTTTGGCCATAAATGTGTAATTCTTCCAGAATAAACATTTATAGAAACAACTAATTAATAACCAATTGTGCCACCAAAATGAGCGGCTAAGAGACAGTGTTGAAAACTTTTCTCTGTATACAATTTAATAATTTGGTGCCAAAGAGATTGAGCAGGAATTAAGTTGCTTGCTTCGCATGCAGCTGACCCAGGTTTGATCCCTGGCACCAATATGGTGACCTAGGAGCAGAGAGCCAAGAGTAAGCCCTAAGCATTGCCAAGTCTGGTCCTGAAACTAATAATAGTAATGTCAATATAGTTACTATAATTATTATTATCATTATCAATATTTAGTAGAAATAAAAAAATAAGACTCAGAAAGTATTTAATTTTTCATTAAAATCAAGTTGGAATATAATTTCATACAGCTTGAACAAATTTGCCTGGATAGTTACTATCAAATTAAAAGTCACCATTCAAGTGAACTTGTACTTTTTCTAGCAGTAAGTTTAAAGAGGCATAAAAAAAAATAATTGAATTATAGTAATAGAGACTTAAAAGTTTTGTAATGGTTTCAATACAATGTGACTTCAATAAAATTATTTCTTAAAAGTCACCATTTTGAAAAGTTGAAGAAACAATCTCATCTCTACCATTTAGTAAGGAGTAGCTTTCAAGCTATGTTGCATTCAGATGAATGAGACTGTTTACCCTCAGATTCTAGGGCACAATGCTGCTTTGTTTCATTTCACCTGGCAGCATATTTCCTTCTCGACATCACACATAAAATTATTTGCCTTTTCCCTGACTTGTAAATACCCAGAGGTTTCACAGAGTAACTTCTCTGTGAGAAAGTTTAAGGTTAGCCTTATCTTGCTAGGCTGCAAAGTAAAAATAAATAAAAACATTTAACTTCTGCTTTTTCATCATCTTTTTTTAGGATGTACTTTAAATTGCACCATTAAATTACACACACATAAACACACAAATCCTTTGTATTATATTTTACACAGTTCATTTAGAAATTGCTTCTATTTGCTCAATTCATTCCTGAACATATATCAAAAGGAGAAAGAATGATTTATTTCCTGCACCAAATATCACCAGTTTCATTCATTTCTGCATGTGTCTAAATACTGTAAAATGGAAAATTGCTCACACCTATTTTAAGCACTCATTATGTTAATGGAAGCCACTCTGTATTACAGTAATCTTTGTGCTGCACTTCAGAGCAAAAGGCTGGCAGTTCCGTTGCACATTTGACTATAGTTAAATAATACAAGTACACACCAAATATCCTGCTGTATCACAGATTATTTCTAACCCTGCTATCTCCCCACACAGCCAGCCTTGTCACCTGTCCTGAAGCATCTCCTTAAAGGTCTTAGAGCTCCTGTCAGATGTCTCTAGAGCCTGCTTTTCGATTTCTTCTCGCTCTTCTTTTTTCTTCTGCAGCTCCGAGGTGTAGCTCTTGCGACGACTTTTCCACTTGGCAAGGTCCTGACAGAAGAAAATCACATCAGCACAGGCATACCTGAATTTCTACACACGCTTTCTAGTAGGGAGCACATGCCACGGTATCCCATTACATCCCTGAAACTATTCACTCCTGCTTGATGCCAAGGTGCCCTAATTTTGCTTTTTACAGACAAAGTTCCTGTACCAAGTCTTTATCTCATGTGTCTGTTTCAAACACCTGATCTAATAAAAGCGACCCTCAGGTTTCCCTTTCTTTTTTGGTTTTTCTAGAAAGAGTCTGTCCCATTGCCCATCTCACAAATACCAAGTAGTCTTAGTAATGAGATGCCAGGGCAAAGAGCTCAGGAACTGTTTCTAATTCATTTTCAACTTGTTCCAGTGATCTGATGGTTTGAGGAGATTTCATATTTCCTCAGTGAAACTGAGAGACACGATTGCAATGAATGCATGTCCTGGCTCTCACTAAACACAGGCACCATTCCTGCTCTGAGGCAAGGAAACTGGACACACACATGATTATGATAGGCTTCCTGCTTGAATACAAACCATTTTATACAACTCAATGGGTTGAATGCATGACTTGCATGCAAGAGACCTTATGTGATTCCTGGCACTGCATGGTCCCCAAAACTCTGATGGGAATAATCCCTGAGCACAGAAGCAGGAATAAACCATGAGTACCACCAAGAGTAGCCCTCAAGGCCCTCTTCCAAAAGACAATCACACAGGAACAAGTAGATATCTGTTTTCAATGGCCCAGTGGGAGTCTTGCTGAAAGACCCCAAAGCAATGAACCTAATGAAACTTCTACATTAGCCCTAATACTGGTAACTGAACAGGTTCAGACACCAGGAGGTTTGATATTAAATAGGTTGAACACATTTCTGTCTCCCAGAGAAATTTTAAACTGTTGAGAACTGGATTCTAAATAAGGTGGGACACCATTTTGTAAAGGCCACATGGGCAGGCTTCTTTTCAGGTTCTGAGCAGGGAGAGATGCCATTTTGTAAGAACCACATGGCATAGGTCTGGCCATACCAGATAGCCTATCAGGAAAGAACAAGGAAGCAATAGGAAGGTACCCCTAGACATTAGCCAATCAGAAAGCTGAACCTCCCTATATCCTTTCCTATATAATCTTCCCCATGACCTTGGGCGGGGTTCATCTCCTTTGGAAGATGGCCATGGCTGGCCAGTGTGGGGGCCTTTTTGGCAGATGTATTAAAGGATTAAACTTTATTCCATTTGAGTGGTCTCGTCCTTCGATTCCAGACCCTAGGAAAGCTAATTAGCATTCTAGGTCAAAAAGAAACATTTCCAAGGTCTAAAGCACTAAACTACATTTGCTTTGTAATCTTTGAGAGACAGCTTCAAAACCAGCCTCGATATTAATATATGAGCAATTTCCTGAAGAAACAAAAGAAGTGAATATTTCATCCTATGGGATAAAGAGCATAAATTTTCATATGAGTTAAATTATTAAATAGCTCCCCCATACTTATTCTTTGCATATCCACATAGCTATAGGTGAGATTGAATTCTTGATCATTGTTTATAATATATAAATATATTTTAATTATAATTAAAATTGTGATTTTAACTAACTTTTCAAGTAAAAGAGGCACTGAAATTTAGGAAAGTAAGCAAGATCAAAGTATTAACTTCATTTATGTATAATACCTTAGAAAATTTATATTGATGATGGCCCTATTTTTCATGTTGCTACTAATTCTTATAAAACTGTTCTCAAATTCTTCTGAGGTTGCTCTGTATAGTTTATCACATTTCATGACATTCTTGGTTTATGGCAACTATACCTTTTAGAAAAGGTCAAGCTTTTTTCAACAGCAGCAGAACTAAAGAACAAAATTCTTGGCATATAAATATCTAAATATATGCCATCTATATAAAGACATTTCATTTTGATTCATATTGAATCAATTAGTTCCAACTAAACTTTTGCTGAATTCTATAGTTCTCATTCCCCAGTCCCAAATCCATATTAACACTAATAACCTGTTTCCTCCAACCTACTTAAACCCCAATCACTCTACTATTTGTAAACCTCAAACACAGTATTATCCTCTCTCAAGGATCAAATAACACTCATTTCTTAAATTTATCCCTCAAAATGGGAACACAAATTAAGCTATTATTTTCAATGTAGCAGCTTCACAATTTTTTTGAAGAGACAAGCACTTAAATTATCTTACTATATTTTTCCTGGTGGCCTTTAAAATATGCAACAGTCAAAGGTCAAGAAGACATACAGGTCCTCTTACCTAGAATTGATGACATTTTCTACAGATCTGAATTCTGCAACAAATAGCAAGACAAAGTGCCCCCTGAATCAATTGACTTCCTTTTAAGAGTAGCTAGGAGGCAAAGACACACTGTTGTCTCAGTCTTCCCATCTCCCCAGAGAAAGAATACTCACATCCTGCCATTTCTGATCTTGTTCTTTTAATTGCGATTTTATTTTCTGCATTTCCTCATAACGTAGCTGACGCAGCTGCTGAACATCCTCTGCACTGACATCACTCATGGACTTACTCCTACAACAAAAATACTCATGTTAACCAGGTTCACATGATCACACTGGGGGTTAAGATAGAAAGGTTGAGCTGATACTTGGAAATTCCATCTAAATGTCTGCTCTGCTACCTAGACGTTTTAGTGATAGTATCAAAGAAATTAGCACTGCAGAGATAAATGGTGGGGTTTTTTCCAAAACTCAAAAACAAGAGCCTCAAGAGGAACTCAAGTGTGAATTCTTTTACAAAATAAATGAAATCTGCACATGTCTGGAAAAATAAGCCTGTGTTCCTATTTGAAGTGGTCTTTGCATAATAGGATGGCTTTAGAAAAGAACCATTAGTCAATAAGCAATATCTCTTTTGGTTTTGTTCAAATCTTACCCAAAGATAATACTTTAAGATTTAGCTATCACTTCTGGACACTTATTAAATAATTTAATGATTACTTGATATTTTCTACTCAATTTCAATACCATGAATAAAGGTGTTGTTGCTTTAAAGAGTTCATTAAGAACTGTCCCACCACTACATAGACTGATCCTCAAAGCAAACAGCAAACAGTCCTATCCATCTCTCCAGCCCTCTTTTTTTTTTTATTAAATTGTATTTTAATTGTATGCCTTCCTATGTGAGCCATGATGGAAATATCTACTGGAGGTTAACTCTCCAAGAGGCCAATAACAGAAAACTACAAGGAAGCTGGCTGGGCATAAGCATATATGTGCAACCTACACACATCAAGAAGTGGGTGGTGAGCTGTGCTGGAGAAGCGGGGGCCTGAGAAATCTCACAGAAAAAGAGGGGCTGATCAGATAAAGATACTGAAGAACAGGTAAGATTGACAGAGTTTTTGAAAGTGAATTGTCCAATAGGGTTGTTTCTGAGAGCTCTTCCCTAATATATTCTGATTTTATTTCACTGGTTCTGCTTCTAGTTATTTAAGAAATGGTGCACTTCCTTCCTAATCTGCTAAGATCTGCCTTTCAAAATTCTGTCACTTCACTTCTTCTGTAACATGCTGGTTGTTAGCTAAAAAACTCAGCCACAATCTCTATGCAAATGGCACCCAAATCTATAGCTCAGGACCAGCTCCTGCTTTGACTCACTTCCAGTTACCTGTAGAATAAACAGCTCTGCAAGGATATCCCCAAGGTAACTGAATTATAAAAGGTCCGACTGAAATAACATCTAAAAAGAATTTTGTGCCACCTAACACTCTAAACACATGGTTACTGTTGATGTAGCTACATTCAAAATTGTCCCCAAACCTGCTTTTCCTCTTTGAGTTGTTTATAGTGTTACCTGCCCTCCAAACATCCACATTTGAAACCTAAGACGAATTTTCACCTTTACCCCTACCTTCCTTCAATTAGTTATCAAGTCCCCTTATTCAATGTCTTTCTTTCCATTTCTATTGCCAACACCCTAGATCAGAGCTCAGTCAACTCCTACCAAGGCTTTTTTGAAGGGGAGGAGAGCACAGCAAGCAATGCTCAGAGGTTCCTCCTAGTTCTACAGTCAGGAATTACTCCTGGTGGTACTCAGGGGAGCACATGAGATGTTAGGGATTAGAGCTGGATCAGTATTGTGTAAGGCAAGCTCCCTACCCACTCTGGGTCAACATAGGGTAAGGCAAGCACCCTACCCACACTATATATTGCTCTGGCCAATCTTAACTAGACTTTCAAAATAGCTTTCTTTAATCATCATTTAGCCTTCAAATTTTGTATAGGTTTTTCTTCAACTGTTACCTCCAACTCAAAAACCCATCACTATAGTAATGCCTATTTAAATGTTCCCTACTTCCTCAGACTCCCCTCTAAACTCTGGATGGGTATATGTAACTTCCAATTCATTCTCAACTTGATCACCCTATTAAAAAATAGCTCACTCCTCTCTAACTCACTGCATTCATTACATATTTTCTCAAGTATTTACTACTTTCTGAAGCATATATTGTCATATTATCTGTCCCAGCCTATAAGATATAAAGCAAGAATTTTGTCTGGCTTGCTTGTTATGAAATCATTTCTACCTAAAAGTTTACTCTGCCTACTGTATATGTTTATATGAACATATACGTATATATGAATAATACAGGTGGTCATTTATGACTTAAATATAATTCTCTAAGTTCTTGTACTTCAAAAGGAACCTGCTCCTTCTCTCAACTCCTCTCAACTCCCCTTCTCTCAATGCACTGTACCTTTCTCATAGACATTCAGTGTTAGGAGTCATTTAGATACCTATGTGTGCATGTTTACCTAATCCCCTACAAGCTCCTATGTTGCATAGAAGAAAAATGCATGAATACAGAACAAAGAAGAAGAATGCACTCATTGATATCTGAGGTGAGAATGCAATCTGTTTTGTCAGTGAAAAAATCCTGAAATGCTTTTAATATATTTGTTAATATGCTGGTAAAATAAGACTATTCCAACAGTTTTATAAACTTTATTGGGCACTGCAGTGTTTAGTATGCCTAAGTAGATATGACTATACACAAAACTAATTCATGCAAGTTTGAAAAATATAAATTTATTTAAGGCATAAGTGCAAACGATGAGCTATTTCAGTTAACACTGGAACAGTCCCACTGAAAGGATTGTTTTAATGGTAAAAATTCAGGACCAAGATATACAGAAATCTAGGTACTCAGCACATGAGGGTACATTAATTTCCAAATTGGGAATACTAGTATGCTTAAGTATACTAGTATGGATATATATAATATATAAACATACATATACATAGTATGTATGAAATATATGTATTATACAAAATAAATAGCATATACTAGTACATTATCTCTTAGAGGATGGAAAGTTGAATGGTCCTGACTAGGCAAGGCTTCCCTATGAATTTTAGTGCTCAATTCCTATATGCCTTCAAACTTTCCATTTTCAGAAAATGTCCTTCTTAAGGGCAGAGACTGCATTTTCCCCGGGAGTCCATAGCACAGAGTCTAATACAGGAGAGGTCTCAGACAAAATAAAAATAAGCCAAATACTGTCAGAGTGGACACGGAGCTGCATAAAGCAAACTTATGAGCTTTTTTGGTTGGCTAAGGCATAGAAAGTTACCTATATAGGACCGGAGAGATAGCAAAGCGGCATTTGCCTTGCAAGCAGCTGACCTAGGACCTAAGGTGGTTGGTTAGAATCCTGGTGTCCCACATGGTCCCCCATGCCTGCCAGGAGCTATTTCTGAGTAGATAGCCAGGAGTAACCCCTGAGCGTCGCCGGGTGTGGCTCAAAAACCAAACCCCCCCCCCCAAAAAAAAAGAGGAAGTTACCTATATGAAGACTGAGCATATTCCAGACAAGCTGAACTCAGGCCCAGAATAATACATTGAGTTATGTAAGGATTCCAGGCTGGCAAAGACAGCAATTTCCATCCCAAACTACTATCATTTAACATCACTGGGCCTTAGAGTGAGTAGGAAGAAAATGTCAAAGTAAGACTATGTGGATCACTTTTGAAAATCATCTGATGCTAATTATTAATTCTTCTTCAGGCAAATATGATTGTTTCAATCTCCTGAAAACTAACTTCCAGCAGTTTAAAAACAAAAAGGTCACCCCAGGCCAATCTGATAAAATCTAGAATTTTGTGAGTGCTGAGTTTTTTTAACCTGATTACAAAGAAATCTCTCCTTCTTTATAATATTCAATGGCATAATTGAATCCACAATTCTGATCACCTATTGGTACTTTGGTTAGCATTTCAATGCATATTATTGTATAACTCAATTTCAGGAAAGTTTCAGATGACTATTTTTAGAATAAAGATTTAAAAGAGGCCACCATGTTGCAAAGTTCCAAAATATTAAAAAATGCCTGCGAGTGTCTCTGAATTTCTATTTGCTGCCTAACGTTAAGGGGGCAGTAAGTATAAATAAAAATTAAAATAGAACTACACTTATAGCTGCAACTCTAAATACATTATAAAATTTAGCATTGGAGAAATAATCTGATGAGTCATCCATACAAATATCTGGATAAGATTTTAAATGACTGCAGGCTAGGATAATGAGAATGTAATAAAAAATATCTCATTTTAGATTTTTATCATCTAAATGAGGGTTTCTTTACAGAGGTACTACTGACATATGGAACAAGAAAGTATTTGTAGTAGAGAGCAGTACTGTGTACTATAAAATAGTGAGTAGCACCCTGGTTATAATAGACACTAAAAGCCACAAGTGGCCTGGGGCTTGCCTTGCTTGCAGCCAATCCAGGTTCAAGCCCCAGCATCTCATATGATTCCCCAAAATCCCCAGGAATGATTCCTCAGTGCAGAGACAGAAGAAACCCCTAAGTACCAACAAATGTTGCCCCCAAACCAAAAAAATAAAATAAATATAAGTATATATTATATATAAATATATGTATATATGTTTATATATAAAGTAATATACATATTTATATATAAAGTAAATATTCTCTTCACCTCACCTAGAATGACAGTCAAAAGTATCTATAAACATTACCAAATGTCTCCATAGGTCAACTCACATAAACTTTATTTCCCCTTTCTTGTTATTGTCTTGAATGTCACTACAGTTCCACAAACTGTGGCCAAAACCCCTAACTGGCATGTAGTTGTCTTAATTATCTTTGATTACAACTTCACAATGAATCAGTGTTCATTTCTTATTGATTCTGGCAACTAAGGCAAAGTCTGAATGATACTGTAAAACTCTATTTACCCTTTAAATAAAATGTTTGTCTTTAATATCTTCTGCCAAGAAACCTCATAATGAAATTAGCAAATAACACAGAATCATAAGATATAAACTCATGCAACACAAAAGCACAATGTGGAAAATGACTGCCACAGACAAAGCATATTACTGAAAATAAAAAGGCAAATCGACAGGTGTTAAATGCCATATAAGAAGCAAGCCAGCAAAGACTTTAAAGGAAAAGTCACATTTTTCACTAATATGGCTGGCCCTTATCAGAAACTAAAATCCTTAAAGTAGCTATTTTTCTAATTATAAGATGTTAGCAATAATGATTTTCCAAGTGTTCAAAATCTGATACATCTTTTAGTCAGAAATATTAACTATATATATATATATATTGTTCTAGATTAAAGGCTTATACCAACTTGATCTAATTAAAGTGTTTTTTCATTTTTACAGCAACTTTAATAATTTTGATAACAAAATGAATATGGAGAGAAATCACATATTACAGACTTTTTATTAAATGATTAAAATTAATCTACAGGCAATCTTACTTTGTGACATTACTTAGATACTAAACTGTATAAAGAACAGCTTTTAAAACAAATACCATAATATTTGTTTAAAATATTTTGTAAAAAAGATTTACTGGAGAGCCCAGAGAGATTCTTAGCTTCTAAACTTGTGTGGCATTTTACTTTTCTCTTTGAAAATAAAAAAAAATCTAGGGTTCTGGAGCAGTAGCACAGCAGTAGGGTGTTTGTCTTGCACGAAGACGACCCAGGACAACCTGAGTTCAATCCCCAGCATCCCATATGGTCCTCCAAGCCTGCTAGGAGTGATTCTGAGTGCAGAGCCAGGAGTAGCCTCTGTGCACTGCTGGGTGTGTCCCAAAAACAAACAAAAAAAATCTAATCAAATAATCTGTCATTAAAGAGGAGCTTTAAAATCTGTCATTAAAGAGATACAGTCACTGAATTTAGAGTATATATTTACATTCCCATTAAGCACTGGTTGTCAAGGAGCTTCCCCTTTAAGAAAATTTACTCAGAGGCCAAAAGAGAGTTTAAAGGGCTAGAGCACATTTTTTGCATGAGGGAGTCCATGGTTTGAGCCCCAGCAGGGTTTCCCAGCTTAGCTGAGCACTTAAACAATCAAATCCAGTATATCCCCCAAAGCACTCTCTCCAAAATAAATAAATAAATAAACAAAAAACACATCTGTTTATCCCCTAAAAGTAATTTAATTTTTGAATTTTAAATTAACTTTCTTCAAAAGTTCTCATTCAATATACATGAAGCTGCAAAGGTATGTTTCACATGTTGAAACATTCCAGGAAAAACTGAAAGTTCAGTTGCCTAAAAGTCATGCTGAAAACTATCTTGTTCACCTTTGTCATGAATATGAAAATGCTTTCAACAAGATCCGCATAGAGGATAAAGTGCCTTTAGCTTGACACTAAAAACATGCTGGCAGCTTGATTTTGAAAGCAAGTGCCTAAAAAGTATTTGCAATTATGTGCCAATGGCTCAATTATACCATTGACATTTAGAATGGTGATACTGTTTTCAATAGTAATCTTAGTTTCACGATCGCAGGACTATCAAAATTACCAAAATGTTAGCAAAGAAAAAAACCTAAAAAGATAAAATGAATTCCTATGGGGGAAATAAAAAATGGTTAGCTACTAAGGCTTAGATAAATGAAAATATTTGGCATGCTTATATTCCCTTCTTGTTCAAACAATTAGATTTACAGAACTATAGAAAGTTAGTTGAAAAACAACTTAAAAAAAAAACCATTAAGATAAGATGACCTGATTATCAGAATGAAGGGGAAGTGATTCTAAACACTTAGTGTGTAGAAAAAAGTAGAGTATTGACTTATTTTTCCACTTATTCTTGAATTAGAAAATACTTCCAAGAAGTTATTTTCAGAATATTATCTACCTGGTTACTTAGAGTTAAGTGATAGACAAGATTTGAGAATATGTTATAGGTTGAGACATTGTACAATATTGAAAGACATCAAGGTTTCTATTTTTACTGGATTTTATAGCGTAGCTATATTATAACTTTGGAACCTAAGAAGGAATCATGAAGATTTGTCCAAATACTATTAAGGGACTAAAGCAACAAATTGCACCAATTGCATGCACTCTCAATCTCCAATGAATACTAACATTTTTTCCATCATAGATTTTCTAAAATGTTGTTGAGTTTTTAACAATCAGAATTTTAGCCTATGTATTAAGTACCTAAATAAGCCAAAAATTAAGTAAGTTATTTTGTTAGTTTAATCAGCTCCTTAAGTTTAAGAAAAATAAACTTTTATTTTTATTGTTGTTATTTTGTTTGGGAGCCACATCTGGCAGTGCTAGGGTTTATTACTCCTGGATTTGTGTGCTCAGAGGTCACTCTTGGCAGAGCTTGGAGGATTATATGGGGTGCCAGAGACCAAATGGAGGTCTACCACATGCAAGGCAAATGTTTTACCTACTATACTAAGACTCCACTCCCCTTACACTTCTAATAAACTATTGCTGTCATATAGCATTACACGCATGCACAGAAGTATGACCATTAGGTTACAAGATTGAGAAAGAATCCCATTTTAAAAATTTCATGCACAGCACACAGCACCCCCATTTAGTGACATGCCAGGATAGAAGTGCAATGATATGTTATACAAGTAACAGATAATATGCAGGCATTTTTACAATGAACCACAAAACTTACCCATTTTCACCATAAATCTTTTGAAAAAGTCTAAGAAACCAGAAAACCAAAAATTAAAGTAAGTCAATTTCTTCCAGTTATATTTTTCAAAATGTTCAAGTTATTTGACTTAAGAATCTAAGTAGAGATGGACAAATCTCAAAAGGTTGCTTCTTCTGTAATATACCTGGTAATGTCTCAAATTCTCATTGATCTCATAACTCAAGGAATTCAGATTAATAATAATACTAGCTTTCTTGATTTACCTTGAACTAACAAATCTTAATAAAAAGTTTACTCTTGCCGGGAACTAATAAAAAGTTAGATATGGATCTACTAATTTGATTCAACCTAATCACATTTGTCCATCTCAAAGTTCAACCACACAATCATCAAAACAGCAAGTTGCATAACATATATAAATTCAGATTCCTTATTAAAATGGCTATAATTATATATACAATTAAGATAGTAAAGAATATCCATGCATTTTTACATCAAATTTTATCAATTAAAAACATCACACAATGATATTCCAAGAAATCTAGGACAAAAACAAAAAATTAAAATCGGGTCAAATGCAATTTGCAATGCCACATTTTAAGACAAAAAAATTTTACACAAAAATCATTCATTTCCAACTCCCAAATCAAACTATAACCAGACTACTTCAGAAATGCACGAACATGAGGATGCAAGTCGGTAAATATAATGGAAAACATTTTCATGAAACATGCAACAGGACAGATTTCCTAAAAGTCAAAGGCCAGGTCTGTGTCTGAACCATCTTAAAGCAGACCAATTGGTGACTTAGGGATGTGCAAATAATGGAATCGCGCCTTTTCCCACCAACATGACTACTGATTTCTTAAAGCAAAAATAAATGTTTGCAGGATGCTTCCAAACGGTTTATGACATGCAGAGTCGGGCAATAGGATGCCGCTTTCTCACACAAATTACACAAGACCCGTACAAGCACATTCTTGGTAGAAACACACTCTGACCTCTCCACCATCAGCCGTTTTCTGTGCCTAAGCCTGCTGGCCTCCCGGATGGCCTCCCATTTGCGTAAATCAGCCTCACTGCAGGGCCCAGGGGTGAAGCTGATAGGAGGTACAACAGTTCCCAGCTTCCAAGACTGGATCTTACGAGCCAACATGTCATCTTTCTTCTGCCGGTACGAAGGAACCAGCACTCGACAACTATTATTCTTTTCTTTGGACGGGCAAGTCCTTTCAAGCACACAAAGAAATTTGGCTTGAATTTCTGGAGGAAGCGTCCAAGGTTCAGGGAAGGGAACTGGTTGGTATCGATCAGGGGCACCCGACAGAGGCACCTCTTTCTTCTGTGCAGGCATCCGGCGAATGATCATATCATCTCTTTCCAAATCAGGCAGGACCAGTTCCCCTTCTCTACACTGCAAAATGATATCACGCTCTACGGGATCCTCTTGCTCAGAAAATCTTCTAAAGTCTTCAAAAGCCCGGAAGACATAGGGATTGGCATGGAAAGTCCTCATCTTTCTGACAAAGAAATCATCGTTCTCTAGGTCGGGGTCCAGGGCTGTCAATTCAAGGTCATCTCTTCTGTACCCTAATGCAGAAGAGGGATTCTTTCTGCGGGTTATGAGCCTGGGGCCCGCAGTGGGGTCAATTTTGGCATGTGTTTTAGAAGACAAGACGTCATCCGAGTATGATTGGAGGGCCTGAAGTAATAAAAACTGACTAAAGCATAGAAAAAGAAAAAGGAAGGGAGAAATCTTATTAAGTTTGGGAGCACAGATAATTAGAAAGAGAGTAACTAGCCAGTGACTGTGGATGCATTATTCTAGGGGGTCTTAGGTGGGGTGCTTGCTTCCTTAGAAGGATGAGTAGCACTTAATGCCATCACCCACAACCTATATGGGTATTATGTTAGGGACGAGTCCAAAGTCCTCAATAGGAAAGGTGGACACAAAGGTCCTGGGATGGGGCTAGAAAACACCTTTCTAAAATACACACTCCTGAACTTTTGTGTTCCATCATGCCAACAACTATAAGAAACTAACTCCCTCCCAGAGGAAAAAAAAAAAAAAAAACCATGTGCTTGGAGTGTTTTGAGCACTTTATTCAATAGGCATAGGTAATCAGCAGAAATTTAAGGGGAAAACATGCTATGAAGCTTTATAAAAGACCCTGATGAATTCTTTGTTCACATTTTCCCACCAGATTCGGCCATTCAGGCATCTAAATGTGATCTGCTTTCTTTGCATTTCCACACACTGCAAACTGTAAAATTAGGCCAACTTCCTAAAAGCCTTTTAGAAATGGTTGTCAAAAAAATACATGCATTTATAGACTGTCTCATACATTATTGTGCTGAGAAATAGTTACTCTTAGAGAATTCCAAGCTTACATGCTTGCACAGAAAGCAGAATGTTACAGATTATGCTCTTCTACTAAGTGAATTGAGAGAGCTCCAAGATTTAACAAGTCACGGTCAAGTTAAGGTAGCAACAGAAGCTGTGTCATAGGCCAGGTTCCAAATAAGCAGGCTCATGCAGACAGGTACACCTGGGCTCATCTGAAGCACCACTGGTTCTCCTGGCTGCATGGATCTCCCATGAGTTTCTGGCCCGTTTGGTAGCCAGTTCTAGCATGCATGACCTTCGCTGGAGACTGTTGTCTAGCCTACTATCTGTTTTTTGCATTCTACTAAAAAACATAGAGCTTGGATCCTCATTTTCAGAGTCAGGATTCCATCTTCTATGAGGTAATGAAGAGAAAGAAAGGAGGAAAAGAAAGAGAATTGAAGAAAACTACCCACTAAAATTAAGTCAATCTACCAGCTCTACTCAGAAGACGGCTTTTTTATAAAAAAAAAAAAAAATCTACACTCTAAAATTTAAACAGCAACCTTTTTCAGTAACAATGGTTCTAGAGTCTAGAGTCACTAGGTTGGAAGGAAAAAGGAACTTCTGTATCTACTGAAGGAATAGCAGAAACATGCAGGGGACAAACCTGAATCCCTGAAATTCTTTATACCATGGTTTATAAGTTTCCCTTTTGATCCTTTTCCAGTTCACATCTTCTGGGATCCAACATTTGGGAAGGAACTGATCAGAAGCATTTCCTGGGGCCGGCATGATGGGACATAGCTTTCGCACATAAAGATCATCCCTTGAGATGTTGTGCATGCTTGTCTTTCTTTCCTCTTCCAAACAGCGAGGGGAATGAGAGGTTAGTTGTACAGATGACCAGTTCTCCATAGATGTGGCCCAAGTCCTCCTCTCGTGACTGTTCAAAACATCCAACCAGTTAAGACACTATAGGAACCAATGTGGCACAGAACACAAAAAGGCATGCTTTCTGGCCCACAAAGGTTAAACCATGGCGCATGTAGCTATTTAGTTCCCATTCTCATCATGACAGGTCCTAGAACAAAGTGATGGCATCACAACAGCATATTATTTTAGAAGGAACAGCTTGATACAGGAGGGCTGAAGATGGGTTAACTGACAAAGTGCCACACGATGTGGCATTGTTACTCGATGGATTAAGATCAAGAGACAATAGGTATTCTGACAGAGAGGACATCATTGTGCCCTTGGCACTTCATACAGCCAGTGGCTAAAAGGTCAGCTAGAAGAAAATATTTGTGAACAAAAGTTAGGCTAGATAGTTGATGATGAAATTCCCCTGCCTCTCTTTCACTTGGCTAACTCATCCTAAACCATTGTAAGCCACACTGGCTTATCTTCAAATCCCTCCACTGTCCCAACAGCAGGCTAGATTTGAAAAGTCACGCTCCGCTCTGCCACTCTGATGGGAAATAAAAGGTTTCTTTTTGTGTCCACTGAGATCACTCATGACAGGGGGAAAGAGAAGAAAATTAGTACATCAGAATTCACAATGAGCCATCTAAGTCATCGTAAAGATATCCCATAAACTAAAGGCATGCATCTAAGAAAAAAAAAAGGAAAGCAAAAGAAAAAAAAAAAAAAACCTGACTGATAAAAGGCTGACATTCTAAAACAGAAGAGTTATCTTCAAGAGACGCACGACTGGAAACAGAAGCAAGACAAAAATTCAGTTAGTGAAATACAAGATCTAACCCATGAAATATACTTCAGGTATGATTCCACTGATCACCTTTAAATATTCCAGCAAACTCATAAAGCACTTTAAAACTCCATCATTAGACTGCAGCCCAGTACCTGGGGAATGCTCCATCAGTGCCTGCATATGCTGGGCTTGCCCAGCTTCTCCGGTTATCTTCATTTCTATCCGGCTTTTTCTTCCTCAAGGGTGCTGGCACATAGGCTGGTTGTCGACTCTTGTTGGGTAAGAAGCGATTGAAGGGTAAGGCTGACTTGGGTTCAATGGCTGAAATCCTTCTATAGGACATGTCATCCTTATTATAATCCTGCATTTTGAATGCAAATTCGGAATCTGTATCACTTTCGCAGCCTGTAAAACAAAAACCAGGAGAAACCGCCTTAGTCCTCTGCCGATCTGTCTAAATAGAATCTACGAGGCACGCCTGCTTTGTCTTTCGCTTGGAAACCCAGCACTCGGCTGTGAATTGCAGGGAATTATTTTTAGAAATTTGTCATGAAGTGGTGATAAGATCCATTAGGAGGAACTGGCTCCGCAAACTGGAGCTGCATGTAACACATTCTTTTACTGTCGCACATTCCCTACAGGAAAACTTGGTGGCTGAAGCCCTCCTTTCCTCCTGCTATTCCTTGCCCCATGACTTTTTATAGCACCTGTTGATAGAATACATGTGAATAAAATGAATGGAGTTAATGTCACTTGACATGTGGGGTAGAAAAAATTCTAAGGAAACTTGCTAACTTAAAATAAAGCCTGCAGCTAGCTATCAAAACTTTCTGAGATGTGAGATAAGGACAGATGCAGGAAGTGAAACAAAAAGCATGAAATCACAAACAGGTCCTGCAGATTCTTTAAGCAATAGTTTCCCCATGAGCACATGAGCTAGGAGGTTGCAAGCCCAAAGGGATTGCAAATCTCTAATCTAAATGACAGCTTAACCCCAAAAAACACATTTTTCAATATAATTCAAAACTAAAAAGCAATTAAAATCCAGCCCTTACAATCAACACAAATGAACCACTTTAAATCTCTACTTTTCCATCTTGATAATAGCAGGAATATGTCATTGTTTCCAGAAACCTTTACCTGACACTTCAGTCCAGTTGAATTGCTGGAGGTTTATCAGAGGTTCCCAAACTTATTTGGCCTACCTTTTCAGGATTTTTAAATAATAACTACTCAGCACCCCTTCGAAATCTATGTTTAACCTTTAATTAAGGTAGTAGAAAGTGCCCTTCTCGTTGTTTTAGTAACTACAGGGTGGGTGGACAGTTTCATCAACTTTGAGGAACAATATATCATCCATCAAAAATTTCTGATACCACCCAGAATTAGATTTGCATTGAAATAACTGACTTGAACTTAATATTGGGATTTTAAAAGACGATTTCTACCCACAACATGTTCAATGTCCCGGCTTAGCTCTGACCTAACAGAACCAAAATATTTTTTCACAATACACTAACATTGTAGTTTGATTTGTCAGAGCTCAGGAATACGATATTTATAAGTTCTGTCATGTGTCAAAATGGTATCTTATTATTTCTTTTTTAATATAGATATGTATGTTTTGTCCGGTTTTGTTTAATTTTTATTCTTGGAGAAAAGAGAAGGAAAGAGAAACAATTACTCAAAAACTAAAACAGACTTTTAAAAAATAATAATCTTTTGGAGGGCTGGAGTGATAGTACAGTAAGTAAGGCATCTGCTTTGCACATTGCCAGCTCAGTTTCATTCCTCCCCATCCCATATGGTTCCCTAAGTTCCTGACTGCAGAGCCAGGAGTAACCCGAGTATCACTGGGTGGGGTCCACTCCCACCTCCACCCAAAATCTCCATTTTTATGTTTGGATATAAAACCTCTGTTCATAGGCAGAGGTTATTAAACTTGAATTTGGAGATAAAATAATAAGGATAAAAGTTACGTGTAAAAAAGATCACAGTGGGGCCGAAGAGATAGCACAGCGGCAGGGCATTTGCCTTGCATGCAGCCAACCCAGAACGGATGGAGGTTCAAATCCCTGCATCCTATATGGTCCCCTGAATCTGCCAGGAGTGATTTCTGAGCTTCTGAGCACAGAGCCAGGAGTAGCCCCTGCGTGCCGTCGTTAGGTGTGACCCAAAAACAACAAACAAATGAACAAACAAACAAAAACACAATTAATAGGTCTCCACACACACACCTGGACTGCTCTAAAACGGAAGGAAGGAAGGAAGGAAGGAAGGAAGGAAGGAAGGAAGGAAGGAAGGAAGGAAGGAAGGAAAGGAAGACTAGGTAAGGGAAGGAAGGAAGGAAAGGTAGGAAGGATGGAAGGAAGGAAGGAAGGAAGGAAGGAAGGAAGGAAGGAAGGAAGGAAGGAAGGAAGGAAGGAAGGAAGGAAGGAAGGAAATTTTCTATGAAAATTCATTCTTGGAAAAATTTTGCTTGTTTCATTTCAGTTTTTCATCTTCTCCCATTCACAAATTTGTCATCATATGAAAACAATTAAATTCACAAAAGAATGTAAACATAATGACTTACCTTCACGTCCCCCTCTCAGTGTGATATCAGAAGAGCAGCTTGTAAATGACCTCGACCCCAAGGAGTCCAAGCTTTCAAAAGAATCTTCTCTCCTTTGGCTGCCTGGAGGAGCAGGAAACTCTCCTCGCTCTGCACACCAGCTATCACCGTAACCACTGTCCCGGCCACTTCTTTTCAGGCTACTACAGTCTTCAAGTGCCTAAAGGAAGGAATGTTGGAAAGTAAGGAAGCAAGAACTTCCAAAAATTCAATCGAGTGTTTTTTTGTCCAGCACAAGTAAGCACCAACTGCTAGGTGGGGCAAGGTAATTTTCCTCTAAGAATAATAAATTTTAAAAAAAACCCTGAAAATTAGAAAATCTTGAACTAGTAAAATTTCCACAATACTTATTGCTATTCCACTCAACAGGATAGAATCTTATACTATTCGATATAGTAGTATTAATTCCTTGAAAATAAGGTTGGAAAAGAGTTTGATAGTTATAGAATATGTATAATACGAAAATAAATTACCACTTGATAATAAGCTAATTATGCTAATTGTCCTATAATCAGCATTAAAGGTGTCAGAAAAACCAACCTCATTATGTTTTGGATATCAAAATTAAGAAGCTAGTATTCAGGGGCTGGAGCAATCACAGTATGCCTTGCATGCAGCAGACCCTAGGTTCACTCTTTGGAATCTCATATTGTCCCCTGAGCACAGCCCAGGAATGACCACTGAGTGCAGAGCCAGGAATAACCCCTTAGCACCACTGGTTGTAGTAAAAAATAGAGAGAGAGAGAGAGAGGCTAGTGTCCAGGAAATAGTTTGGTAGTCTATTTTAAAACAGTGAGATTTCTTTAATAAAACAATTTTATTCTTAAAAGAGGTGGAAGCAGTTCCTGTCTACGCTACAGAGAATTATTTTTCTCTGACAATAAACTCTAGATCTAAACTAAAAAAGAATACCTTTTTACTGTCATACAAAACATCTTTCGAAAATTAACTAATTACTAGGTGTAAGTATGCTAAATATGAACTAAGACTAAGATTAATAGCTTTAAGTTTTGAATCAGAGAGAATTGACTTAAAATAGCAATTTAATTAACATTCCCTTATATAATTAGCAAAATAATTAAAAATTATCTACATAAAGTTTATAAAAACTATAGTCCTGATGTATAGTTACCAGCAAAGACCTAGTTAAGTCTATAATTTAAAATAAGATGAAGGCCCATAATTCATTAAACTAAAAGGTCAGGAATGCTTCTACTTTCTACAGGCTTACTGAAACAGATAAAGTTTAAAGAATCTAGTAATTCCTAAAAATATAGCATGTCAATCTTAAAGAAATCATGATTCAAGTTCAAAAATGTGAGAAGGCAAATTGCATAGTTTTGAATCTATATTAGATATTAGATAACAGGAAATACTTGTAAATTTTCTCAACTAGTCATGATAGATACAGGGAAGAATATTCATGGGGGTGGGGGATGGAATATAAGACACCCATGCTCAGGACCTTCTTCTGGCTTTGCCCTCCAGGATCACTCCTGACAGGTCTCAGAAATCTCTCAGGCCTGAGTCAGCCACATACAAGACAAGAATGCTACCTGCTGTACTATCTCTTTAACCCATTAGTCAAATTCTTAAGAGATACATGAGAGATTAGAAGCAGTGAAATATCTGGAATTAACTTGAAATGATTTTGTAAAAAATGAGTAGGAAATATGTAACTAGATTCAAATGTCTCATATTGGCTTCAATAATAAATTACATGATACAGAACTGGCCATTTATACCATTCTTACAACTTTTAATCATAAATATTCTCAGCATATATAAATAAAGCTGAAAAAGAGAGTCTTTACAATGAATAATTAGCAGGTGCCTCAGGCATACATTTTGTTAATACCAGATCTGTCAATTTATGGTTGAGCTGTTTGACAAGCATTAGAAGCAACAATAAGGTCAGGTAGGTTTATTGTGAGTGATTGCATATGCTACAGATGTCAAACCACCAAGCATGAGAGCTGACATCTTGTCACAATGAAACAAGTGCCTACCTCATCACTAGATTTCTAAGCAGATGGGAGAGTGCAGATACCTTCAAAGTAGTCTCAAAAAACAGAAAAAAAAAAAAATGAAAGAATTTTAAGTAAACTTTAGAAACATGAGATTTATTAGACTTGCATTTGAGGGAGATTTAGAGTTTAAGACATCAAGTGACTTTTGACTACAAAAGTCAAAATTGGGTCTGGGGAGGATAGTTCAAAGAGCTGGAATGCTATACTTTGTTTATGGGAGTCCCAAATTCAGTTCCAGGCAGCACTGCATAGTCCCTGGAGCTATACCCAAGAATTAAGCTGGGAGTTGTCCTTAAATATTACTAGGTAAGACCCTCAAACCAAAAAATCAAATAATAATAAAGAAATGTTAAACTTAGGAAAATTTAAATATCAGTTACAAAAGAAACTAGATTCTGGTCCTAACCTATTCGTTCTGTTAAATATCTATATTTTTCTCATTTTTTAGGAGGACCTTCATTCTGACATCATCTACAATGATTTTATCATCAAATTATAGAATGGCACAAAGTAACGAAAATGGAACCCTGAGTATTTTTAAATCCTTTTTTGAATTGGCCAGAGCATCATCCAGTAAAAATTCAAGAAAACACAACTTTTTTAATAAAACACATGAAAATGTGATTTTATAGCGACACACACTTATGGCAAAGCTCACTCCATTATGATAGAATGAAACCAATGTATCTTACTACAGTCTTAATCATCAAATGAGTTCATTGACAGTAGGACCTTTCCAACATATATACATAAATATATTGTATTTTATATTGTTGGACCTGAGTGAGTCAACCATAAAAATGACCAAAGATAGAAATAGAATACAGAAGCCAGCAGATTACACTGTTTTTAATGAGGTATTTCCTTAATGACATTATTTCACTGTAACAAAAGTCTGAATCATGTTCCACCACAGATACCATCTGCTTATATGTCTCCACAGGCTCTGTGACAATGTGACACTGATTTAGGATTGTTGCTCAACACCTAATGCAATGCTCATACAAAATCAAATCAACTCTTTTTTTTTTTTTTGGTTTTTTTTTTTTGGTTTTTTGGGCCACACCCGTTTGATGCTCAGGGGTTACTCTTGGCTAGGCACTCAGAAATTGTCCCTGGCTTGGGGGGACCATGTGGGATGCCAGAAAATCGAACCATGGTCCTTCCTTGGCTAGCACTTGCAAGGCAGACACCTTACCTCTAGCGCCACCTCACTGGCCCCTCAACTCAACTCTTAATCAAGCCCACTGATTTAAGGAATCAAACTTAAAATTTTGAAGTACAGACTCTAAACAAAATTTGAAAAATCAAAAAGGAATATTTTAATCTTCTAGGTTCTATAAATTCACCTATCTGTAAATGGGTGTTGCTGGGCTCCAGCAAAACTATTTTAAAGACCTAGGAAGATAAAAGACAAGGTGATCATTTTTACCCTGGTCTAAAATGTTTATCTTCCAACTGTGGTAACCAACCTTTAACTATAACTTTCAGAGTGTCAAAAGACTAATGCTACATGCTTTATTCCTACAAAATCATTAATTAACACAAAAACCCATGAGGCATCTACAATTAGATGATTAAATATTAGCTTGACTATTTATCTTCTGAACACTGATTAGTCCCAAGTATAAATAAACTCCTAGAAAAGAAATTTCCCTATTGGGATTTTTATACCAGAGAAATGGCTTTGAAATAGCTGCACTCCATGTTGGTAGTAAACAAAACTAGCAAATGAGCAATGATCCTCTCTACCTAACCTAATCAAACTAGCATAAAACAATGATTGTTAGAGGTTCCCTGACCTTTAATAGAGGAGAAGTGGGAGAAAAAAAGAGGAAAATAAGAAGTGGGAGAGGAGCAGAAAGGGAAGAGGAAAAGGAGAAAGTAGTAATAGTAGTTGGGTAGTAGTAGTAGTTGGGTGGTGGTAGTGGTGGTAGTAGTAGTAGTAGTAGTAGTAGTAGTAGTAGTAGTAGTAGTAGTAGTAGCAGCAGCAGCAGCAGCAGCAGCAGTAGCAATAGCAGAAGCAGTGGTAGCAGCAGTAGTACAACTGCTGCTGCTATACAGTCAAATCAAACAGAAGTGAAGTCCTTACCTTGGTAAGAGTTTGTCCTAAAAGATTCTCAAATGCTTTCAAATTAAGATAGGGACCATTATAGTAGGGGTTACTCTGTGATTTTCTTCCCAGCCAGTATAATGTTATCAAAACCTTTAAGAGAAAATTCAATGAAATAACAAGATCAGTCCATTTACTAATTGCAAGCTCAAATACAGATGATCAATCTAGCATATTGATGGTATATCATATATATAGCATATATATATAGCATATCATTTAAATTATACAAAGAGGGGTCATTTAAAACGTTTATTCTTCTTGAGTTTCAGCCTCTGAGTTACTTTTTAGACAAAAACTTGAATTCCAACAATTATTTTCATGCTCTATCTAGCACAAAGGAAGATGAGAAAAATATACAACATGAAAACAAAAATTAACCTTTCAATTCAACAAGCTAAATCTTCAGGAAAAATTTGAAACTATATTATATACAATATTAAATAGAAACTCAATTTATTTTTGTGATATTTTCAATATATACTAATAATGAGGCATTACCTTATATATCTGAAACTACTGTTCTCTGTCAATTATTCTTCATTTAAATAAATGTAATGGAAGCAATATTTTCTCATACATTTATAGAATGAATACTTAAAATAATTCTCATTTTCCCTAGTAAGTATATTGAACTTTTGGGTTTCTTTAAATGAATCTGTCATGTTTTCAGAAATTCTTCTAATATATGCACAATATTAGAATATTAGAGTATTTTATATGTGTGCATCTACAAAGGAGCATCTATAAATGTGTGCAGGCCAAACACAGATATACAGCTACAGTTCAGAGTTCTCAAACATTTGGTGCTTTTGTTTGTTTGTTTGTTTGTTTGTGTTTGGTATGGAGCCCACATTTGGTGATGCTCAGAGGTTACTTCTGGCTCTGCACTCAGGACTAGCTCCTGGAAGTGTTCAGAAAACTATCTGAGATGTCAGGGATTAAACCCTATATAAAAGGTAAGCGCCCTTCTGTGTACTATTGCTCTGGAGCCTCAGCCTCCAAGTTTGTTTCTTTTTGTTTACTTGTAAGCTTTGTTGTAAGTTTTTAAGTTATTCCCCTAAAAATCTTGAAATATGTGCACTCACTTTAACCACTGTGCTACCATGTATGAAAACATTCCCCAGACTGAATTTAGTCTATCAGCAACCTTTTTTTTCAACTGAGCCAAAGCTCGCCAAAACCACGATTGAAATTTATTTTGAGAGCCACACAGGGCGCGCACTGACAGAGGCTAGGAGCAGAGTCCTGACTCCTGGAGCGGCCGCCGGGTACACAGAAGAGCCAAATTAAAACTGTAAAGAGCCACATGTGGCTCACAAGCCGCAGGTTGCAGACCACTGGTAGATCATAAAATTAGAGAATGTATATTTCACACATAAATCTTAATTTTTTATGGTTATGAGATTCTATTAAAAAACACGGGGCTGGAGAGGTGGCGCTAGAGGTAATGTGTCTGCCTTGCAAGCGCTAGCGTAGGACGGACCTTGGTTCCATCCCCCAGTGTCCCATATGGTCCCCCCAAGCCAGGGGTGATTTCTGAGCGCATAGCCAGGAGTAACCCTTGAGCGTCAAACGGGTGTGGCCCAAAAACCAAAAACCAAAAAAAAAAAAAAAAAAACAAAAACAAAACAAAAAACAAAAAACCAAGAAACAAACAAGCAAAAAAAAAAAAAAAAAACACTAGCAAAAAATTTTTAACAAGAAAAATAAAATGGCTCCTGACTTCTCAGTCTGTCTGATTAGGGCTGGGCTGATCCCTCTGGGGCCTTCTCAGAATGCGTGGGGACAGATTCCCTCTTTTGCCTGAAGCCACAGCAGACCAAAGCCATGCCAACATCCTTCACCAGAAAAGGATCCTTTCCATAATTTAACCTTATCAAACTACCCAGCCATCAAATTTGTTTCAGATCTATAGATCCTGGACAGCATGGCCGCTAGTGTTTTTTAAAATGTTCATACCAGTGTCAGCCCAGTAGTGTCCCAGGAAATCTGATGGGAAAGCTACATAAAATTCTACCAAACTCAGTGAGCCTAAACAGTAGGACTGAAAGCTCAACTAGTACTACCAACCACAGCCTAGTAAATCCTTAGGCAATGACTTTAGTAACACCATGGAGAGATAGAACAATTTTTCAAATTGACCCTTATCAATTTAACTTTTGATAATTCTATTTGCATTTGTGTTCTAACAAACAATATGAGGTAAATTTGTTTTAATTTTTAATTAATTATAAAAGGGAATACAGAGTACACCAAATATTGTTAGATTGTATTGTCTTACAGAACATATAAGCAAAAAAAGTCATTTACAATTTCCACTAATATATCTTACATTTTTCACTCTCCTACTGGTCTCTTCTTGCCTGTAAAGGAAAATAGAAAATATTAATATTTATGAACCTTAAACTATCATATAAAAATGTATTTTTATTCTAAAGTTCTTTGAATATTAATACAACCTAAGGTTCAGAAATCTTAGACTACATATTTTATCCACAAACTTTTTATTCTTTATTTTAAAACACAATAATTAGTTTTCTATATTTAGAAACGACTATAGAAATGTAAATTGTTTGAACCACCTTATCTGTTAACCATTTAATAGTATCTATTGCAGGCTGAATATGTATATAGTCTATGGCCCATTATTATATTTCTAGGTCTATATCCAACAGAAATACTTTAGTAAGTTTACAAAACTACAAGTGAAAGTCAAGTATAGAAATTCATTCAATATATAATCAAATGTTTATAGCAACTTCACTCATAATTGAAGTTGAATGTATACCTTTACCAATAGATTGGATAAATTGTGAATCATCCATGCAATGAACATTATAGGATAATAAGAACAATCTGCAACTGCTATGGCTCCGATCTTATAAACAACAGGAAGCAAAGGACGCAAGACAGAGGGTGTAGATTATAGTATTCACAGCAAGCACCAAAATAGGAAACAAAAAAAACCTGTGAAGTTAGAAGTTAAATAGTGGTTAACTTCTGGAGGAAGATGACGCCAGTGGAGAAAGTTGGGACACTTCCAGGGTGGTGTTGATTTTTGTTTTGATCTGGAAGCTGGTGATCTAAGCATGTCTCTCTCTATAGTCTTTTCACTCTCAATGTAAATATGTATCCTGGAGCCACAGAGATAGAATAAAAGTAATGTCCTTGCCTTACATGAAGCTGTGTCCATGAGAGTGGCCCAGGAGCATCACAGTATATTACCCAAACTCCATACCTAATAATAACAATAATAATAATGATAGAAATAATAATGAAGATAATAATAAATGTATCTTTTTCTGTCAGTATGTACTTTCAAAATGCCAATAAGGTAATTTCACGGTCATATTCTCAAATCATAGCTTTTTTTTTTTTAATTAAAAAGAAAATAGGGACCGAAGAGATAGCAGTGGTAGAGTATTTGCCTTGCATGCAGCCGACCTGAAACGAACCAGACCCCAGTTCGATTCCTGGCATCCCATATGGTCAGTCCCCCAAATCCCTCCTGCCAGGAGCAATTTCTGAGCACAGAGCCAGGAGTAACCTCCCAAGAGCTGCCGGGTGTGGCCCCAAAACAAACATAAAAAAGAAAATCATCTTGTGGGGCCCAGGATTTGGTCAGTACTAGAACACTTGCCAGCACATGCAAGCCTAATACTTGACCCCAAGCACCACCACCATCACAACAATAACAACCAAAAAGCAAAACTAAAGAATCAACATATAATTTTTAAATATTAAGCACTTCAAAATGATTAAATGGACCAGGGATGTAATGTAACTCTAAGATAAAAGTCTTGTCCTTGATGTGTGAGGTCCTAGATTCAATCCCTGGCACCACTGAAATATTTCCATAGTCCTCTACAATGGTTGTTCCATTGTATGCATTCCAATTTACTTTTTATTACAATAAAAAAATCATTATAAATGCAAGGGACAGCCTCTTCCATTAAAAAAAACAACACTTAGAATACACAGTGACCTTGGCATTATAAACTTTCCCTCACCTCACATTCCCTTCTAAAAATTATGCTCTTGAACACAAATGTTACCTGGCTCAGCCAAATGAGTGTCCTATCACTGAAGTGTAATGCCAAAAAGTCAAGTAGTCAATGATTGCTGAAGCCAGCAGAGTTCACTCTGAGATACAACAAGCATCACAGTGTGTGTAACAAATCAGGTGGTCACAGGTCACAACTCTACAGGTTTTTTTTAACCAAAACAACCTTTAGCACAACACATTCTCCAAGAGCCAGATGCCAGACGATTTAAGACAGGGGCTATCAGCTGGTCAGCACCAAAAAAAATTGTCTATGACAGTGCATGGCCTACAGATAGTCTCCAACACTACCTGAGTATTTACTTAGTTTATAAAAATATAAACCAGCAAGAAAAACATGTAAAATGCTCAAAAACTCAGGACGTTTCTAATAAACATTCAGAGGATGTCAAAGAATAAATAAATTATATTCACTTAACACACAATTTTAGGTGATGGGGAAAAGATTTAAGTTCAAAGGGTTGGAGTGCATGCTTTGCATGAGAAAACTCTAGGTTCTATCCCTTCCCTACATAGGTCCCATAGCATCACCAAGAGTGGTTTTATATGTGTGTATGTATGTGTGTATATGTAATTGCATGAAGACTCACAATTAGACTTCTTAAAACTCTTATCTTAAAAACTGCAATCAAGCAACATGGATGGAATTGGAAGATATTGTGTTAAATAAAGTAAGCCAGAAGAAGAAGAAGAAGAAATATAGAATGATATCACTTATATGTAGTATTTAGAATAACTGCATGAAGAAACACAATGGTCTAAATCATAGTTGTCTCGAACACCCTTGGCGCCAGAGCATAGCGAGGAGAAGGAAAGAAACGGAGTGGAAGAAAAGAAACATAAATATGAAAGGATGGGGACCAGGGATCAAGCAGTCTTAGGTGCATTGGTAGTGATTTAAAAAAAAAAAAAAAAAAAGGGCAGAACTATATATCCAAGCCAAAGGCAATAACAATAGAATCAAGAGACTCAAACTTTAGATTAACAATCTGCATTGTAGTGATTTAAAAAAAAAAAAAAAAAAAAGGGCAGAACTATATATCCAAGCCAAAGGCAATAACAATAGAATCAAGAGACTCAAACTTTAGATTAACAATCTAAATTTAAAATGTGCCTGCAATACTTGCAGGCTGGAGGGCAAATGGGGTTGCTATGGGATGCACCTGGGGAATATTGATGGAGGGAAGTTGACACTGGTAGTGGGATTGTCCCTGATGCATTGTATGTCTGAAACCCAACTATGAAGGACATTGTAAATCACAATCGTTTCAATAAAATAAATTAAAAAATAACTGCAATCAAAAGGAATTCTCTCCAATCTTATGTCAATCATCCAACAATGGACATCTCCAGAATGCTGAGCAAGAATTCTGTTCTAGAGCTCTGAAACACAGAGACTGAAGATTTGCCTTGCAATTTGCTTTCACTTCCTGGCATTCTATATGGTACCCAAACCTGCCAAGAGTAGTATCTGAACTCAGAGCCAGGAGAAAACCCTAATTACTGCCTTTTGTGGTCCAAAAATTAAACAAAAACAAAAACAAATAAGCAAACAACAACAAAAATATTACCATAAAAAGAGAGATTAACAAGTATTTGGAAAAGCTACTCACTAGCAACCTTACTAGCCCAGTCTATGTTATCAAACACTAATTAAATATTGTGAGAACGTTTCAGAATTAGCAAGTACAGCACAAACACAATCTTCTACTGTGTTAATAGAATACTTCTAGTAATTACTTTATAGACAAAGGGCCAGAGGATATATATGCCCATCACAGACCTCTAAACTTACTGTCAAAGGTCAAGAGCCACAAACTCTAATGTGGATATACATTATCACTAATTATCTTATCCTAATAGCTACTAACTATACTAGAATAGGACTGGAACATGGAGCATAAATCTCCAATCAGGCTTCTTCTATAGCCCAGGACCCAGGGAAATCACATGCAAGAAGGTATCCTGACAAACTCAAGAAGACCTGGCAGAGCACCAAATCTCATGCCAGGTCCTCCTCTGGCCAGAAAACTTGGCTAAGAGGCCACGCTGGGAGGTCAGAGCTCTTGGGTGTGAATTATGGCTGCACTTTTACCATGAGAAGCAGCTCACCTGACTTGAGGCCTGTAAAATGGAAATGACAGCCCCAGTCTCAGTACAGTGCAGTGGGAAATGTTAAATGGCTTGAAACGAATACAAGTCAAGTGGATTTGGATTCTCTATTTCTCGACCTAAAAGCACTGGGGGAAAGGAAATGAAAGCAAATAGCCCCATGAATCAGGCTCCCACCCTGAGAGGAGAATTTTTCTGTAAAACACAATCTAAGACATTCTTTCATATGAGACTGTCCCTGTCCCCCTTGCTTTGAACAAGGACAGAACATTATTTCTACAAGGTCAAACAAAGACTAAGAAAAGCTGGCATGGCACTAAAGTTATTGCCTACACCAGGGCTCCTCAAACTACAGCCTGCAGGCCACATGTGACCTGCTGAGGAAATGTATCTGGCCTGCTGGGTGTTTTTGCTGCTGCTGCCTGTTCTACTCAGCCTCCGACTTGTTCCAGGCCTGCAATGTGCATATGTGGAATGTACACTACTCTCTTTGACTCCCTTCCTTCTGTTTCTCGATTCCTCCTCTCAGTCTTGTCCCAAGACTACAGTAGTTCAAACTACAATCCTCCACAAGCATGCCCTTAGTTCCCATTGAAATACTGGTAAATTGGTTGATTTAACTTTACTTATTCTTCATTTTAAATATTGTATTTGTTCCATTTTTTTTTGTACTTCTAATAGGATATCTGCAGTGTGCAAAGGAATTTGTTCATAGTTTTTTTTTTAATTATAGTCCAGCCCTCCAATGGTCTTTGGGAAAGTGAACAGACCCTGTTTAAAATGTTTGAGGACGCCTGACCTAAACCAAGGCACCTCCCTCACCTGTCCCTTATCTACCAGGCCTTTCTAGTTTAATACACTCAACTTTTGCAAAAGCTCGATATCAGAAGGAAAAATAGGAGCCTGAGTGTCAGAATTTATTCCCTCCACTTCCCTCTTCTTTCCTCCCCCCTTTTCTTTCCCCCTATCTGTTCTTCCTCTTCCTTCTTTCTCCTTTCTGCCTCCTCTGTTTTCTCTCCCCTTCTCTTTCTCTTCCTCTTTTCCTTTCTACCTGCTCCTCTGTCCTGCTTTTTGTTCTTATTTTGGGGGCATACTCAGAAATACTTAGAAGTTACTTTTTTCTCAGCACTCAGAGATCATTTCTGGCAGGTTCAGAGTTTCATATGAGATACCAGGGATTGAACCAGGGTTTGTTGCATCCAAGGCAAGTGCGCTACATGTCGTACTCTCTCTCTCTCTGTTCCCTTCATCCCTTTTGTATTTCTCCTTTTACCCCCACTTCCCTTCCTCTACTTCTCTCTCTCCCTTACACATACAAACACACACATACACACATACAAGCACACACACACACACAGAGTCTAGTTGTGTTCCAGATCTGCTTCAAAAATATTCCAAATAGTCTGTCTGAAAAATACCTAATACCTGGGCCCATAAACAAGAATTACACAACCTCCTTCAGCTGTATGTGCCTGACCCATGGATCACTCAAAGATCCAAATACATGTAACCTGTTACTGAGAGTCAATTCCACCAGAGCTAGGGCAAAAAGATAGAAGAATTTCCCCAAAATAAAAATAAAACTTTACAAAGCTTCAACCAGGATCCCAGTCTCTTGTTGAGATCTTGGTGCCCCTTTTCCTTAGGTACTGACCTTTAGGAACACTGCACCATTGAAAAGCCCCAACTCCATTCAACATCACAATCCCTAAAAAGTTAGTTCTCATTCAAAAAAATCCTCCTTTTCCCCAAATCCCAGTCTCTCTTCTTGAGTCAGCTAACTTGGGTGAAGACCAAATAGTTTTCACTATAAATATCAACAGAAACCTGGAAGGAAAAAAAGTTTTTGGATAGAATGGTAGTATTTTTGCCCTGGGTATCACAAGAAAAGATCTCCCTAACATATTAAAAATAAAAAAGAGGAGACAGAGGCTAGACAGCGGATAGGTGTTTGCCTTCCACATGTTCCCCTGAGCTTGCCAGGAGTGATTCTTGAGTGCAAAGCCAGGGGTAACCCCTGGCCCCCAAACCAATAAATAAATAAGAGGCATTTGCACCCCCTACTCTCAAGAAACTCCTATGGTTAATGAGAAACTTGAAATTCAGTAAGGAACTGTGTCACTTCCTACCCACCCTCCACCTTTCCTCCCTGCTACACACACTCATCTTCCATCCAGTCCAATCCCACAGTGTCCAGGTCACATCCCTTTCCCCCCAACACACACACACACACACACACACACACACACACACACACACACACTTTTTTTCTTGGCTTAGAATGTCCCTCATAGCAACTGCTGGATGATTAGGTTCCCAGGCATCCATTTCCTCAGGGTACTTCCCAGAGCTGGGTGTGGAAGCTTCCCTGGGGCCACACCCTTCTCCAGCCAGTGCCAGCTCAGCCAGACCAGCTGACTGGGATGTGGCCTCTTGGGAAATGGGGTGAAGGTGAGAGGAGCTGAGCTCACTAGAAACTTGGTTTGTCTCCAAGATGCTCAGGAATCTTTGCTTCAGTCGGTGCCAATGAAGTCTGGCCACCTGTTCACAACTTTCACAAGAGAAAATGAAGAAATTAAAGCCTCAAGTAGGAAAAGCATTGACAGTATCAACCTTAAGTGTATCAGATATGGAGGAGAGTAGAGGTGCAGTGACAAGTGAAAGCAAATGGCCTTCTCTGAACAACAGTGGCCACATTTTATATAGGAAACAAAACAGATTGCTGAGAGACCACAGGGATACAGAGTCAGGTTTTACAAAACCTAGTAAAAAACAAATCCTTGTAGAGACCGGAGCAGTGGTGCAAGCAGTAGGGCATTTGCCTTGCATGTGCTGACCTACGATAGACCTCGTTTGATCCCCCTGAGTCCCATATGGTCCCCCAAGGAGAGATTTCTGAGCACAGAGCCAGGAGTAACCCTGAGCGTCACCAGTTGTGCCTTCCCCCCATCAAAAATAATAATAATAATAATAATAATAATAATAATAATCCTTCTATCGCCCATCAGTTCTAAGAAAAGTGTTCTTTCCAAATGCAAGAACCAAAGAAAGTATTTAAAGTATTAAGGTATCTATCAGGCAACACATCACTTTTTGTTTGTTTTTGTTTTGGGGTCACACCTAGAAGCACTCAGGGATTACTCCTGCCTCTGTGCTCAGAAATCGTCCCTGGCAGACTCAGGGGACCATACGGTATGCCAGGAATTGAACCCAGATACGTTCTGGGTGGGGTGTGTGCAAGGCAAACGCCCTACGGCTGTGGTATCTCTCTGACCTCTATGTCACTGTTTTAAACAGAAGTTTTCATTTTCTATTATTAGTGCAAGTTCATCCAGTGTATTATTTAAATTTTTTAATTTAACTTTTAAAAAATGACTTCTGGATAATGATTGTCAAATAGAAAGAGCAAGAGATGTCTGAATTTTTTTTAAAGGGAATTCTTGAAATTCTACAAGGAAAAGCTCCCATAAAAAGTCAGCTGCATTAAAAGCTAACAATCTACAATTTTCCCCTCCTCTGCTCCCACCTTCATCCCTAAAAATGAAACTGCATTTCCTTTGACAACCTTTCAGGAGTCTTAGACACAGGTGACTCAAAGCTGCTAATCTGCCACTGTTCCAAAATGTGGCCCCACCTGCTGATCAGGGAGCTTGTAAAAATAACATCTCACTGAACCTGAAGATAATTAGTAAGCACAAGGACACGTGACGCTTTCTGCATTTACCTACGTGAGAAATAAAACTTAGAAATTCATCAGTTCTTGCCCTTCCACCATAATGCCTTGAAGCGTGATAAAAGAGTAAGTACCCTCTTGCTAAAAAAGATCTGCTATTAAATTTCCCACCCCTCCCACACTACTTAGAACAGCTCAGTTTAACTTCAAGAGAAAGGGGAGAAATGCATGCATTTCAAAGACACTGGGACACACAGTTCAACTTTAGTAATAAAACTGTGCTATGCAGTCACAGGGTCTGCAAAGTAATGACATGCCCACCTCTCAACCAAAGACATTTTGTCATTCTTTCCTATTTTACATAATATATTTGCTGTTACATAAAAATTTATTTCACAGGGGGCCGGCGAGGTGGCATTAGAGGTAAGGTGTCTGCCTCGCAAGCGCTAGCCAAAGAAGGACCGTGGTTCGTGGTTTGATCCCCCCAGCGTCCCAGACGGTCCCCGAAAGCCAGGGGCAATTTCTGAGCGCTTAGCCAGGAGTAACCCCTGAGCATCAAACGGGTGTGGCCCGAAAAACCAAAAAAAAAAAATTTATTTTACAAGCCAGACTCACATGTATCTCTCATAAGATGGCAACCCTGAAATAGAGCATTCCTAAAGAAACTTTCGATGCTAATGTAATGATCCTGCTACCTCTGCCTCAGGACAGTGCTAGGTAGCAGTAGAAAAGAAAATCAGAATTTGGGGCTTTGGGCAGGTTAAGTTTGAGATACTTAATAGAAAAAACAGATTAAGTATCTCAACAGATTATGTAATTGGTGACATAAAAGGAAGCTCTCCGAAAAAAATAATTGTAGAAAGATATAAGGGCTCAGGATAAAACACAGAAATTTCCAGCACATGGGATTTATAAAATACAAGAGAAACCATCAAAGCTTAGAATAGAATTATCTGTCCAATGGGATTAGCATGACAGAGAGAAAGAAAGACGACAGGAGTAAATCGGATCAAAATATTGGTTAGGAGCCAGTAGGCAAAGATTATGGTACGTGTCTAGCAGGCAGCTGAGACTGGTTCAATTCCCAGCGCTGTATATGGTCCCCAACCACTATCAGGAGTCACCCCTAAGCATCATTGGATACATCCTACTCCCTACCCCAGTCCTGTCCAAAAAAAATTGTTATTCAGAGGGGAAGATGATAGTAAATTTGGGGTTATTTTCTTTATCACGTTTTAGAAGAAATATAGTTAGTAATTATTTTCCTAAAAAAAAAAAAAAAGAAGAGAGATGAACTAATTACAAAAGTGGTTTTGTCAAAATCATTAATGTTTTGGGCCAGAGAGATAGCACAACGGTAGGGTGTTTGTCTTGCACACGGCTGACCCAGGATGAACCTGGATTCAATTCCTGGCATCCCATATGGTTTTCCTGGGCCTGCCAAAACGATTTCTGAGTGCAGAGTCAGGAGGAACAAACAAACAAACAAAGAAAGCACTAATGTTCTTAAAGATATGATTTAAGAAAATACTACACTACACATTTCAGGTGTCCTTCTAGAGGAGTCCGGTCTCAATAAAGTCAGTATAAAACTCATATCCATAAACCTTCTAGTTCTTGTAATCATAATACACAATAATCTGTGCCAAATAACCATTTGCTCAAGATCTAGAATTCTTAAACTGTAGAGACAACAGGCAATTTTGAATAAGTCTTAAGATGAAAAATAATGCTTTTTAGTCCATGGAAATAGGCTAAAGTCAATGCTATGTTCAATTCCTCTGACACCATATGGTCCCCCAAACTCTCCTGAAAGTGAGTCCCGAGCACCAGGCGAGGAATGCCTCTTGAGGCCCATCAAATATGGTCCAAAACAACACCAAAAATTATTATTTACTATAGTTTCTTCTTGAATATACATGACCACAAATTAAAGTTATAGAAAACCTCATCTTTGACTTTGAAAAATTCAAATTTTCATTTTCTTACATGGTTATTAAAATCCTAAGGAAGGCTAATATTTATGTCATGTTTTTTCCATCCTGTTTAAGTCGTACTATAATCTTAGACAGGTACATTCATAATTACCTTCATTAGATGCTTTTAACTTAATCATTATGAAAATATTATTATCTCCTTTAATCCACAATCTAATGATTTAGTGATGAGGAAACCAGAGCCCTAAAAATTTAATCATCTTTTCCAAGCTCACTTAACTATTAATCCTCAGTGTGATCCATAGATTTCCATCAAAATACTATCTTAATATATTTTTCAAATCATTTACTTCTTAATCTTGCAAGATTTTCCCTGAAATATCCTGAAACAGAAATCTTGTATGATTCTCTCAAAATATTGGTGAATAACCTAACCATGGCAACAACAATTTCCTACCTAAATCTGCCTCCTAAACACCAGGACAGAAACACTTCATTAATTGGAGGAGGGATTGTGGATTTAGAAACAGAAATACTTCATTAATTGGAGGAGGGATTGTGGATTTAGGTGCTTTCTTGCATAAACAATTAATTATAGAATTCTACAGATGGAAAGCTGCTAAGGCACTTTTTAAAAGACTTCAAAGACTTTATTATTATCATCATCATCATCATAATTCACATAGTGAAAGAGACACTACAAAGTATAGATTATCTGAATTTTACCACAGCTACACCTTTCTGAGTATAGCTTCTAATAAGACAAGTGTCCATCAGCTTTTAATAGGATTAAAATGTAAGCATATACAAGATTAAGTGGGAAAAAATTTTGGCTAGTTTCTGAAAATACATTTACTATAGTACAGTGGGTAGGGTGCTTGCCTTGCATGCCATTGACCAAGGTTCAATCCTGATATGCCATTTGGTCCCTTGATCACACTGCCAAGAGTATTTACTGGATGCAGAATCAGAAATAACCCCTGAGCATCTCTAGGTGTGGCCCAAAAAGAAAAAAACAAATATTTCCTTAAAATAAATATATTATCTACCTTTCTAGTTTTAAGGCCATTAAAATATATTTCAGTAGTAGTATATACTTATTAACTTATGGTTCTTATATACTTATTAACTTATGATGCACACGAATGTTCTTTGCAAAGAATAAAGTTATATAGAACATTATTTGTAAGTTGTTATTTCATGACACCAACTACAAAGCTTTAATTATCTGTGTTAAATGTTTTATGTTAATGTTAAATGTTTTATAATATAAATTTGTACAAAGTAATATACATAGAACTATTTTATACTCCACATATTCTAAAGTTTCCATTTGTTTAGACATATATTATTTCTCCCTTGCCCAAAAAGGTATTTCCAAATTTAACTTCAACCACCTTACCTAAAAAATAAAATTATCAGTCACAAAAATACCTATTCTCAAATTAGTCTTTCGGCAATAAATATAACCAGTCCTATGTAAACCTTCCCTTGTCATAATTACTGGAGTAGGTCCTCTATAGAAAAAATATATATAGAAAAAAGGGTATTTTTCACAATTATGTTTAATTTAAGGGCCCATAAATGTGATATACATTTAGAACAAAGTTTCTCAAACTTTTATTATTTTTAAACCTCAAAACATTTTTCATTGATGCATAATTGACATAGTGCTGAGTAAGTTTAAGGTATACAACATGCTGATTTGATAAATTTATATATTGCAATATGATTACCATCATCAGTCTAACAACTGTCACAGCTAGTCAAAAATACAGTCTTATTAACAGTGAAAGATATTAAATTATGACTGCAATAGTTATGCTGTGCACATCTCCAGAACTAATCCATATTCCACTTGCAAGATTCCATCACTTAACACAGCAACTCTGTAATTCCCTTAGCCCCCAACTCCTGATAACCACTTTCCACTCATGGTTGTGGGTCGCTTTTTCGTGTGTGTGTGTGTGTGTGTGTGTGTGTGTGTTTATACTCTATAAATGATATCAGTAGAATAGTTTGCCTTTCTCTGATTTATTTCACCACCACCACCACCTCCTTCCATTACAATTCCTCAAGGTATATCAATATTATACTAAGTGGCAGCACTTCTTTCTAATGAATAAATAATATCACACTAAATAAATTAATACTTTATAGATGTTGTTTCCATATCTTGGCTATAATAATTATGGGGTGAAGATCTTGGCTATCTTTTCAGTCCTTTGTGTGTGTGTGTGTGTGTGTGTGTGTGTGTGTGGTTGTCCAGAAGTGGCAATACTAGATCATGTGTTAGTTCCAATATTAATTTTTTGGTCCACACCTCGCACTATTTGAGCAATACTCCTGGCTCAGTGGTTAGGGATCCAGACAAGCCAGACATTGGGCCTCCAGCCATGCATTCCAGCTCTTTGAGCTAATCCTCTGAGTCCTATATTTTTTCATTTTTCACAGCCTTTGAATTGATTAAGCTTCATTTTCCACAGCAACTGAATTGATTAACATTTCCATCAATATCAACAAGAATTCCCTTTACTCCACATCCCCTTCTTTTTAATGATAGCAGTTCTAACAGAGAGGAAGTGACTTTGCTATGCATCTTCCAGATGATTAATGTTAGCTGAACACTTTTTACATACCTGTTGGCCATTCATGTCTTCTTTAGAAGTGTCTTATTCAAGCCCTCACCCATCTTTTTAGATCAGTCCGTTTTGTTATTGAGGTATTTGATGAACCTCAAAAATTCTTTGTTGTGGGGGATTGTCCTGTGCACTGTTGGTTGTTAAGCAGCATTCCTGCCCTTCTCCCCAGGCTATCAGTAGCCTATCCCCACACCATTCTGATTGTAATCAGAATTGTCTTCAGCCTAGTACCAAACATTGCCTACGGGGTTGATAAACACTGCTGTAATGAATCTAGTTCTACTTCTCATAATCAAGGAAATCATGCTCCAGATTGCTATAAACTTGAAACCGGTTGAAAGAATGATTTAAAGATGCAACAGAGACCAAGGCATCATTTGAGACAGACAAAACAAACATCAAGAATGACTGACTACACACCTGAAAGGATAATGAGAAATATACTATCATCAGGTAGAAGGGCAATGCCTAGCCTAGGGTCTGAATCCTAATTCGTGAGCATAAACTAAATGCCAAAAGAATTACAATTAGTGTAGTGAAGAGCACAACACTCTTATTATCTTGGAAAAAAGGCTCCAAACTTACCTATCTCCCCCCACTTAAAGTGGCACGAAATGGATGCATTAGATCTTCATTTTCTCTATGAAAGGCCTATTACAATATTTTCCTCAGAAAGACTGATCACATACATGCTCCCACATTTAAAGGCCTAAGTAAGCCATTAAACCATTAGTGATATTTATACATTTTAAGATTTATTTGTGCCCTCCAGAATGATGACCATACTATAAACCATATCAAATACATTGCCTATGTATTTGGGAAGGGTACTACCCCCAATTTTCATAGTTTAAGTAAATCATTCCAATTCTATTTTTTTTACTTCTTGTTCACGGCATGTATGATTTATTGGATACTGTGGTGGGCTAAATAATAAACTCCAACAAAAGATGTTCATTATTTCATTCCAAAAATTGCTTGATATTGCCTTTTATGGCAGAAAAGAATATGTAGATGGGTTAATTTAACTATAAAGGAGAGACATCTAAGACCCTCTAGTTGGACCCTGAATTAATCCAGTGGCACTCTTTTAAGAGAAAAGATGAAACGTGACTATTTTAAAGAAAGGATGTTCTCTGAAGCCTCTAGAAGGAAACAATTCTGATTACATTTTGAGTTTAGCACCTTGAGACATGTTTTAAACCAGTGTTTCTCAGTTGGAAACCATAAGGTTCATGTGAGTATCCAGGATATCTCAATGGGGAGGGGGGGCGGCACAAGTGGAGAAAGAAAAAATCACATAATTGTAGGAAATAACAGGACAAGAGTAGTGATCAATCAGAAGGACAGGGAATAGAGGAAGGAAAGAAGGTCAGAAAAGAACCAGGGTCAGAAAAAGGTTGAGATACACTGTTTTAGACATCATTACCTTTAGAACCAGAACTGTAAGACAATAAATGTGTTGTCTGTAAGTCATTAAATTGAGGTCAATTATGACTATGTGGTAAGAAGAAACCAATAAAAATCCTACATCAGCATTTTTCTGTGCACATCATATGCAATTTAACTTGACCAATATAGCTTTACATTTTATAGATATGAGATCAATGTTGAATAAGACTTAAGAAATTTCCAGCAGTTACCTTTGTTCTGTGGTTATAATTCAAATCCAGATATAGCTCACCTAAATGTTTTAACGATATTAGTATCACTGGGTGTGGGGGTGTGAGGAAGGAAGAGTGAAAAAAACCTACTCTACTTCTTTATTATTATTATTTTTGGCCATATCCAGTAGTGTTTAGGAGTTACTCCTGGCTCTGTTCTTTGAAATCACTCCTGCCAGGTTCAGGGGACCATATGCAATGTCAGGGATCAAACCCAGGTTGGTCGTGTGCATGGCAAATGTCCTACCTGCTATACTATTGTTCCAGTCCCAAACCTATGCTACTTCTTAGTGCCCACTTTTATCTTTAGCCACAACTATCCACAGCCCTCCACTGCCACAGTGCATTGATAGGCACAACCAACTCCATTTATACCTGAATTTTGCCACAAAAATGTATATAAAATTTCAATGAGTTGTAAAATTCCAGTAAACTTTCTAAAATCCACAGTGACACTATCTTTTCCATGGCAAAATTCCGAAGATATGAATATAAGTAACAATAGAGAAGAAAAGAGACAATAGATGACTTCTTTCTTTCTTTGTGAATGCTTTTAAATACCCAAAGATGAATAAGACCAAAACTACTCCATCTCATGAGGAAAAATAAAGTTTGAGGAAATGACTAACTTCCTAAGAAAGAAATCACATTTTTGGTATATTTTGTTTCTTAACATTTATATAAAGTTACCTGTATTGCATTAAAAATCTATATCAGACATTATTTAAAAATTTCCATCCATATATGCCACTCTTGACAGATTTTTAATTTCCATTTAGCCTTTCACATAACACTTGGAATTTCAGATTATCAAATTATTGGCATCACCTTTCAGAAATTGTTGAGAGAAAATGTTTCAGTGAAATATAAAAATGGCTTTCAAATTCAGATTGATACAACCTGACTCTCAATTAACTTCATAGTTTGATATATATTCCATCTGTATATACCTCAGGCTAGTTTATATTCATTTCCATCTGTATCATTTATTTGTGAATACTTTTTAAAACTTTCAAGAAAATTAGTCTAATGGGTTAAGGGTTTATTTATTTCCCCTTTCTCCCCTTATCATTTTTTAATCCAAACCAAATTAAACTACTACTTCCCAGGAAACTTTTTTCATATGTGTCTTTTATCTTCCCCCTATCATTAGAGTTTAATGATTCCAGTTCAGAATCTAATGATTCCATCCCAATTCATATTTTAAGATTCTGGGCTGGAGAGATGGTACAGTGAATAAGGTGCTAGCCTTGCATGAATTTGACCTGAGTTTGGGCTCTGGTACCACTGATAGGAGTGAACCCTGAGCACAAAATCAGGAGTAGTAAGCCATGCACAGTTGGGTATGAACAAACATCCCCAAGAGATATTTAAAATTCAGTTAAGTTATTCATTTAGTACCCAAGTCTTTTTATCCTTCCACACATTCAGTCCTGTTGAAGGGGCCCAGGACTGAGAGCCAGAAAGCAAAGGCTCAAGCCAAACTCCTACCACTTCCTCATCCATCTGCCACCAATCAAATCCTATCAAATTCAAGTTCATAAATGTTTGCTTTCATATTCACCATCTGACCACAGAGTACACCTTCTTTTTTTTACCTAATCTGGCATGAACTCAATATTCCTGTTCTTAAAGTCCTAGAAAGTTCTAAGCAGTGTTAATCTTCCCACCCTCACAGAAGAGATAAGGCTCTTCCTAAAAATCTGTATCCCTTTCTTTTGAACTACTCATCCTTTCAGGTGAATCTCAAATGTCATCTACCTCTAATGTCACCTTATCCACTTCTAGAGGCTTCTCATCAGAGCCCAGGGTTACCCAGCGCAGGCTGATTTTTCAGTATGTCACTGAACTGTGATATACCTGGGCTCCTCTCTAGTCTCTCTTATTAATCAAGCTTCATCAATGTCAAGAGCAGAATTGTGTCCCTCTCTAGTCATAGGACTTCATAGGACTGAAAAGAAAGTGCCTTTTCATGCAGGAAGGCACACCACCACCCACGCTAAGCACAGATCTGGGAGTAGCTCCCAAGTACAAGCAGGTGTGGCCCCAAAACAAAAATAATCTCTTCCCAAAAAAGATATTAATGAAAAAAACAAAAAATAATATTCATCCTCTTCTAACCTTCTATCCCAGTCCTCTTCAACCATTTTGCACTAGAAAATCAGCATCTATCTTGCATATAGTTCCCCATGAAGCAGTTATAACCATGACAGTAGGTAGAACAATGGTTTTCAACCTTTCCTTGCCTCTGGACCAGCAGTGGAAGACCATACCTTTATCCAATCCAGGTACCCCAAATAATGAGGACATTTAACCTTGTCATCTGCTCCCTCTCATTGCAATTACAGGGCTCCACTACTTCAATCCCAGACTGTAAATTACACCCCTTTCTACATTTGAGCAATTTTTGTTAAATATGATACTAACTGACTCCAGACTATAGTTAGTATACTAACTATACAGTAAAGTATACTTTACTAACTTAAACAGGCAAGTTTAACACACAGGGCCTATCTACTCACTGAAGCACCATCGCATGCCAATTAGTCACACACGAACATGACCAGAATCTGTCAAACACTTAACTCTTCAATGGCAGTATTTTCAGGGAGATGCATATGCCTGAAAACATCCGTGACTTTAGAGATTCAAAAGCTCCTAATAATATAAAGCCTAGCTAATCCCTAACTACCCATTTCCATTGTAAAGATACTTTGTGTCTCCCAAAGGACCAAAGAACTTTGAGGACTAATCTGATTTTTCTTTCACAACTATTATTCAAATACTGGAAGTGTATAGAACATTTAAACAAAATGAAAATGTATATTCATATACATTATATGTAAAATCTTCAGAATAAATTACACGTCACATTCCTCCTCTCTGGAGTAGTTCTCACTCATTTTTTTCCCCTAGAATCAAAGTCCTCAGAAGTAGCAGCTGCAATGGCACCTGGACTCTTGTTAAGAATTCTAAGGTTCTGTAATCAAGATGTTTAAATAAAGAAAAAAAGAAAGAAAAAGAAGAGAAAAGAGAAAGATGGGGAAATAAAAAGAATTCTAAGGTCCTCCAAACCTCTTGAGAAAGCTGCTCAGGAACTAGGGTGTATAGTACTAGATGAGTTGAATGCAAGTGACTGACAGAAAGTCTAGAAATATACAGAGTTAAAGCCATAGCTTAATTGAAACTATAGCTTAAACACATTTAGCTACTTATCTGAAAAAGGAAGTTAACCTGAAACTCAATTCCTCTAGGCTTACCCAACTAGGATGTAAAACAATAAAAAGCACAAATAAATTCAAAGCTAAGTGAAAAGCCTGGAACTACTGCCAATTGCTTTTCTAGTGTTGACTGAAACACCTCAACATACTCCCCTGGGCATGGGTGTGCTTGACATAACACCATAAAAATCCACTTGATTCGCTTCTATCACTACCAGCAGAAATGACCCTTAGGATGTTTCAAACTTAGGGCTTAAAGACAAGGAAGTTTGAGTTCATTGCATAACACCAACGCCCCATGGGATCCGAAAGAGAAAACATAAAAACATAATAAAGCACACATCTCAAGTCCATGGAACAAAATGTTTCAAAAAGTACAGAAGTGATTTCTTCTGCAATATTTCCGAAAAGTCATCCACTGTCAGCTTTACTGTAATGCTACTCCAAAGATTCTAACAAGTTACATGGGTGGTCTTCATCTGTTAGTGTTCTTGTGATACCATGTATGCCATTCTCCAAATAAAGATAATTGGTGAGAAACCAGCCTGGACATTTATTCCTATTGCCTAATCCAACTCATTTGTTCCAGTTAAAAAAATGTGTATTAAATAATAATGGAATAATTTATCTGCTTGTGGTGAAAGGTTAAATGAGTCTGAATTTAAGACCACTTTATTCTAAAAACCTATACTGGGAATTGCAATAAAGATATTTCAATACAAATAGAGTCAAGCGTAAACAGGACTGTAAATAAGGAACCAGTTATGAAAGAGAAATAAAATATAGAGGGGGGAAATAGGTTGTATAGAAAATTAAATATGAAATAATGTGAACATATTTTGATCGACTGATTCAAGTAAGTAAGAGCTTTTCAAGTTTGGCTTTTAATTTAATTCAATTTACTGACCCCAAAAATACAGTAATTTATTAAATGTAATTATAGTACCTAAAACATAAGAAGTTGTCCATTCAAATATGAAATCATAATATCACGTAGCAAAATGAATTATTAGTCAAGTGCACTATTTGGCCAAGTTACTGGTGAGCTAGAGTGGAAAGACCCTCCCAAAATCCAGAAGGTAAAGCTATACACTTGTCAGAGTTCCCTGTGCAATCTTGGAAAGCCACCTCACCCATTCTGTACCACTTTTTCCTACTGAAAAATGACTATATTGTAGAAAATTCTCTCTTTAGTTCTTCTTGGTTCGGTATTTCAACTGTCACCTCTTATGAGAAAATATTCCTCAGCAGTGCTTATACTCAAATTAACAATCCCACTAAAATTTTGAAATGAATATGAAATGCAACCTTAAGCTCTATTAGTCTCCCTGGAGCCTTTCTGATAAGTTCAGGTTAAAAACTGAACACTCATATCAACTCTGTGGCACGATCAAGCATTTTGAACTCATATAAATAGATGTCCCTGTGCATTAGCTTGATTGTGATTGTGAAATAATATGTTCCAGAGTTGACGGTTGACAGTTTTCTAAATACAATATTTATCTTCTTATAAATGTCAACTTTTCTATGACACCAAAAATACTTTTGACACCATATTTGAGATAACTGTTAGTAAAATATTAGTAATTTACTGAAATCATACTATAAAAGTCATACTAATCTGAAGTAATTTTTTTTTTTTGATTTTTTTGGGCCACACCCGGTAATGCTCAGGGGTTACTCCTGGCTATGTGCTCAGAAGTTGCTCCTGGCTTGGGGGATCATATGGGACACCGGGGGATCGAACCGCGGTCCGTCCAAGGTTAGCGCAGGCAAGGCAGGCACCTTACCTTTAGCGCCACCGCCCGGCCCCTATCTGAAGTAATTTAAATAAAGCTTCCCAATTTTTTTTTCCTTTAAGTCACCAGCTAGCATATGAAGAAATCAAGGGGCTGGAGCCATAGTACAGCAAGTACGACATTTGCCTTGTATGCAACTGACCTGAGCTCAATCCCTGGTATCCTATATGATCCCTGAATTCTCTAGGGGAGGGGAAAGGAGAAGAAGGGAGGGTGCGGAGGAGAGATGAGGGGTGGAGAGGAAAAGGACCAAACTTTGTATATAAAAGGCATCTACCTACCATTAAGATCTCTCTCAGCCAAGAGTAGGACTAGAGAATCTTCCTCTCCTGATTGTGTTTTAGAGCAGACACCTAGGTTTCTACCTCTCTCTCCTGGGAAAGAGACCTACTCTGGCCTACTCCATCCTCTCCTCCTACCTCAGCTGCTATTTCTTCTCATCTGAGTAGAACTTTTCATTTCTCCCTCATCCTTTCAGTGATCAAAATCATATTGCTGGGGGCGGAGCAATGGCGCAGCAGTAGGGCATTTGCCTTGCAAGCATTTGATCCATGATGGACTGCAGTTCGATCCCTGGGCATCCCATATGGTCCCCCAAGCCAGAAATGATTTCTGAGTGCAGAGCCAGGAGAAACCCCTGAGCATCACTGGTGTGCCCCCCCAAAAATAAATTACTCACTAACTCTGGAATACCATATATCTTTTGCAAAATTGACTCCAAAAATTAAAATTTTATTCCAAACTTAATTACAACTTAACTGCAGTTATCCCATAATATTTACTGGCAATTAATTTTAGAATATCCCCACACCCTCAACATAAATATGAAAATCTATAGTTATCGAAGTCCCTCCAAGTCAGTTTTCTCTATCTGAGGGCTCTATGAATTGACCAAACACCTTCCAACACCCAAGGTTCTTGAACCCAATAAAAACAAACTCACAGTTACAAAAATGTTCTCCTATAAGCAAGTCCACAGAGTTCAAATCCATATTGTTCAAGGGTCAATAATTCTAGTTTAAAAAAAAATAGTTCTAGTTATGCAAAACAAGTCCTGGAAGTCTATTCTACATTCTCTTCGTTAACACTCACTTGTTAACAATTACACTCAAAATGTTGTATACAAAGTCAATCTCATGTTAAGGATTCTCAACAAAATTGACTAAAATTTTACTGTGAGACAATCTATAAACAGTCTTAGATTCTTAGCTCTTATCTAAAAACCAAGAAAGAAAATCAACTTCAAAGTACTTATTTAACAGCACTATTTCCTCCTCTCACATTTTATGCAAGTAGATTTAAAACCATACCTAAAGCATTTTTGGCATGAATAGATAGTATTTGTATACCAAATATTTCTTACTTAAGGAGCCCTGGATATATTTAGAGTGAAATGTTTAGATAGATAGCACAAAAGAGAAAAGTGAAGCATTAATAAGAAAAGCACTCTTGTGTATTTTGTAAATGCCACACTGTTCAAAGAACACATACATGGTAGTCTAAAGTTTTTATCACTTAATGATATAAGAAATAATTATTCATAGCTAATGAATAGCTATAAACACTTAACATACAATGGATATTTCTGGGTGCCAGGCATCTAAAGTTGTTCATACTAAATTTATTAATTTTGCAGTGATCCCTATGTGGGTCCCCATTTTCACAGAGGAAAGGGAGGAAAGATAAGAAGAGAAAGAAGCTAACTAGGTACTACCCAGTCACTACTGGCTGAACAAGGACTATAACCAGAAATCCAGCTACTTCTTCTCATGGGGGGGGGGGGGGGGCTTTCTGGATGAGAAACAGGAGAGCATGGTTTGCAAAAATGACTTTAAAAAAAAAGAAAGGCACAGTCTTTTCTTGGCAAATTTGCTGAGCAGAAAAAAATTATAATGCAAGATGATAAGTAACCAGTGACAGGAAAACTCTATGTAAATGTATGTGAAATGTGCTTAGATTTAACATGGTGGTGAATGGAGGCCACAACAGGCTCATAAGTGAGAATGTCCACAGCTCAAGGATACACACATGATATGGGTAGAATACAAATACCAAGTCCTCCCTTATGAAAATCAAGAGTCAAAAAAAATAAAATTCCTTAAAGGGATCAGAAGGACTTGCCTGTCACTGCTTATACTCACACAGCTCAAAAGCTAATTTTTCTTACTCCTTCCCTTTAGTCACCCCATGCGTCTTTAACATCTTTGACTTTTCTTCTCATTTATATTTTGACCACTTTTAGCAGTTGGCATCTTTACCAAAATACTCATGAAATGTAACAAATTTAGTAACATCTCTTGCAGTCTCCCAGCTATTCTCATTCAACCCATTCTAGATACTACTTCAACATTCCATCTTCCTAAATATCTGCTTTTACCTCCAAATCTTTTACTCAACCACTTGGGTAATAATCCTGCTATGAGAAAGTTTAAACTCTCAAAAGAAAGGGATCCATTCAAGCCAGTCCAAATTCACTGTCAAATCCTGCCAAACACAGGCCTTAATAATAGAGATCTTTAACTGTATGCCATGCTTTGCTTCCAGGAGTTTCTGTAAAATGTTCAACTTAAATTTCCCAACTCTGTGCTTTGGGAAGTGCCAGTCTCCTTACAGTGGTCTCCCACCTCTCACTCATCTGTACAAGACACCTCAGGCTTTTACTACAGTCATATTCTTTTTTCAACCCTCCTCTTTTTAAGTATGTATTCATTACCACTATTGCCTAAAACCTTCTCATAAAAATAATCACTTCTATTCTGTTAATAGAATACCTCAAGTAATTACTTTGGTTCTCATTGGCAAGGCTTAGAGGTAGTTAAAAATAAACAAACAAACAAACAGAAACCCCACTGATGGGAGAGACTAGACCCAGGCTAGCTCATAGGTCTGGCACCCATATGTTGACATGTGGAAGACCCGGATTCCCCAAGTACCACTAGAAGCTAGCTCAGAGGCCAAACCTATGTCTAGAACCTGGTCATCACAGGATGTAGCCAATAAACTCTAGAATTCCAGCACTGCCAGACCTAACGAATCAGAACTGGCATATGACAAAATCCTCTGGGGAATTTTATTTGCACAGTAAAGTTTAAGAAGCACTTTCTCAAAACACTAGCTCAATAAAATCTGAGTAATGTCTCAACCACAGCTGCCAAAGATTATGAGTTTCCCTCTCTTCAGAACTTCTTTTCTTCCCAACCAACTTCATAAAATCTAATAGACATTAACACATTAGAAAAAAATTCCTTTGTTTTATCTTCACATTTTGTTAGGACCCATTTATAATAGAAGGTAACAGTACAGAGTCCAATTGAGGCTTTCTACTAATACTAAGCTTGTCACTTGGAATCCATCACTAATACAAAGAGTTTGACTTTGAGCAAGCCTTATTCCAGAGCTGTATACTCAGGCAACTGCCTATCTTATAAAATTGTTGTAAAATTACACAAAGCAAAGCATCCAAACTTGATTGTCTTTCCATTCCTAATCCCAAAGTATTTTTCTTCACTTTGTCTATTTAATAGTCTTAAAGCTGAGGGGGGGAGTACTAGTGCATATTTCTGTACTAGATTATCATAATATTACCATAATAATATTACCATATTATCATGCCACTAGCATGGTAGTGTTAGAAAAAGAAGATTCAAGACTGTCTATATTCTGAAATTTTCCAACAAGATAGGTTTACCTTGGGCTTCTATTAGCTCCTTTTCTTTAGTATATTAAAACAGTATTTCTTAATCATTTTCCATCTGTGGCCCACTTCCAACCTTGTTTCTTTCTTGCAGTTTCACTTGTCCTATGAGAGGTCTCCTAGTCTCAAAGTTGTGGCCCCCACTTATGCTATTTTTATCTGTGGTCCTTTTGGAACCCCACAGGGCCCACATTGGGCCACAGGGCCCATCCTTGAGAAACACGTCATAGTCACATTGAAGTTTCTTCCTACTAATAAAACACAATTGTTCCTGGAGGTTTTCACTGAAATACTAGCAAGAAATAATTTCTAGTGTCTTGTAAAGGGAAGTGATCACTCCTTTTATTGAAAAATCCATAAAGGAATACTTAAGTGTTTCAGTGCTTGAGTCATTTCTTAGACTTTGCTTTCTGAGTCACTATCTGATCTGCCACTCTCTCTTCTGCAACGAGTTTCATGTTACTGGAATTAGTCTGAGCTATTTATTAATACACTTGATGCTTTCTGCTTACCACCTGTTTCACACCTTCCAATGACTACACTGATAGCAGGACTCGAAGCAATATATTGAGTAATGAACTAAGCAGTTTTTCTTCAGTACACTAGCATTATTATAACTTTTTACTTTTAATCGTGGCTTTCAATAAGGGCTCCAATTTATCATCAAGGTCTTATATTAATTTTATTATACAATGATATGTCTTCCACTTTATAGTTTTAATGGGGATTTATTCCTAATCAATGGTCAATGAAAAAGAACACCATGGTTTAGTCTGGTTTTATTAAGATGAAGTCAACTAGAGCATCAAAAGATGGCAAACAAGAGATTAGTCTAAATAAAATATGTTTCCCAGTTCTATTTTTAAACAGTTTTTATGCCACATCTGTAAAGGTCAAAGTATAGTATTATGATCCTGAGCAATTTAGATTAGTAATGTTTTATAACCCTCAGTCTTACGCAGGAATGTTCTATTATCATGGTAAATACAGTTGAACATTCAATACTAGCCTGACAGTCATAAAATCTAGAAAGGTATTTATATACTCATATCAGTGGGAGTATATGAGTGTTTTTATACTCATATCAGTAACATCCAAATACTGTTTTATTTTTCAAGTACACAGTGTTAAAAGACCATGAATATTTCTATTCTAAGACAAATACATCTTCATTTAATATTCAAAAATTAGCAGGTCTTATAATCAGTGATCTTTGATTTGATACCATGCTATATATATATATATATATATATATATATATATACCTATATATATAGCCTTACATTACTGAATTGTCAACCTAAGACAAATAACTAATCATAATACAAAGATATTTGCCACATATCAAATCAATCATATATAGAAATTCATGGTGGGGGTAGCTGCTAGATTTTAGAAGCAACTGACAAAATTTCACCTGTACCACAATATGAGTATCAGCACACTTTTTAAGACTATTTAAGTCCTGTTTAGACAATACAGTGGAAGAAGTCCAAGCTATGGAAGTTAAGACATCCCATAAATAAAAATCCTTTCCATTATTTGCTTAAGGTCATATAGCTGTGAAATTTACTCTTCTTGAATCATTTCACTTCACACTTATGAAGCAAAAAGAGAAATTCTTATCTGGGATGTTCTTACGATGGAAATAACTAAAATAAACTGCCTGACAGTGCCTAATAATTTCTATTCAGCTTGTCCGTAGCTTATAAAAGAATAGCAAGATGAATATTTCGAAATTACCTAAAATCTCAAAAGCAAAATAGGGTCAAGAAAAAAAGAGCAAGTATGAGAATAATTACAATGTTCATTAACATTCACTGAGCACAACTCTATAGCAATTGCCATAATGTGACGTATCTAATTATATCATCATTCCAACATTCTCATGAGGCAGTAGCATTCCTAAAATTTACTAACTTTCAAGAAAGCAATAATTACCAATGTCTGCTCACAAACAGAAAATGGACTACAGGTAGAAAAAAAAAATCTAGCAAAAGGCAGTCAGTCACCAAGAGACTGATTGAGATGAGATTAAATTTACGTCAGGGCACAGCTAATCCCTGCTCTCATCCAAGATGCTTGCCTGTTCATGACAACTGATATACAATTACTGAACTTCTTATTTTCCTTAGGTAAGTAATGAGAAGCTCAGCCTGAGTTATAATAGAACTATTAAGAAATTGTCAAGTTGGGACCAGACCAACTTGTACAGCAGGCAGGACATTTGCCTCCAATATGGCTGACCCAAGCTCCATCTCCAGGACCCACATACCTTTATGGTCCCATTACCCACAAAAAATGATCCTTGAGCACAGAGCCAGGAGTAATCCCTGAGCGCCAGTAAGCATGGTCTAAAAACCAAAAATCAATAACAATAATGTCGAATTTTTGTGAGCAACTATTCTTCAAGTGGTTTTGTCATGCTCCAAAGAAATTTGTGAATTTGCTTTAGGTTATACCATTTTGCACTAGGTACAGAAGTCATTAAGTTTGACTTTGGAAAGAATAAGGCTTATAAACTTGTTGGCAAAATTTCTTAATTTAATGAATTCATCAGAAGTTACCCTATTCCCTCTTTTATAAATCTTTCATTTTCTATATTTCCACTTCAATGATCCCTTATCACCACATTTCTGTGTCCTAAAATCATAAGCATATCTTTTACAAGAGGAACAGTGAGTAGAAGTCCCAATGTAATATCATTAAAGTGTTTCAATGTAATATAAAGTGCTTCATTAAAGTGTATCAGCATAGAAAAATCCCTTAGTATTTATCATTTACATATCATCCTGAATTTTAAATCTTCCAACAACTCCTCTGAAAGACACATGGTTCAAAGTTCCACTTAAGTTTATTGCTGTTACACTCAAAGGAAACAGTCTTTTTAAACTGTATAAAGTTTCGATTACATTTGATATGTTATTATTCAGGAATGATAAGTGAAAGACAATTGAAACTGGAATTCCAGTGACTGCAATATCTATTTTGCAATTTTGAAAGATTAGAAGAGGAGGAGAAGGAAGATTTGACAAGAAAAATTCTCATTTTCTACATCTTATTTTTAAAAGCCCCACAAGTCTGCATAATTCAAATCTAGTTTTTCAAATAACCATGTAAATACCTAAGTATCAGAAAGCAAGAAAGGAAATTAAGGGCTCTCTCTAGTCTCAAATCGTATTAAATCAAGAGAAAAAGTAGTGTTGATGGGAAGGAAGGAAGGAAGGAAGGAAGGAAGGAAGGAAGGAAGGAAGGAAGGAAGGAAGGAAGGAAGGAAGGAAGGAAGGAAGGAAGGAAGGAAGGAAGGAAGGAAGGAAGGAAGGAAGGAAGGAAGGAAGGAAGGAAGGAAGGAAGGAAGGAAGGAAGGAAGGAAGGAAGGAAGGAAGGAAGGAAAGAAAGGAAAAAAAGGAAAGAAGGAATAAACAAACTATGTATGCTTTCAAAACCCAAATGAGAAGATAAACTACCTCCAATTAAAAGTGTCTCTAATTTAAAAGCTAAAAAGCCTATTCTCTGCACTCCCAGAGAATCCTGTACTTTCATCCTAACATCATGTTCTCTAACTGAACTCACCAGGACATTTCTTCGACTACAACTTGACCTCACTAATTCAGGACTTCCATTTCCCCGTCTGATATCTTTATAAACACCTGTCTCGGAGACAATGCTTTATCTGTACTAGTTATGTGATGCTTAAATGACTTCTGGGAAACCAAGATTTCCCTCTATTGGATTATGTGTCACCTTCTACTCTTTCTACCCAGAAACAGGTGTAAAGAATTATGCTCACAACTCACTCCAACAACCTCACACTCTCAAATAGTATTAAATTAGTATTAATTTATCAATATCATTAATAATTATTAATATTATTATAAAATATTTAATAAATAACATACTTAATAAAATAATAAGTTGGCATAATTATGAAGAGTTAATAATTATTAATGACAGTATTAATTAATGCTATCTCAAATAGTATTAAATTAAACCTCACACTGACAATCAATTATATCAGTCAACATGAAAGCATAAAACTCAGAAAAATACTTAACACTTGCAGTGACCGGTAATCTCAGAATGCCTGAGAGCAGAGGGCCAAGGAAATAGCTCAATAAGCATACACTGAGATCTTGAGTAGCACGGAGTTTAACACTAAATGTCCCAAAGAACTGATGGAGTGGCTCTGATTGACCTGAAACTGCAAGACCCAAGCAGCACCATGTCCTCATGCCATAGCATTTGAATCTACATGCTGGGTTGAATAAGAATCACCTGAAGTGAGCCCACAGGTTCCCTGAGCACTCACTGCCTTTGAGAGGCCCCTTCCCCCACAAAAGAAACAAAATGACAGCATTACAGTTACTATAGTACACACAATTTCTAACATTTGATTAATTCAACAATAGCAGTTCTACAGACAACTGGAAGGACAAAGTATCCAGACATATCATTCTAATAAGACAGGATAATCTCTTTAATGACAGCAACCCAGACCAAAAATATGTCTCTATGGTTTCCTTTTTGAAGGATGTAGTTATAGAATAAATACTCTGGTCAAAGAAAGCAAATTCCTTCAGCTGCCCAAGAATTGACTCGGGTCAACTACTTATCAGATGAGAATCTAAGTGAAGAGTCTTTGGAGCAATGAATGTAGGTCAGATTACTTTTGAAGATAGAGATCCTGACCAGAACATCTATCCCTTGTAGTCTCATCCAACAAGACATGTTATGTGTTATTATTGTTTTGAGTCTTTTTTGTTTTATTTTTGTTTTTATTTAGTAGAAAGCTGAGGAAAGAGAGATGGCTTCCAGGAACTTGTGGATCTTTCTAGGATACAAAAATCTAGCGTACAGGGTGAAAGGTAAACCGTGGTTCAGTGGTGGAGCACAAGGTTTGTGGATTTGAGGCCTTGGATTCAATTCCAGTATCAGATGTGCCACTACATTTTTGCTTGGTTTTGGGTTTTTGTTGTTGTTTAGTTTGGGAGTCACACCTAGTGATGCTCAGGGGTTACTCCTAGCTTTACGCTCAGGGGTTAATGCTCAGAGGACCATATGGGATGCCAGGGATCAAATCCTTGACAGCCTCATGCAAGGCAAAAATGCCCCACCCACTGTGCTATCTCTTTGCCCCCTACCTTTTTTTTTTTTTAACTCTTATTTTCCTTTTGGGCGAGCAGGAGAGATCATGACACACCCAATGGTGCTCCTGGCTAAGCACTCGGGAATAACTCTTGGCAGACTGCGGGGACCATATAAAATGCCAGGGATTGAAACCAGGTTACCCAGGGCAAGGCAATAAGGCCGAGACAAGGCAAGCACTCTACAGACTAATACAATCTCTCTGGCCCCATACTACGTTTTTTCCTAAAGTTAAGCAGTCTCGTATTCAAACTTTACAATGCAAAAGCATTTAAGATAGTTAAATATATAGTTGGGCTTATTTGTTGTTGTTTATTAATATCTTTATTTAAGCACCATGGTTACAAACATGTTTGTAGTTGGGTTTCAGTCATAAAAAAAAAAGTACACCCCAATTCCCTTTAGGAGTGTAACCTTCTGTGTCTGTTTCTTTTCTTTTTCTTTTTTCTTTTTTACCCCCTCTTCAGATCTGAAGCCAAGCGATCGCAATGCAAAGGAATGCAGATTTCTCTAGCAAGCAACTGCCACACACCCAAGAATGACCCACTGGTCTAAAGATGTGAGTGGTGCAGGCTGGGTCCTGGCTGTTTTAGTGCCTTTTAATTACTTGGTGGGAGGGAACATTTTAAAATAGTAACACACATGGACAGGTGGAAGTCACCATGCTCAAGTTACAAATCCAGGCTCAGAGACCATGAAGTTTGCTTTCTTCCAAACAGAGAATTGGTTTGGAAAACTCATTTGGAAGCCACTGAGGGAATGCAAAATCAGGTTCAAGTCCATCAGAGGTGGGAAAGACATCATTCAAAGTAGGGATATTTTCATTTCCATGAGGGAAAAAATGAGACACCAAAGTAAACCACACATTCCCGTTGCTATCTCCAGCTGAGTTTGGCAGATTTAAGGAGTGCCATCTGGAGCCTGGCTTTACAGTATTGCTGCAAACCCAAGCACCCCTTTGAAGCTTAAAAAAAAATAAACCCTTAAAATACCACCATGAGCCTACTTTATTTTCACAAGGGAATTATGTTAAAACCAATCTTGCCTGTAACTACTATATTACTCTTCCTTAAAAAAAAAAAAAAAAAAAAAAAGATCGGGGCCAAACCCAGTGGTGTTTGTGGGGACCTGATGGTGTAGTTCTCAAGTCTGGCAGTGCTGGGATGGCAAGCCCGCAGGAGATGCTCTGTGGGCCATGAACTGCCCGGATGAAACTCACAGCCACACACAGGTTAGGCAGGCATGTGCTCTAAAGTCTCAACTCCCTCTCCCAAGCCCACCAATATTCCTTCATCAACAATCATGCATAAGAACAAGATTCTTGAATTCATTTGGTAAGTGGTCTTTGAATTCAATCAATATTACCACTTAATTCACGTTCGATGGGTCAGAGAGATAGTACAGTGGGTAGGGTGTTTGTCCAATACATGACCAACCCAGATCGGATCCCCAATATCACATAGGGTCCCATGAGCACTTCCAAGAGTGACCCTGAGCACAGGAGTAAGAGCCAGGAGTAAGCCCTAAGTGTAGGTGGGTGTGGCCTAAAAACAAATTAATAAATAAAATTAAAATAAAATTGCAATTCTGGGGGCCGGGCAGTGGCGCTGAAGGTAAGGTGCCTGCCTTGCCTGCACTAGCCTTGGACGGACCGCGGTTCGATCCCCCGGTGTCCCATATGGTCCCCCAAGCCAGGAGCAACTTCTGAGCACATAGCCAGGAGTAACCCCTGAGCGTTACCGGGTGTGGCCCAAAAACCCCCCAAAAAATAAATAAATAAAATAAAATAAAATAAAATTGCAATTCTGGAGCTAAAAGAGAAATACCCTTCATAATAGGAAGTCTTTAGTTAAAAAAAATAATTTTTCTTTGCATGAATAAATTATATTCTTCAGCATTGCCATCCTTTAATTCTGTTATGAACAGAATGTATCTGTGGAAGTGTTAAAAACTGGATTGGAAATGTTAAGGGGGTGGAAAAAAGAAACATGTTTACAATCTGTTCCTTTTTTCTTTTTGCTTGAGAAATCTCAATACAGAAGTGGATGGAGTCATGGATTACATATAGGATTTAGTTTTGGAATTAATCTACCAGATAAATAAAAGTTTTGGTGCTCAGCCCTATCTTTGTGCCAACCTTCAGGCTATTCAGTTTGTTTTTCCATAAGAAGTGCTTTGTGGCTCTTAATAGGCAAATGCACCACATGGAGTATGACCTTCATGACTGGAGTACTCCAGTGGACTGAGGTCCATAATCACCATGATCACTCTTCTCAAGGCCTTTTCTAGAAAGTGCAGAGACAGCTCTGTGAGAGCTTCACCTTTTCTTTTTGGATTGGTGTGTTTCTAAGGTCAGCTGAATATTTCAAATTAATGTCAATGCATTAACATTATTATAATACAGATGCAATAATGTAATATTGCACTATAACATGGAAATAATTTAATAATCAGCAATGTATTTACTTATTGGCACACAAATTTAACTCTCAACCTGAGTAAACACAGCAGACAGACTAAGTTCTGCTGTAACCTTGCACTCACAGAAGGTAAGATACAAATCTGTTCAGCCATGTGGGGAAAAAAAGAAGTCAAGAAGAAGCTTCAACATTCACATTTCAAGTTTTTGCTGACTTATTTACTATATGTAGACCCAAAATCAACTGAACAATTTCAACGTAATTGGAAAATCCAGTCAATTTCCTAGAAATGAAATAATTCTGTTAGAACACTAGAGTGTTTCATTGGTGTAATTACAGAAATATAAAGTGGACTCTAGATTTGTATGGTAAAATGTTATTGCAGATTAAATAAAAAGGCTCATATTGCCAAAAAGAAGAGCATTTTGTAGGTTGTCTTCTGGATCACTGAATCCAACATCAATGACTCTTCACATCTACTGCTTTTTCTCAGTCATTCATTCTCACCACACACAACTGTCCTTGGCTCCAGGCCCTGTCTTACTTTCATGACAGTTGTCTACTAATGTAAGTCCCTCCCAATTGCAAACACAAGTTTATAAACTGTCCTTTCCTATTTGCTCTGAAGCTTTCATGAAAACATGTGTCATGGGCTGAACTTGTAAGAGACCCACAGAGGTCTACTAGTATTGAAAACTGCAAAATTCATCATGCACCATTCAAAATAATCAAATCACTGTCCACACTTGTTAATTCTATATTATTCATATGAGTAAAAAATTGTCAGTACTATTACTGCACACTCAAAAGTTATGAGCCTTTCCTTTGAATGCAAAGTATATTAAAATTACCTAAATTTTATAATTAAGCATTGCATTGTAGTAGAATATAAAAGTCTACCATTCAGTATCCTTGGTGTTCACATAATTATCATACTGGCAGAATGATACAAGTTGGAAATTGTAAGTCAAGGCTCTCAACCCTTGGCACTATTAATATCTGGGAAAGGAATATTCTTTGTTTTGTTATGGGGAATATGCTTGATATTAAAGGGTATGTAGACTGACCAGAAGCATCCCACATGCTTAGTCTGACCAGAATTACCTACTAACCAGAAGCATTCCACATGCTTAGTCTGACCCTAGGTACCCACATTCACTCACTCCAGTTACAAAAACTCTATCTTGAGACCAGAAACTAGAGATCAGCACTAGAAATCTATTCTTGCATGAGCATCACTTCCCTCATAAAAGGAAGCAAAAAACTTCAGACATTGTCCAGATATTGGGCTGGAGAGATAGTACAGAGTATAGAGCATTTGCTTTGCATGTGGCCAACCTGGCTTCATTCCTCTGCACCTCCTATGGTCACCCAAGCACCATCAGGAGTAATTCCTGAGTGCAGAGCCAAGAGTAATCCCCGAGTACTGCAAAATGTATCCCTCCTCCCCAAACAGAAACCTCCAGACATTACTATATACTATCCCCTGAGGGAGGGCAAGTTCCCTCAAGCTGAACATCACTGATCTAACCAGCACCAAGTCCTCTGACCAATATTAATGACAGATTTTTTTTTATAACCTACCGAAAACCTACATTAGAAAACTCTAAACGATAAAATGTGAGTTTTTACTTACTAAACAACTCTTTGCTTTCCTTGACGCCTGCTTCCTTGTATTAAAACATGATCTCAGGGCACAAAAAGTTGTAAGTGACATTTTCAAATTAGTTATCTGCCAGTTTGCTAACGAGAGACTTCCTAGCTTCTGAATGGAGCTCCAGAGCTTACCTCTGTTCTCTTTAGCCCACAACAGACAAGAGAGACATTTTCTAGGAGAATTAAGGTTTCCATTCGGACATTCTCACCGGTACTACTTAGGCACACCTTGCTTTTATGGACTTGTGGTTTCCACTGAAACAAGTTGTTCTACATACTTCCTACTTCAGCGGTAACTACGTGACCTCCCAGTTTCAGTTTGTTGGTAATTGCATTTCACAGAGAGCTGAGCCCAGATACTGATTTGCTCTGAACACTTTAGTCCCCCACAAAATAGACTCCCAAAAAAGTTTGGTACAGTTTCTGCACTTACCTTGGGAAGTCAACCCACCTGTTTTACCTAGTCCACAAACCCTCTCCAACACAGGCTACAGTTTCTAAGCTATGATTTTTCAGGGAGAAAATGTCTATGCTTCATAGACATTGATGAGAAAAAGACTTTCAAAATCAAAAATGTCTTTATTCACCAAGTAGTCTTTTTAATAGAATGTTAACTGCACAATAATGAATGACTTTTTTTTCACATTGGTATATTTTAGGAAAATTAAACAGACCTTACACACTGCAGAAATCAACAAGCCATTTTACATGATGAGACTTAGGGTCTCTCAACTACTTTTTGATTAGTCAGAAAACACAGACAGGTTCATTCTGTTCTGCACATTTCGCTAGATCTCTTAGAAAAGCATATTTAATTGAAAGGGGCATTTGAGGATCAAAATGATCCTTCACTTATAAGAATAGACTTTCAAATTACATCAGATCTTTAGGATACACTGCTGAATGGGCGAAAATGTTTTATAAAAGATATACAGGACAGAATTACTTTATGCAAAAACTACTGCTCATATTTAAGATCAGAAAGTTATTAAAGCAGAGAAAACAAATTATTTATGCAAAAAAACATTGAATGAGTAAAATACTAATCTCTGCACTTCTGTTATTTTGATAAAGGTGTTTATTTTCTTCATTTTCTCCCTCAGGAAAAAAATGTTTATTAAGTGTAAGAGTCATGATAAGGAAAGGTAGTCATTATTCCAAAATTGAAATATCTTTCTATCACATATATCTGGTAGCACGAGTTTATTCTGACTCACTAAAAGAAAATTAGATTTATAGTGAGGAAAAACAGTCTCACGAGAGCTTAAAACCAGATTTCCTGAAACTATATACTCATATATGGGCACCATTTTCCACCTAAAACCCAACAGAAACACCTGCGTACATTTTTATTCCCACTTTCACTTTCCTGTACTTACTATTAAAAGAAGAAAAAAGTTCATTTTTTAAAAATTAGCCATAATCGACAATTTGATTAAATCTACATGTTGATCCCAGGCACAGCTGTCTTTCTAATACTTGAGCTTCACTGCACTCTCTTTTACAGTCATAATTTAACCTTCATTCTGATTATAAAAACTAATTTTTAATCATTCTTTTACCTCAGAAGTTATACTAGAACCTCTAGATTCACTTTTCAGTAGTCAACATAAAGGGGAACCTCACCATTAGCAACCAAACATAATTGTGTTGGACATACAATAAAATATAAAGTAATATTCCGGTTATGACATACTGTCATAGACAGCTTCAGATCCACAGACCCCAAACTCATTTTACATATTCTGTTTTGGAATGAGAGCAGAGGAAGGAAGAAAGCGAAACCCTTTCCAGCTAATTGTGAACTCTCAAGAATTCTTTGCATTCAAGCTTACATTGAAAAAATAAATATAAATGTATAACAAGTCCAACTTACTTGACAGTGACGCGATTAGATAAATCCTGCAGATCTCCAGGATGGAAAAGCTGGGCTTCTTTCAATCCAATCTGTTCACAAGCTTTCAAAAAAACGTTTATATTATCCTGTGAAAAGAAGTAGAAAGTGATTGCTTAGCCGAGCTCTCTCCCTCTCTCTCTCTTTTTCTCTCTTGCTCTCTCAGACAAAAAAATTACCAATTTTTATGATATAACTTCCAAGCTTCAAAGTCCAATTACAGTCAGCAAAAAAGGAGGCAGTAAGACCAATTTCACATGTTCAAAAAAAAAAAAAAGAGAGAGAAACTGGTGTGTAGGCTTACTAAGGCTTTCAGTCTAGCAGAGCATAAGCAGTAGTGCTATCCTATGCTGGGCATATGCTGTTTCTGTGATCTTTGTGACTGGCATGTTAAACATTACCTGTTATAGGACAAGTGCCTAGCCACTGAACAGTAATCTACACTTTGATGTCAGCTCTGCTCTGCAAACAAACGCCCTCTTCCTAGCTTTGCACGGCAAGCTTCACCTCTCCTCTTTAAAAATAACTCCAGCTACTGACATTCACCCACCCAGAAACTGTTGGCAGGGAAGAAATAAGAGGAGGAACATTCTGTTTCTATGATTACAAATTACAGAACGACTGTGGAATAAATACCACACCTGGAATCTGGGTTTGGTTGCTGAGCCGGCTCTGACAGACAGAGAAACCTTGCCATAGGACCCAGGAGAAACCAGGCGTTCATTGGCTCATTCGCCTATTTTAGGTGTGGCACATGACTCATGCCCTGCACCTGCCCTGGGAACAGCCTCCAAAGATGAAAATGTAGGTTGTCCTCATATCTCATTTCCAGAACCAAATCCTTCGTTCACTAGACAGCACTTGCCATGAGTTTGCACTGCTCCAAACACTGACTCCAAAGCCACTCTCACAGGCGGCTGCATTTCCAAAGCAAGTTGGGCAAGCAGAATTGGTTTGAGCTTCCATCTTCACTCCTCTTACATACGTAAATATTGTACAGGGCTGAGCGTGTGATGATCCCATGTGAACTCGACCTTCACCCACTGGGGTTCTCAAGCAAGAGAGTGGCTTCCTAACATGCCAACACACGTCCCTCTATGTAAACAGAATGGCAACAGCATGTCTGTGGTGTGAACCTCAGTAAGCCTCCCAGAATCCTCACCTCCTTTCCTAGCAGATGGCTGTGAGCAACCAGAAGACCACCTACCACTGGGAGAAAAGCAAACATTCTTTGCCCTGTGAACTCAGCCTCACAGGAAAACAAGCAGGGTGGTGCAAGAAGGGAATGAAAAAAAGAAACAGAAACATGAAGAAAGTATAACTCGGGGCCGGAGAGATAGCATAGAGGTAAGGCGTTTGCCTTTCATGCAGAAGGTCATCGGTTCGAATCCCAGCGTCCCATATGGTCACCCGTGCCTGCCAGGAGCAATTTCTGAGCATGGAGCCAGGAGTAACCCCTGAGCACTGCCGGGTGTGACCCAAAAACCACAAAAAAAAAAAAAAAGTATAACTCAGCAAAAGGCAGGTAGGGTATGATGGGTATGAGGGGGGGCAGGGCAAACAAAGACATGGCAAAAGGAAAGCAATACTGATTGCAAAGGAACAAAGTGGGTTTTTTTATTTTTAAAGAAAAAATACTGTAGGATGAGAGATTACTCGGTTTAATAAAATAGTATATATCACCTAGCCTAGGCCAAAGCTGAAGCCCATGATTCACTTCAAATACAAGATCAAAGATTCAAGGATCTTAGAAGTCAAAAGTCAAACAGCTTCTTGATACAAAAATGTAATCTGATTTTGTGGGTAAAAAGGAAATAGCATATTGGGAAAATTCCAGGCAGAACAAATGTGATTATTTTGTTGTTTAGCACACAAAATTTCTCAGACCTATGCTATTTGTAATTACCACATGATTCAAATTAATGTTTTTAAAACGGATACTCAAAGAATCAGGCAAGAAAAAAATGGCTTGGTGACCCAGTAATCTAGGATACAAATATCAGATCAAAATATAGGTTAAGGGCCTAAGAGATAGTATAGTGGGCAAAGCGTTTGTTTGCCTTGCACACAACCAGATGAGGTTCTATTATTGGCATCCCATATGGTTCCCCAAGCCAGACAGAAGTGATTCTTGAGTGGAAAGCCAATAGGAATTCCTGAACACTACTGGGTATGGCACCTAAATCAAAAACTAAAAAACAAAAAGGGGGTAATAATCCATAAGAAGGCTTTTCTTGGATCAACTTAATTTGGTCTGACTTTAAATATTTTAACACATTCTTATAAGCAGCAAACCTACTGAAGTAAAAAACATTCTCACATATTTTATGAAAATAGAATTACATTAATATGGTTCTTTATAGGTAAGGACAATTTTTACTTGAATTCTTTAACTTCATGATTATAGTTCAGGTCACAGGTTTATAATAGTTGTTAACATATATGAATTTTTTTTTCACAATCACCAAAATAACCAAGGCACTCCGCCAATGTCCTTGTGTTACATCTTGAACATCTCATTCCTCCACTCTCTCACTCTGACCACTTGGTAATCTCAGTTAAATAATTCAAGGAACTGAAACTGTCTATTCCCTTGGTTTCTTTCTCAATATGCCACAGATAAGTGAGTCACTCAGTATTTGTTGATAAGGATTCATAAAAGATTCATAAAAGCCACACATGCCTCGAAATCTATCCAAGTATTTGGAAAGAAACCACTTAAAACCCAAGTGGCTATACTTCATTGAAGTTAAGGAAAAATGGAATTAAGTTCTAATTAAGTTCTAATTATTTAAAAAAAAAAAAAAAGCCTTTATAGTCAAAAGCAGACTCTCTATAAGGTAATTCAATGAAGCTCAAGCCAAAGTCACACATGACCTAGGCAACAAACAGGAACGGGTTATACACAGACCACAATTGTAACATAAATCATGTTTATTGGATTGGAGCCCAGTGGTAATTTAATTGAGTAATTTTGAAGAACCGATATAATGAGTTACCTATAAAAATATATAAAAATCATATAATTCTCATGTCTATTGGAAACATCGAGAAAAACAACATATTTAAAAGAAAGTTCTCGATTAATAGACTCATTTTCATTTGAAGCTAGCAAAACCTTTAAAATCCAAACAATGGGAAAGCCTGATACAAATCTATCTTGTTGTATTGGTAGCCAGGACTCCAAGTTAGTTCTGCTACAAACCAAATGTGTGTGGTTTTGGAAACATTAACCTTTCTGGCCTCTTTTTCCTCATCTGTGAAATTGAGTAGTTTATGGATCTGTAACCCATTACACCAAGGGCAAACTTCTTTCAGCATTGGGATGGAAGGTCTGCCCTCCACAGCCCAACCCTTCACACAAATATTTCATACTTCATGTCAAAAGCCTGTGTTAGCCATGTGCAATTTCTACACTATGAAAACCAAAAGTGGTTTCTCAAAAATAAACCACCAAAACAAGGACCCTCAATTTCTACAGTAGACTTCTTATAGCTTTAAATTTTTATATGACTGTCAGTAAAAGCAGAGACTAGATAAATGGTAAACATTGAAGATTTTTCAAATTCTCTCTTAAATGCCTCTACAATTCTCAGTCCTAAATTAATTGTAAGAGCAGTCATAATAAGTGTGAGGTTGAGGGGCAAGCTGAATTTACAGTCTGATCAAATAAAGAAGACATAATATTGGAGACAAGATGTGAAAATTACAAAGTTTACCTTAATTCCAGGTTTAATATCATTGCAATATGGTGCCAGTATTGATACTATAGCATTGGTTATATATTATTGGTATTATATCATATAATATTATATAGGACAATATAGAGTATAAAGACACTATAATATAGGCCATAGTATAAAAGTATGGTATAAATAGTAAATGATAGGTACTATAGTATCCCTAGAAAATTATTTATGCATTCAGTTTCTAAAAGTCATGAATTTTTTATTGTTATAAATTAGATGATTCTGTCCTGTGGTCCTTTTATCAGGCTGCATATAAGATGTCTGACAGGTTTCCTGGGGTTTGAGGTCTCGGCTCTGAAGGTCATTCATATATAGGCCAGCAAATTAGAGCAAATGGAAAGTAGGAAGTCACAGCTCTTTAACAAGTGGTTATAGCCAAAGGGCTGTTCAACGAAGACAATGACCCAAGATCAAGATGGAAACTGCATGTCTCTTGTTCTAGTTTTGCAAGCCAATTCACTATTTCCTCAGCATCCCATTGTTATATGCGACTTCCCTATATAACATAGGATGACTTACACAAGAACACAAATGGCAAGAGATGAGAATCAACTTTAAAGATTGAGAATCTCAGTTTACTTTCTAGTGCCTGTTTCAAGTCTCTTTCACATGCCAAATTCACTAATGCACTCCCCAAAATTTCCATCCATATACAAAATGACTTCAAACTCCACAATCTAAATCAAATTGGGATGTGCAAGAGGTAAGGACTGGCTTTAAGTGCCTGATTGAAATTGTTTTATTTCTGCCTTGTTTTGTTTGGGGGCCACACCTGGCAGCGCTCAGAGAACCATATATGGTGTTGGCGATCAAACTTAGGTCAACTCCCATTTCAAAGATGGGGAAATAAAGCACATAAGGGAATGACTGAATCAGTGATTAAGTGAAATCTTGAGAACTTTTAAATCATAAATTAAAATTTTAAATAATTTGGTTCTGAGACTTGGGAATAATTCATGGTCTTTTGTTTTATCCTTTGGAATCTTCATTCCACTTTCATCCCATCATCTTCTGTTTCCTATGAAAAATACTCTTATTTGTGGCTTTATAGGTTTGCTTTTGTTTTGGGGTTACACCCAAGATGCTCAGGACTCATTCCTGACTTTACATCTCCAATTTGCTCCTGGTAGGGCTTGGGGATCAAACCCAAGTCAGTCACATGCAAAGCCAGCATCCAACCTGCTATACTATTTTTCCAACATTTGTATGTGTGAAGTTTAGAAGATTACAAAGCTCTAATTTTATCATTTTTGTCTTTTATTTGGGGGTTTAACTTAGTATTTTTGTAAATAAAATGCCCTCAAAAATACTATTTTCTGTGAATCTTGTTGAACTTCATTCCATTGGCAAAAGTCATACCCACAGTCAATTCAAGAGAAGTCTCTGCCTTAGACTTCTGAAATAAGTGAATGACAACACTGTTGTGTTTCTTGAGAGTCTTATTGCTTCACCAAAGAGAATTCCAAGGTGCCACTTTGGATCTTTTAAGATTTTAATAGGTATTTATCAGGATGAAGCCACACCCTCAGCTTCATTTCTAGATCTTGTTTTTCTTCCATTACTCCTTGTTTGATCTTTAACTGAGATTTATTTCTCAATTATTACGATTGACTAACTACATGGATTAATAATTTCAAACCCAACAATTCCTATGTCTTTCATTTTTAACATTTTACTTTCTCATTCACTCCACATTTGACAATAGTTAACAATAGAAAGACGTCTGATTAAATAACAAGTGGAAATTTCTTAAGATAGGTCACCAATTTAATTTAGTGTGATCGATAGGTATAAGAAATTGAATTTTTATTAGCAATCAATTGAATTAAGTGGCAAGACCAAGATGGTCAAATAGGGAAAATCTGTGCAGCACCCCAAGGCCATAGGGGAAAAAAATCACATTTAAAATTAAAATACTTTCAGAATTCTGTCTGAGACTCTACTTAAGAAACCCAGAAGAGGAATCCCAATATGAAGCAACAAGTTGCAGCTCTAATTCAAAAATTGAGTCTTCATATAGCACCACATGTAATGAATATATGGAAGAAGTCATTAATTTCTCTAGGTAAGAAAAAAAGCCAGAGTAGTGGCGCAAGCAGTACGGCATCTCTGCCTTGCCCCTTCTAGCCTAGGACAGACCGTGGTTTGATCCCTCGGCATCCCATATGGTCTCCTAAGCCAGGAATAACCCCTGAGGATCACCAGATGTGGCCCAAAAATCAAAACAAAACAAAAGAACAAAAGCATCTCAAATATATCAGAACTTTCTAAACACCCTGAAAAAGATTTCTAAACAACAATCTATTTTTTTCTCTTTTTTAAAATTATTTTATTGAGATTATTGTGAATTACAAGTTCTTCATAATTAGATTTCAGACATACAGTGATAGTGAATTAGAGGTTACCATTGTTAACCTCTCTTTACCAAAGTTCCCAGCATGAATTTCATACCTCAACCCTTAGCCTAGAACAGTAATGCATTTTATGTTTAATTGTTATAGTTTGGGTTTTTTGATGCTATTATCATTGACTTTGGCATGGAGATTTAGTTTTGAACTTTTTTTTCCTCTACCAATGCACCTGAAACCACTTGGTCCCTTGGCCTCATCTTTTTTTTTTTTTTTTAACCTTTACACATAAAATATCTTATGGGAAGAGAGAAGAACCATTATAAACTACAAGTAAGTATTTTCTTTTATCTGATGTCCATTAAAATTTAGCAATGCCGGATCGAATCTCGGCATCCCATATGGTCTCCTGTGCCTGCCAGGAGCGATTTCTGAGCAGACAGCCAGGAGTATCCCCTGAGTGCCTCCGGGTGTGGCCCCCCCCCAAAAAAAAGAGAGAGAAAAAAGAAAAGAAAAAATATAAAGCGGGCAAATTAGATGGAAAAGTTTTTTATGCAAGAGAAAGATAAGATAAAATAATATAAAATAAAAAGGAGACATCAACTTCAATATCTATCCCAAAATAAAGACGTCAAAAAAACAATCAATCAAGCAATAAATATATATGTGGAAAATGATTATTTTGTGCTTTTTTTTGCTTTTTTTTTTTTTTTCTTTTTCCCCCTGCATAGACACAGTAATTATTGGGGATATTATAGAGGGAATTCCCTTGGCCTAGGAGATACAGGGTTTCTCCATCCCTGAAGTATACTGTCATGGGATTAACTATAGACTCCTTGCATGATCATTTACTCTCCCCTCGGTGCTTTTGTGGTGTATGGAAGACTTCTGCTTCGTCATGGATGGTAAAATCAGTCCTCTGTATCTAGAGATCTTGGTGACTGTGCAGCTCAAGGAATGGAGCTTGAGGCCGGGCGGTGGTGCTAAAGGTAAGGTGCCTGCCTTGCCTGCGCTAGCCTTGGACGGACCTCGGTTCAATCCCCCGGTGTCCCATATGGTCCCCCAAGCCAGGAGCAACTTCTGAGCGCATAGCCAGGAGTAACTCCTGAGCGTTACTGGGTGTGGCCCAAAAACCAAAAAAAAAAAAAAAAAAAAAGGAATGGAGCTTATGATGAAGGCTTTCTTTGTGGTTCTAGCAGTTCTGCTTCTTCAGTGTCATTTTAATTTCTAAACAACAATCTTAATGATGCTAATATGAATAAATCAATGGGGAATAATTGTTAAAAGAATGAAGATGGTATGAGAAAAATTAAAAATTAATGAGCAAAAGCAAGGCCTTTTTCCTCTGGAGAGTCCTTTTACCAAAGAGATTTTTACATAACACTATGTGTATAAGTATTAAAATAAGCATACCAAACATTTATTAATAATAAATTATAATCTTTTAAATGACCCCCCCCCACATTCAGTTATGTAACCACGTATGGGGCCACAACCCATCATTTAAGATGTTTGAAACTAAAATATCTGAACTGAAAAAAAAAATACAGTAAGAGAATGCAGTGTGAGGGAAAAAATACAGTAAGAGACTCAACAGCAAAACAGGAAAAAAATAGGAGGTAAAACCATAAAGCTTGAAGGTAATCTAGAAGAAATCATCAAAAGACAACACAATAAAGGAAAAGGAATTTTGGTTTGGGGGCCACTTCCAGCAGTTTGAAGTCTATGAGGTATCTGGGATCAAACCTGACCCTCTTTCATGTAAAGTATGCCTAGCCCTTGAGTTACACTCATTTATCTTTGTGTGTATGTGTGCATGTCTAGTGGTTGAATTCAGGATCTCACACATGCAACGGAAAGCACTCTACTACTGAGTTATTTCCATGATCCCTCCAGAAAAATAATTAAAAATTTTATAATTGTTTACAATAGTTCACAAGTCATTGTTTTATACTTGCAAGGTTACTTTATCATGCTTCCAACAGAGTGTCAATAGCCAAAATCATGGACCCACGATCCCCACTCTATCCTTTTGTTACCACAGATTGCTCCTCTGTTTGAACAATCTCAGAGCTGGTTTCCAAAAGGGACTATCTTATCATTTGCTTTGATTCTTAGAAAAACATAAAGGTTTTAAATCACAAAAACATAGGAGATTTGTGCAAAAGCATCAAAGAAACAATATTTGCATTCCAGGGTTCCAAAGATGAGAAAAGAAAGCAGGAGAATTCATAATTGAAAAAACAAGAGCTGAGAGTTTTCCCAGAAAGAATGGAGATATTTATCTAGATCCAGGAAGCTTAAAAAAATCACAAACAAAATGTAAATAGATAGACACCATGACATGTTGTAATCAAAATGGCAAGAACCAAAGCTATGGAAAGAATGCTAAAATGAGCAAGAGCTAAGTGAAAGAAAATTCACAATTAAACATAACTACATAAAACTCACAGCAGATTTCCAAAGTGAATCTCTACAGGATCAGAGGGGATGGCATAACATATCTAAACTGTTAAGTAAAAATTACTTCTAATCAAGAATGGCCTATCTCATATATGAGGAAGCAATAAAAAGTTTTTCAAAACCTGAAAAAGAAAACTAACAGTAGTAAGATTAAAAAAAAAGATTGGAAGTAATAATGGGATCTTATATATACATTCCAAATGAAGGGATATCAAAGTTTATAAAGTAACTAGAAGTAGACCTAAAGAATGACTGCAACAGCAGCACAACAGTAAAAGGTAACTTTAACATTCCACTTTCACCAATAGATCAGTCAGACAAAATTAATAAGAAATCCTATCTTCAATGAGTAATTGGAAGTACTTTTCACTATCCACAATAGCCAAAATCTAGAAACAACTCAAGTATCCAAGAATAGATGGCTGGATAAAGAAACTATTGGACATACACAATGGAATATTACTTGATTGTAAGAAAAGATAAAATCATGAAATGTGCTGCTACATAGAGAGACCTGAAGAATATGAACATGAAGTAAGTCAGAGGAATAACAACATGCAGAATGATCCTTTTATGCAAGATATGAAGAAACATAATGGTGGAATAGCAAACCTCAAAGACCATGGAAATAAAGAACATGAAAAGTGGTATTCAGTAACATTTATGGTGGAGGGAAGCATTCAACTAGGAGGAAAAGTTGGTGCCAAAAGATGATAAAATGATAGCTATGAAACTCTGCCAGTTCAAGGACTGTAAGCCACAGTGCAATTTTTATATATAAAAACTATATACATATATAAATATATTCTCTTATAGAAACAAACTGATAAATGGGAAGCAAATGACAAGTGTGAATATTGGTGGAGAGAAGTGAATAGTGGTGAAAGAATTGGTGTTGAAATATTGTATGCCTGAAACCCATTCATAAATAACTTTAATTTCAAGGTGAATAATAAAGAAAAAGTGTTTGCCATCACTTGCAATTTTAGAGAAATACAAATCAGAAAAAAATAACATGTCATCTCAGTCTGTGAGAATAGCATATAACAAAAGCCTGGAAACAGTCAGTGTTGGTGGGGTGGTGACAATAAAGGAACTTTATTCACTGTTGGTAGAAATGTCATCTGGTTCAGTCTCTTTGGAAAGTAATATGAAGATATCTCAAAAAAAGTAATTATAACTCCTATATGATCCAGTGATACCACTTTTTGGAAACTGCCCCCATTACACAAAAACATGAATTTGAAAGGATAGCTATTTGAGAGGCTATCTCAGCATAGTACAATAACCAAGGAACCAAGACAACCCAAATGCACAAATACAGATGATTTGATCAAGTATTTATAATGTATATCACATCAAAAGACTAAAATGATAAAGCCGTGCCACTTATGCTATATAGATGAATATAGAAGGTATCATACTGAATAAATTCAGTCAGAAGGAAAAGAATTGATACAAAAATTTAGATGTGGGATTCAAAGAGACACAGTAAAGGAACAACAAATGACCAAAGACAGTAGACCTGGATAGTTAGTTCCCAGAACTAAGTTTGGAGGGTAAAGAAAAGAAGGCTGGGGCCCGGAGAGATAGCACAGCGGCATTTGCCTTGCAAGCAGCCTATCCAGGACCAAAGGTGGTTGGTTCGAATCCCGGTGTCCCATATGGTCCCCCGTGCCTGCCAGGAGCTAGTTCTGAGCAGACAGCAGGAGTAACCCCTGAGCAATGCCGAAGAAGAAGAAGAAGAAGAAGAAGAAGAAGAAGAAGAAGAAGAAGAAGAAGAAGAAGAAGAAGAAGAAGAAGAAGAAGAAGAAGAAGAAGAAGAAGAAGAAGAAGAAGAAGAAGAAGAATCATTCTTTTCTGCTGCACATGGAACATTCTCTAGAGTAGACCACATGCTGGGACATAAACCAAGTGTCAATAAAGTCGCAGATTGCAATCGTATCATGTATCATTTCAAATCACAACATTATAAAAGTAGAAATTGACCATAAAAAGCAAGTTGGAAAAACCTCAAATATTTGGAGACTAAACAAAATATTTTTAAATACTATTGAGACAAGATTGAAATCAAGGGGGGAAAAAATAAAAGAATTCAGAAAACAATTGAGAATGAAGACTCAAGCTATCACAATACATGAGTTATCACAAAAGTGGGAATAAGAGAGAAGGAAGGCAATCCAGGCTTACATCAAGAAACCAAGAATTGTGGGAGGAGCAATGGTACAGTGGGTGGGGAACTCGCCTTGCATGCAGTCAACCTGGGTTCTATGACAGGCACTTTTATAAGTTTCTACATTGTAGTTCACAGTATGATTACTGGTAGGGTTTCATGTAAAACACTTCAGCACACCTCCATAATCCTGGAGTAGTCACCTCTCCCTACCACTGTTGTAGTGTTCTCTTCACTGTCCTATTCCCCCTATTCCCACCATGGTATACCTTATATATAAGACTATTTCACATGTTCTTTGTTTCTACTATAAACATTTGTTATTCCTTTAATGTTTTTTCATGCCCTCCATATCAGAGAATCTTTCTGTGTCTATCTCTCAGAATGACACCCTCCAGATCAATCCATATTGCAGCAAGTTGCATGACTTTATCTTTTCTTATAGTCAAGTAGTATTCCATTGTTTATTATACCATAGTCTATCTAGTCACTGTTCTTGGACACTTGAGTTGCTTCCAACATTCGGTTATTGTGAAAGTACTGCAGTGAACAAAGGAGTTTAAATGTCTTTTTTAAATAGAGTTTGGGAGGTAGCTGCCAAGAAGTGAAATTGCTGGGACATATGGAAGCTCTATTCCTAATTTTTTAAGATGAGTCATACCACTTTCTTAAAAGGCTAAATCAGTCAATACTTCTACTAACAATAAATGAGGGTACAGGGCAACATCTTCACCCAAATTTCCCAAATGAACATTACCCTAGAAATGTTCCCCAACCATGTAATATTTCCAGGTTATGCCAAGGAAGGCTCTGACCCTATTTTAAACATAATTCAAACCCTTTGTAAATGCTTTCCAATTTCTGAACCTGAGTGCAAAAGAAAGCAGATTAATTTACTCTAAGGCCTAGAGGATCAGTAACTTTGAATCCTTTCATATTTATGATATGGCATCAAAGTCTCAGTCTTTTTCTGATCTTGAAATGAATGCTTCCCCATAAATTAGTAGGTATTTGTCAACTATGAAGAGATTGTAACCACTGGATATTAGGAATAGTGATATCTCGTCAGCCATGTGAGAATCACCAGTGGGACCATGCAAGGTTATCTTCAAATAAGAGTAATACAGGCAGTTATAGAACAGCTAGTCTAGTCTTTAATACTTACATGATCAGCATCCCCCAAGAGCTTATCAAACATGCAAATTTCTAGCACCATCCCAGACCTGTGAATGAAACACCCATTCTAAGCTGTCCATGTTATTCGAGGCTTTATAGGTGAATTGTATGGAAAATAAAATATTTTCTGGAATATGTCTGGAAATATTCCCATCAACTATGCCTTAAAGCATTAATTCTCTTTAGTGGAAACAATAATCACCTAGGAATTATAATACTTTCACCAAAAGAACTGAATTCCATTCTTATATACTAATTGTGATGTACACTAAATTACTTTAAAGTGACTCCTACATACCAAGGCAACTGCCATAAATACAAAGTTATATTTTTATTATAGTTTCCATTGCAGAAACAGTCTGGTCACAATTTTGATCACCTGGCACTATTTTATTTTGGAAAATGTACCCTCTAATTTATGACATGGTTAATAATAAATGTATCTGTGAAATAACACCTATATTTTATGACCACAATATGGGTCAACACTCAAAAAATCAACTTCATTCACTGCAAAGAAAATAAGCAACTAAATCTTTAGCTTTCACTTCAGTTTTTATTTCTCCACAAAGAAAAGGCTTGGCTTTTATTTGCTAATAAAGAAGGAACCAGAACAAGGAGAAAAGTTTTGTCTCTTGTGAAAATGGTGTTGGAAAGCAAGTAGGAATGCTTAAAAGGAACTGTGCTTGACATGATCCATGATCATTAAGCCAGCAGTATGAGGATTTGATTTTGCTCCAGCACTGCTTGGCAAAACAAGAGTAAAAATCAACCCCAACGAGGCAGAACAGAGTTGGCAAATTAGGGCACAGGAGGTCAGGGAATGAGAGTTGAGTTCTCTCTAGAGGATAGCACTGAAATAATTAATCAACTCAGATTACAATGAACTGTACAGCAGCAATAACTGACTTTTACATACTGCAATATGAATTAAGGTACAGTCTTGTATATTACTTGTCGCATTAAACTTCACATTCAAAATGAAGCAATTCTAAACCTCCTACTCTTTCAAAGAAAATGCTGAATTAGATAATTAAGTTCTGTCCAAAAGCACACTGGTGGTTTTGGGGGTAGGCGATGAGGAGGTTGATAGTTTTTTAAAAATCTCAAATTATCTATGTGACTCATATTATCCATGTGATATGTTCTAAGGTCATGCAATAAAGTCTCACATGTTTTGTAGAAAACAGTACAGCAAAACTTTGAACTCTCTCGAAAGTCAGGTTCCCTCCCGCTTTCAAGATCACTGTGACAGCAGATGTGTTGTGATCATCATTCCAGTCACTAGGACTTTATCTTTATGGACTCACTTTTCCTCACTTCCATATCAAGAAACTCCAAAGGCCCTATAATTGACATTTTAAATGATAAATATATTTTTAATTTTTTAAACTTTAATCAATCCTCTCTTTCTCCTGTATGACAGCCCCTTAGCTATCCTTTCACCAGATACCACATGTTTCCTGATTTTCTCAAAGACCCTTATCCCTAATGTGACATATTTTTAGTTCCCACATTAACCCATTGGTTTACTATTAAACATAATTTTTCCAGATATACATTTTTATACTTCTTATTACTATCAAGTAGCATTCTAGGGCATTTTTTTTTTTTGGGTCACACCCGGCCATGCTCAGGGGTTACTCCTGGTTCCAAGCTCAGAAATTGCTCCTGGCAGGCACAGGGGACCATATGGGATGCCAGGATTCGAACCACCAACCTTCTGCATAAAAGGCAAATGCCTTACCTCCATGCTATCTCTCCAGCCTCCATTCTAGGGCATTTTATCTGAATTATCACATGTATCTATTTTAGTAAATATTGATTTATAATATATAAAATTTGGGGTATTAATCCCCTTACTTTACGCTATATAGTCTATCAAATTGCCTCCCAAGTCACATTTCCTCCATTTGCCTTCTGCTTTCTTTCTGGTAACAACTACATTTATCAGACTGTCAGTGCTTTTTCTGCGGGGGGAGTTGAAAGTTGATTTGTTTCTTTACATCTCACAGATAGTGAAATCATCCAATAAAGTTTTTCATTTTCTGACATTACAGTCAACATGAATACCTCACATTCCATCCATGTATCATCATTAAAGACTTCATATTTTCTAATACCTGAATAATATTCTATCAAGTATTTAGACCATAGATCCTTCAACCATTCCTTGAACATTTAAATTGATATCATGTCTTGGGTCTTATAAGCAATAGCACACTACAGGCTTTTATTTAAAAACAAAGAACTTTTGGCAATTTTTTAGATTATTTTTTCCTTTGGGGCTTTGAGGCCACAGATATTAGGGGAAATTTGAAAGTGATAGTGCATATTTAATAGGAAAATATCTATAGAATTGTCAAAATGATGGGATATAATAAAATGGTCAGTAAATGGAGAGAATTCATCAAATTTCTTGATATAAACAATGGGTATTCCATATTGTGGCTATTATATATTATTATATTAGTTATGTTATGTTATATTATATTATGCTGTATTATATTATTTTATCAACTAAGTGAGAGTATATCCAATGCTGGTAGCCTATTGACAATAACATAACAGTTCAAAGGAAAATGACCTGTGACTTTCAGTGCACCAAGAGATTAAATTTTAATTTTAAAAGAATATAATTCTAAATTGAAAATAACTTCATCCCACCAGTGAGACACGTTGCATAAAAGCATGATTAATTGTAAAGATAATAGAACCACTGGACTTGGTGTTAATTTTTCAATTAAAAGAGGGTTGCAGGGCCAGTGAGAAGGTTCTAAGAGCTAGATGGATAACATGCCATGAATTCAGGAGACACAAGTTTGATTCCCAATAGGGCATAATCCCTAAGTATAGAGCTAGAAATAGCTCCCAGGCACTTCTGGATGTGGCACTACAAACAAACTGAATAAATAAATTATAGTTGCAGTTTATGTGTGATAATTGTGCTTTTAGAGATTGAGCCCATCAAAATCATTTTCAGTCATTCCAGTCCTTTATAATGGAATGTTAGCAATGCCACTTCTCAGTATTTCTTAACGGAGGGAAGGTGCCATATAACACTCTAAAGGTTACCAAGTATCCCAAGGGGATTACAGTTCAAGACTAGGGTTTCCACTGATAGGATGGAGGACCAGAGGAAAGAAAGAAGGTTGAAAGGGGGCTACAGTTTTAAAAAATTGATAAACACTTGAATTAATACTTCAAATTTACAAACTGAACAAAGTACATAGATGAGTATATGTATATATGAAAAGTACAATATACTTTTCATCCCATTTTTATTTAACTAAGACTGCACAGAGCTCTATGGCGAACTCCTAAGTACTTCTCTCCGAGTGTACATTCATTTACATTTTAAACCCTTGAAATTTAATTTTCACTAAACAAAGATTTCAACTATGGACATGACTACTTTTGCTTTATCCTGATTATACCAATATTATTATATTTTCTTTAATCTGACCACAAATACTTAGCAGTAATAAACATATGTCTATCAGAGAAGGTTATCAATGAATAAAATGGGTACAATACCAGAGACATAACAAGGAAAATAAACAATCCCTACCTAATTATAGGATATCTATGTAAGAGTTGTTTGAAAAAAAAAATGCAAGTTTACTATTGCAAAACTTATTTTAAAGTGTCAGAAATTGATATTTTATCTAAAATCACAGTGTATACAAATGATTATTTACATTTTTAAAGCAAGCAAAAAGATTTATAAGTAAATCAAATAAAATCCATGAACATGTTTTACATAATGAAAGACTATCCCAGGCTCCATCCTAGGAACAGCATAATGACCAAGACCACCAATTACAGAAGATGGATTAAAACGACATTGAAGAAACAAAACTGCTAGAACCACAATAAAGACTTCATCATAAGCTCCATTCCTTGAGCTGTACAGACACCAGGATCTCTAGATACAGAGGTCTGATTTTACCATCCATGACGAAGCAGAAGTCTTCCATACACCACAAAAGCACCAAGGGGAGAGTAAATGATCATGCAAGGAGTCTATAGTTAATCCCATGACAGTATACTTCAAGAGTGGAGAAACCCTGTATGTCCTAGGCCACGGGAATTCCCTCTATAATGTCCCCAATAGTTACTGTGCCTGTGCAGGGGGGAAAAGAAAAAAAAAAAGCACACAATAATCTTTTATCCACTTATATTTAATTATTGATTGATTTTTTTTGACTTCTTTATTTTGGTGTAGATATTGAAGTTGATGTCTTCAATTTTATTTTATTTTATTTTATCTATCTCTTTCTTTTTGCACTCCCGCATAGTTTGATTTCAGGACCAAGACTATTGTGTGGAGCTTGTTTTTATTGCTGCAGTGTTTTTATTTGATATTTCTTTCTGTATTGTTGTGGTGTTTCAATTACCTTTTTCCTGTCCTCTCTCAAACTGAGGTTGAAATCCTCTAAAAGGACACCGCCCATTTTCAGCTTATTAGATTTTTTACCCCATTCTATTGCTTTTCTTTCCTTCACACAAAACCACATAATTCGAACTATCTAGCTCCGCCTCTCAAATAGAGGGGGAAACAAGGGAGGGTACCAGGACCAAACAGATATATGATCACTAGTAGTAAGCTAGACACAGAGGGGACCACTTACTCCAGCAGCCTGGGGGGTGAGGGTGGGGGATATGGGTTGCAGGAAGGGAACGGGGGTGGAGAAAGGACAATTCGGTGATGGAAACTCCCCTAATTCAATGTTAATATGTCCCTAAAATACTACTGTGAAAGATATGTAATCCAATATGATCAAAAAAAAAACCATGAACATGTTTTAATAACCAGGGGATCTCCTGGACTTTTACATGGAACCAGCTTAGCATGACCTGTTTCGAAACAACTGTTTATAGTAGACAAATCTGGTATCAGGTAATTCCATGTTTTTAAACAGCCACAAATCATTCTTTTCATTATTATTTCCAGAACATAACTATGTTATGACCTGTTTGAATATTTGCAAATCTGAAATCCTATGTAAACTGCTACATCTTCCAGAGACTCAAGACTTCCTTTCCCTCCACCAGCACTCAGCTCTATATTGATCATCTCAATAAACTGTCAATGTAAAACTTTTTAATTCCCTTTCTATCCATTACCAATTACTACACAAAATATTTCCAAAATATTTGGAAACCAACCACTTCTCTCATCACTCCTTTCCTGAACTATTTATATATTAAAGATCACTATGGGATGAACTACATCTGATTATAGACATTGAGAAGTCCAGTGTTCTTCCTATCTATAAGCATCACGCTTAATTTTATTGACAGTGTAGTTCCAATCCAAATCCAAAGGCTTAAGAAGCAGAAGGGTCCAGTGGGAAGGTATGAAAACTGACAAGCAAGAGACCCAAGAAGACCCAAAATTTAAGTCCAACTTGATTTGAAAAGATCAGTATTTCAGCTCGTAGAATCAGTGATAGTTTCCTCTTACCAGACAGTGGCCTTTTTATTCTATTCGCTGATTAGATGAGGCCTTCACCCACTAGGAAGAGTTTTATTCACCAAGTCTACTGATTAAAATGTTACTCTCACCCAAAAATGTCTTCTCAGGCATATCCAAAATGTTTGAACAAAAAATATGGTCACTTCATGGGCCAGACAAATTAGCACACAAAATTAATCATTAAAGGTACTTAACTTAAAATTACTCTATGGTTTTTTTTGTTTGGGGGCTATGTGGCATTGCTAACAAGTTACTCCTGGCTCTGCGCTCAAAAGTCATTCTTGGCTGGCTCAGGGGATCATTTGAGATGCCAGGGATCGAACCCAGGTTGGCTACATGCAAGGTAAATGCCTACCTACTGTGTTGTCACTCCAGCCCCTAAAATTATTCACTAATGGGAATCTGACTTCTTGGATCTTCTTCTTTTCTTTATGAGCAACCAAGGATTTCTTTTACTACTGTCACTTTGAAGGTAGAAAGAAAAAGGAGGATCCCTCCCAAGCAATGCTCAGAAGCCACCACGGTCACATCTAGTGTGCTTAGAGACCTTCCAGGTTATGCCATGCAGTACACAAGGGACCATATAGTGCTAGGAATCAAATTGTGATCCTACATATGCAAAACTTGTTTCTTGTTCTATCCCCCATTCCCTATTTGTCGCTTTTATTAGATAAATTAATTAAATTGCTCTCAAAAGTTCCCAACATTTTCTGTCATGCTTTGAGTAAAGAAATGCATCTACACACCCACTCAGCTTAACCAATCTTTCTGGCTTACTCAATTCCAGCCTTACAATTCTTGATGATCCAGCTTGATCCTGCCCTAATCCCCCTTTATCCTTCCTGTTAGGAAAACTCCCTTCTGCCTATTTTCTAAGTGCATCAACGCATTCAAGTCCCTACTCAAATATCCACTCCAGAATTAAGATGTCACTGAACATCTTCTCTACAATATTCCTCGAGCACCTAACTAGTCTCTAACCATTCACTTTATTTTTCTGTGCAATGATCTTATTCATGGTAACTATTAGCACCTGGCAGGCTAATACTGCTCTAAGATCTGAACTTCACAGAAAGAAACTCCTCTTGTGCCTGATCTATGAACATATGAACATAACTGAAGATCCCAGAAGAGTGCCTGGCACATACTAGGAGCTCAATAATATATTTTCTGGTTTGGGGGCCATGTCTGGTGGTGCTTAGGAATTATCCCTGGCATGCTAGGAGTACTTTATGGGATGCCAGGGATCAAACCTGTGATAACTATAGTCAAGGAAAACTCCCTACCAGCTGTAGTATCATTCTGGACCCTCAATATTTTTAGAAATCTTAGGGTAGGAGGAATATTAATGGGCCTAAACCCTATCAAGTGATCAGAGCCAACTTATCAGCTCACCCTAGATCCTACTTCTAATTAACCTCATTTGCTTCTCCTTTTGCAACATCTTCAAAATGAAATGCAAGTATTTTAGTATCTGAATAAAACTGTCATGTATGATATAATCCTACTTTAAATCATTTTATAATTGTACAAGTTAATTATAGTGTTGCTTTAGCAATTCTAATTCATTAATGTTTTTTTTTAAAAAAAAAAAAAAGGCAAGTTGCCCTCAAGGCTGAAAGTTGACATATATATTCAGCTTAGATTTAAAAACAAGTTTAGGAACTCCAGGGAAGTGCTCCTAAAATGTGCCAATGGCATGAGTAAGAAATTCTGGATAGACATAAAACGGGAGTTTCCTGATGTACAGTGTTACATAATTATGAGTGTATTGCAACTCCTATGCTGACAAGAAATTTTAGTGATATTTTAACTGGGAGTTAAAGAAATAGAAAAAATAGAGGCTGGAGTGGTGGTACAGTGGTAGGGCATATTTGTCTGGCATGCGGCTGACCTAGGATGGACCAAGGTTCGATCCCCTGGCATCCCATATAGTTCCCCAAGCCAGGAGCGATTTCTGAGCACATAGCCAGGAGTAACCTCTTAGCATCACTGGGTATAGCCCCCGGCAAAAAAAAAGAAATAGAAAAAAAAATTTTCAGAGAAATCTAAGTAATCTAAATAATGTCACTGATTTATTGCTCTACACTTTCATGAAGAAGTTTAAGAACAGTTAAAATGGAACCAATATTTGCTAACTTGAAGATAGTCAATGGCAATTGCATATTCTCTATTCTTTTCTCTCAGATTTGATTACTGGATAACTTCAAACTATTTCAAAATACAAATTTAAATTATGCAGAACTTTGAGTAAAATGGCATCGTTAATATTAATATTTTAATTAATTGAAAATTAAAGAAAATGTTTTCTTCATATAAATTTGCCTCTATCAAATGGCTCATCTTTTTTTGATAATGATAAGCTTTTGGAAATTTTGTGCATAATTTCTTTGGTTTTCTCTTGGTTGCAGGGGTCCTCAAACTTTTTAAACAGGGCACCAGTTCACTGTCCTTCAGACTGTTGGAGGGCCAGATTATAGTAAAAACAAAAATTATGAACAAATTTCTATGCACACTGCATATATCTTATTTAGAAGTGAAGAAACAAAATGGGAATAAATACAATATGTGGCCCGCGGGCCATAGTTTGAAGAGCCCTGGTAGAGGCACAACTAGCAAGGTATTTTTAATTTTTTAATTTAAAAACCATGGTTTACAAAGCTATTGATAGTTGAGTTTTAGGCATATAATACTCCAATATCACTTTCAGTTCCCATCCCCAGTATTCCAATATTCTATTATTCCCCTGCCCTACTCTCCCTTCCCCACCCCTGCCTGCCACCTTGGCAGGCACATTACAAAGTTTAGATTTTATATTTTCATTTTTGAATCTATGGTATAGCTTTGGGTGTATAGCTATACCACTCTCCAACATGACCAATATAATCAAAGCTCCAAATCCTGTTTCCTATTACTTCCTTTTCTCATCTACTTCCTTCATACCTTAATTTTTTTTCTTCTCTATCCTTCCCTTCCCTAGGCTCCAGAGTTAAGGTGATCTATCTCCCTTTTACTACATTACATTCCCTAATACAATTCTTCTTTATACCACAGAAAAATGAAAACATCCTGTATTTGTCTTTCTTATTCTAGCTTACTTCATTCAACATAATATCTTCCAGTTCCAACCAGGTTGCAGCTTTCTTGCAGCTGCATAGTATTCCATTGTGTATATGTACCACTTCTTCATAATCCATTCATCTGTTCTTGGACACATAGATTTATTCCATATTAGCTATTGTATTATGTGCAGCAATGAATAATGGTGAGTAAAAATATACATCCTGGGGCCGGGCAGTGGCGCAAGAGGTAAGGTGCCTGCCTTGCCTGCACTAGCATTGGACGGACCGCGGTTCGATCCCCCAAGCCAGGAGCAACTTCTGAGTGCATAGCCAGGAATAACCCCTGAGCGTCAATGGGTGTGGCCCAAAAAACCAAAAAAAAAAAAAAACCAGTATACATCCTTTTGAATGTTTTTAAGTTCGGGGGTAGATACCCAAATATAGAATTGCTGAGTCATAAGGCAGCTCAATTCAAAATTTACTGAGGACTCTCCTAACCATTTCCACAGGGGTTGAACCAGACAACATTCCCTCCAGCAGTAGAGGAGAGTTCCTTTTTCACCATAGCCCCACCAATACAGATTGTTACTACTATTTTTTATATTTGCTATTCTTACTGGTGTGAGATAAGATCTCATTGTTTCCTTGAGTTGAAATTCCCTAATAATAAGTGACACTGAGTACTTTTTTTCATGTGCTATTGCTAATCCAATTGTGTTATTCTGAGAAATGCCTGTTAATTACCTCTTCCCATTTTTTGATGGTTTTTTAATTTGCTTCTCTTGACTTTTGTTAGTGAATTATACATCCTGGATATCAACCCTTTATCTGAAGTGTTGAATGTGTTTATTTCTTCCCATTCCATTGTCTTTTAGTTTTAGCCCAAGTTTCTTTTGCCATGTAAAAACTTTTATGTAATTCATTTTGTTGTTGTTGTTGTTGTTGTTGTTGTCTTTGTCAGTGGTTTCAGATCATTGAAGATGCCTTTGAGGTCAAATCTTGGAGCATTTTTACACCTACCAGTTCTTACTCCTGGTTCTATACTGAGGAATTACTCTGTGCCATGTTATGGAAATCAAATACAATGTGGGTGTGGGAATTGACCACATGTAAGGGAAGTGACTTTACCTTTGTACAATCTCTCCAGCCCTATGCATACCCTTGTACATACTCATAATGGTATATTAACAACAGCATATCACATTTATATCATGTATGTATTAAGAAAAAAGGACTCCAGCATATCACATTTATATCATGTATGTATTAAGAAAAAGGACTCCATAATTTTATTATGGTATTTTATTTTCTGAAAATATTATACTCATTATTATAGTCTGAATCTTATTTAAAGCATTATTATACAACACCTGATAGTTCAACTTCTTATAAATAGGAGAATATCTTGAAAGACTTGACACTAGGCCTGATACAATATACCTAAAATTTCTCTGATATGGTACTGAGGGAGAATGACCAATAATAGGATGAAACATCTAGTCTTCATATGTGTCAACTGTGAGGAAATTAAAAACATGAAAACTAAGATAGAGACTGAAATATAAGTGATATCAGAAGCAGGTTAAAAAGACAAATTAGCTCCCTCTCATTTCCCTCCTAAGCCTAGGATGCATTCAATCAGAAGTGAGTATTGTAAAAAAAAAAAAAAAAAAAAAAAAAGAAGTGAGTATTGTGACAGTCAAAACGCTTATTAGTATCAATGCTATATACTTCTACTGACTAAGCAACTAAACAAGCAAAGATGAATTAGTCAAAAAAGAAGCTGCTTGGGAGATGCCGCTCCCAAACTTGCTATGTGAAAGAGCTCCTCCAACAAAACTGCACAATCAGCAGTGGAATTCAAGGACAAAGAAGTGGTATGAATGATCCTACCATTAAATAGTTATTCTAAATTGGGTCTGTAATAGTGTCTTCCATCACTTCCCTCACAGTGACTTGTTAACCATGTTTTGTATAGATATCTTGCTATTGTTGTCAATGAAAACAATGCTTCCCAAAAATATCATATTCAGTAATAGCAAAACAGGCCATGCTCTTTCCAGCAAGGCTTATACTGTCTTCTCAACCAAATAACATTCTAATATTTCTTGAGTATGTTCTCTTCAATGACACAAAATTTATCCCTGCCTCCTACTTTGAAAAATACCTCCCTTGAATGAAAATAGTAATTATATTCATAACAGCTCATTTCAATTTTGATGAGAAATGAGAAGAAATAGAAGTGGGCTTCCCCTTAGTCCTGAAAACACTGTTATTGGAGTATCAGGTTTAAGTTTTATTTGGAGAAAAAACTCACCAGCTCAGTGTCCCACAAACCTCCCCTCTCCAACTCCGTTGGCTTCCCCAACTCTGGGGGAAAGAACATTGAACTAAAGAATCAAGAGAGTAAACATGTAATCCCTGCATGAGAAAGTTTGTTAAAGAAAAGAATGAAATAAAATCAAGGTAAGAATATTTAGATTTTACTATTGATCCTCAGGTAAACTTTCCAAAGCTCCTAGAAGAGAAGGGCTAATGTTTCAACAGTTTGACTCAAGAATGGCATGCAGTGCTTTGCTGAGATCCAAGTGCACAGGAGAGAAAGAGAGATGAAAGAATCAGAAATAATTTTATGCAAGTACAAAAAGAATAACCAATAACATCTGAACAGGGCAGTCTCAATAGGCATATGAAACTAGCTTTGTCTCTTAGATTGTGAAGGCATGGAAGATTGACACAACCAAAAGCTTAAGCCAGCTAGTGTCTTTGCCCATTTCCTGCATTCTACAGCATTCCTGAATGAGAAGACTAACTCCCAGGTCTTACAGTCACACCTTGCACATTCCACTCTTAAAAGTAATCTGAAAGATTAAACCTCTATAACAAAGATGTTGAAATCAGCCCATACTTTTGATGCAAGTGTGACTCTCTGGAGAATTTTTCCCTTGAGGACTTATTCCTTTGCAAACACTGAGACACACACAAACATCCAAACAAATCATTTAGAACAAATCTTTGGAATACCATTGCTTTTCAAAGGGAAATTGGATTTGTAATGGCAAGCAGATTAATCCAATCCAGATTGAGTCATTCCATTACCCTACTACCCCACGTAAAATGATGTTTACTGTGTCTTTGAAGGTTCTGGTTTGTTTTGGTTTGGTTTGGTTTGGTTTGATTTGGTTTGGTTTAGGAGGGTCATACCTATCAATGCTCAGTCACCTGACTCTGTGCTCAAAATCACTCCTGGAGGTCTCAGGGGACCATATGGAATGCCAAGTATCAAACCCAAGTCAACTGAGTGCAAGACAAACATCCTAGCCACTGTTCTATCCATCTGGCCTGATGTTTTCTTTGATTTTTTTTAACTTAATGATTCCCAATCAGCAATGATCTTGCCTCACAGGGGTTGTTGGCAAAGTTCAAAGCATTTTTATTTATAACAAGAAATGGTAAAGAGGAAGGTGTGTGTGGTACCTTTGACTGCTAATGAGTGTGACAGAGATACAGTTAAGCATTCAGCATCTGTGAGTCTGAAGACAGCCCACAGCGAAGAATTATCCAGAATTACCTGAACCAAAGCATCAAGAATCAAATGTCAAGACTGATAAACCTTGTTTTAGCTAAACAGTCATCAGGGGGTCCAAGGTCACCATAAGTATTAGGGTTAATAACTTCCTTGATGTTTAATACACATATTGTATTTCATGCACACTAACATCAGATGGTAAACATTATTCTGGTTCAATGGCTCTTTTCAATATCAGAATATCTTGCCTGTTTCTCAGAGCTTTGTATTGAGGTTGAGTGTTTTGGTTCCCAAATAAAGTTTTAGTTTTGAATTTCAGTGATTTGAATATAGCCACATTTAGCACTAGCTTATATTATGAAAGACTCAAATTTCTACATTAGACTGCATTTTGGTTGTTAGTAAGACATTAAAAAGATAAGAATAGGGCCCGGAGAGATAGCACAGCGGCGTTTGCCTTGCAAACGGCTGATCCAGGACCAAAGGTGGTTGGTTCGAATCCCGGTGTCCCATATGGTCCCCCGTGCCTGCCAGGAGCTATTTCTGAGCAGACAGCCAGGAGTAACCCCTGAGCAATGCCGGGTGTGACCCAAAAACCAAAAAAAAAAAAAAAAAAAGATAAGAATAAGTAAAAAGTTTGGAGATGTAAATCCTTAAAATTTGGGGGAAACTTTTTGAGAAATCCATTTTGAGCAATGCAAAATCTAAAGAACTATGAAAACATGCAGGTAATGCCTGCCCAAAAAAAAATGAATGAATGGTTTCAAGCAAAACTCTGTGTGTGAACTTCTCTGCACCAAAATTATTCATGTTTTAGCTAGGCAATGTGGCTATTCCATGTTTTTCACCCAGATTCATATGCAGTGGATAAAAATGTATTGCCTTGGTTTCAAAACTAAATATTCAGGTGAGTTTTTATTTTAAAGAGGGGGGTTGAGGGCTATGACTAAATAAAGAAGACTACAAAAGGAGTAATACAAAAAAATTGGGGTACTATAACCACTAACTTTGGATCTATACACAGAAATTGTGCAATTCTTACTTGCTTCTATTAGCGTGGATTAATTGCCCTGTAGAAACCTTTAGAAGCCTACCCTCTGAACTTCAACAGGGGTTTCTATTAGAAATGAAGCATGAGGGGCCCGGAGAGATAGGTGTTTGCCTTGCAAGCAGCCGATCCAGGACCAAAGGTGGTTGGTTCAAATCCCGGTGTCCCATATGGTCCCCTGTGCCTGCCAGGAGCTATTTCTGAGCAGACAGCCAGGAGTAACCCCTGAGCACTGCTGGGTGTGACCCAAAAACCAAAAAAAAAAAAAAAAAAAAAAAGAAATGAAGCATTTAAGTTAGTTAAGATTAAGACTGCCATGTTTATAACTTAAATTACTATTGGGTGAGTTCATGATAAATCCTTACATAAAACTTTTTCATTCACTTAGCTTAAAAGTATCTGCATTCTGTTGCTGAAAAACAATCAAAAAATATATAAACTAGATGTGCAAATGGAGAAATTTGATAACATTCCTTAAACTATACTGTCAATTTCCCAAGTTTTTATTGTTTGTTGTTATTGCTGCTGCTGTTGTTCAGGGTCATCCCTTGTAGTGCTCAGGGGCTACTCAATGCTTCAGGGTGGCATTCAGGTGGCATTCAGGGGATCATGTGGTACTAGAGATTGTACCCAGATATTCTATATATGCAAAGAATGTGTCTCAGTCCTTGAGCTAGCTCCCAAGCTCATTTTCACTGCTTTAATATTTAACTATATGCAAGATGTTACCATCAGTGAAAAAAGGTTAAAACTACTAAGTGACAGAGATGACCTCTCTATAGATAGATAATATTTTTGTGAAATCTTTATTTCAAAGAAGGTTTTCCTTAAAAATCAAGTTGATAGTAGTCAAGATTGTTTTGGGTTTTAGAGCCACATCCAGTGCTTAAGGATTACTTCCAACTTTGTGCTTAGGGAATATCTCCTATTTCTGCTTGGGAAACAATATGGTACAGAGATCAAATCCATACTTCCTACATACAAAGCATGTGCTCAGCCTGTTGAATTATCTCTCTGGTTCTAAAAGCAAACATTGTCTAATTTCTCTAGCTGTTTGCATTAACTTAGGTTGCTTTAGCAAAGTAACACAAACTGGGGACTTCAAGCAATAGAGATGTATTGTCTCACAATTCAGAAGGCCAGAGGCCCAGTCAAGGTCTCTTCACAAAGTCACACTCCCTAGGAACACTTCCTTGTGTCTTCCCAGCTTCTGGAGACTTGCTGGCAAGATTTTGGTGTTACTTTTCCATCATTCCAATCCCCGTCATCATGTGGAATTTACCCTGTGTGAATCTGTCTTCACACGCTCATATTTACTGGAGCTGGGAATCATGGTGTTTAAAGTAATTTAAAAACAATTGGTAAAAAAAAATGGTTAAAAGAATAAGTTGCCACCAAAAATTCATGAGACAACTGCATTTAGTTATATATATATAGTTAGGGGCCAAAGAGATAGCATGAAGCTGTGTTTGCCTTGCATGCAGAAGGTCAGTGGTTCAAATCCTGGCATCCCATATGGTCCCCTGAGCCTGCCAGGAGCGATTTCTGAATGTAGAGCCAGAGTGGTGCTGGGTGTGACCCAAAAACCAAAAAAAAAAAAAAAAAAAAGGAGTAATATATAGTTATCAAATAATTCAACATATCTGTAACAGGCTATCTATTCCTTTTCATCCTCATAATCCTGTAAGTAAAAACTGGGGCTCTGCTTTGCATTTGAAATCAAGACATAGAAGTTTGGGAAAAGATTGCTGACACATAAGCATCAGAGGAAGGAGTCGATGAGGAATGTAATGACTTTAAACCAGCTGAATTTCTCCTTCTACAGCCTCCATCTATGGTCACTCTTCTGTTCCCAAGACCCAACTGAATATATTCAGTATTTGAGAAATCATCCTATTTAATTTAGCAGAATCATCTCAACTTAGTTTCTAGAGATAAAATTCTAACTAGAAGAATTTCTGATGCTTGAAATAAAAATACTTAGAAAGATATTTGGATTTAAAAATAAAATGTATTTTGTGCTCTTGTCTAATCACAAAATCAAGACTGAATAAAATCTCTGAAGCCCAACAACAACAAAGATTCCAGTATTCCAAATATGCAGGGTGTTTGAGACCAAAGATTAATTTCATTTCAAATATATGTAACTGACTCGTGAAATGACATTTTAAAATCTAAGCATTAGCCTATCTAAATTACTTAGTTTGAAAAGACAAAGCAATTTCATTTTGGAGTGGGAGGGTTTGCTGGCCACACCTGGTTTTGTTCAAGACTTACCAGTACTCCTAGCTTTGTGTTCAAGGATCATTTCTAAAAGTGCTCAGAGAACCACATAGGCTGTTGGGGACCAAACCAGATTTGACCATATCCAAGGCAAGCATATCAATTTCTCTACCATATCTCCATTAACAATATTTATTGGGGGGGGCACACAGGTGGTGCTCAGGGTTATTCCTGGCTCTGACTCAGAAATCGCTACTGGCAGGCTCGAAGGGCCATATGGGATGCCAGGAATCAAACCACCTTCCATCCTGGGTTGGCCCTGGGTTGGCATGCAGGGCAAACACCCCACTGTACTATTTCTCCAGCCGCATGTTAACGATATTTTCAATATAAATCCAACTTTGAATGTTTATAGATGTTTTAGACATAATTTACAGTTTATTTTACTTGATTGAATGTTTCCTCCTAGAAAGACTTCAGAAACCAAATTCCTATCATTGTTTTCTTAAAATAGCCTCTGAATCTGTTCCTAGAACTAATTCATAGTCTTGTTTATACAAGTTTATTATCTAATCATTTGAGATCAATAACAATATGTCAGCTGCCTAGTTATTACATAAGATGAGTAGAAATAAGCTGTTTAAGAAAGGAGCAAATACTTGGATCCAACAGCTTTGGAAACTTTTAGTATATATAAAAATATTTTTAAGTATGTTTACTTATATGCACATATATTTGATATATGGAAAACTCCAAATCTATTTTTCAAAGGTTAAAAAACTTAACAATCCTTCTCTGCTTGAAACTTCATCAAAATGTTGATGAGATTTTAATACCATCAGAAATCCAAAAATTTTAGTACTGTTACTTTTAAAATCTATCCGCTTTTAACATTTACAAGTATATAAATGGTATAAAGAAGGTTTCAACAGCTCAACTAATTCCTATCACTAGTTTTGGTTCCTAGGGCTCCCTAGCATGTTGGAAATTATCTATTTTACATATAGATATGATTATAAATTATGTACTTCCAATCTCCATCTATTACTGGTCTCTCAAGGAACTGAATTTTTCAGATTGTGTATATGACTATTCTAGATAGTCTTTAAAAATAAAATAAAACATATTCTGAATTCAAAGTTAGAAGAATTCTAGAGAATAACCCATGGTCATTTAAATAGCACTACCAAAGCCAAGAGGAAAGGATGACACTGGTTAAAAACTCATTAATCCAAAGAAAACAGTAAGCATATCTCGAATGTTAAAAATGCTCTCCAACTGGCCTGATGGTACAGCAGGTAGAGCACTTGCCTTGTACCAGCCAACCCAGGTTCAATTCCCAGCACCCCAGGGGGTCTCCCCATATCCACCAGGAGTGATCCCTGAGCACAGAGTCAGAAGAAAACCTAAGGAACACTGGGTGTCTCCAGCAAAAACAAAGACAATCAAAAGTTTAATTAAAATATCACAACCAGGGCCGGAGAGATAGCATGGAGGTAAGGTTCGAATCTCCCGCATCTCATATGAATCTCTGAGCCTGCCAGGAGCAATTTCTGAGTGTAGAGTAACACCTGAGCGCTACTGGATGTGACCAAAAAATAAAAAAAAAAAAAAAAAAAAAAAAAGATACCACAATCTCTACCACCACCATGATTAAGACAGGGTAGTGTAAGAGTTTAAAACTTAAACAAATATTGAACATCTCACATTTCCCTCAAGTGTAACCAGCTAACAGTGCATGTAGCATTGAGCTTCAGAAAGAATAGGATTCTGCATAAAAGCAATTTGTGAAAGAAATTATCCAGAAAATGGCATGTGTATGGGAACACAAAAATCAAAGCAAGCAGGCTGAAAAATAAGTAAAATTAAAGCCTCTGAGCAAAAAGAAAGAAGTAAAAAGCATTAAAGACTAAGATTCATTTTATATATATATACATATATATGCTATATATATATATATACATATATATGTAGTATCATTAAATCAGTAGAAACAGGGGCTAGAGAGATAGCACAATGGGAATGGTGTTTGCCTTCCACATAGCTGACCCTGGTTCAATCCCTGGCATGCCATATGGTCCCCTGAGCTTGCCAGGAGTAATTTCTGAATGTTAGCAGGTGTGGCCACAAAACAAAAATTACTAGAAATATTCCTTGTTTTGTATGGAAAAATAGGTTGTTTTTCTTTGTTTTTGTTTTTTGTTTTTTGATGACCACATAGGAAACGGTCAGGTTCATTCTTGCGTAAGAGCTTGTGACCACTCCCAGTTGTGCTCATGGTACTGTGGTACAGAGAACATAACCTCGGTGACTTACAAAGGGATCATGTACTCAACTCAACCCTAGAAACCCTAGTCTGATAGGAAGAAAGGAAGGGAGGGAGGGAGTAAAGAGATGGGGAGGGGAGGGGAATAGAGGAGAAGGGAGAAGAAGAGTGGGGAATGGAAAGGAGAGCAGAGGAGAGGAGAGAGAAAAGGAGGGGAGAGGGATGGGAGAGGAGGGAAGAGAGGGGAGGAGAAAGAAGAAGAGTATAGGGGGAGGGGAGGGAGAAGAAGAGAAGAGAAGGAATGAGGGGGAGGGGAGGGGTGAGGAGAGAAAGATACCTAAATCTAATTTCTATGATAATTCCAGATAAGAGTCTCCGTCCATAGCTTCAAAAACCAAAGTATTTAGCTTAAAGATAGCTCAGTACTTACCAAACCTGCTATTGGTGTTGACAGCCTATTAATCTTCTTAATGACACCAGGTTTAAGCTTATTAACCAAACTGAAAACAAAGCAAAGACAAAAAAAACATACAATTACCAAAATGCCAACAGAGTGACTACTTTAACATTTCAAAAAAAAAAAGTCATTCAGAACCAAATGCCCCAGAAAATAAGGAAACCAAGACAAGAAAAACAGAATTGTCAAGAGAGGACAGTGATCCTATGGCTCAGTCTCGAGACCCCAAATCACTACATCAAAAAGAGCTACCACCACTGTTACCATCAAAAGCCATGTTGGGTAATTTTAAATAGCCAATTTAAGAATCCTTTCATTATCATTTAATTCACCTTGCTTTAAGTATTTCTTCTATTATGATTTTCATCAATCATATTTTCAACAGAATCTTCAAAACTATAATATTTAGCCAGATTTAAAAGAGGAGGAATGAAAGAGAGATAGATTATGGAGTTAAAGTGACTTCCTTGCACACTGCTGATCCCTGTTCCATCCCCCAAGAGCCACAGCCCCCAATAAGCATCACCAGGTGCAGCCCTGGAGGCCCCAAGCACTGCTGGGGTGGCACTTGGAATCCCTGGCACTATAGGGTCCAAGCAACACCTTGGCCCCTTGCATTGAGTCACAGAACCAATCTGCAGCATATAAACTGGAGAGGCTCCTAGGCCTTCTGAGCACCCTGTGGGAGACCTCCCCAAACTGTTTTAATTATAAAGGAAACACCCAATAATTTAACTAAAAAAAGCTTAACTCTAACAGAACTGCAAAGCTTTGAAAGTCTTCATACACTCCTAGAACATTACAAAATAACCCAGTTTTACAAGGAGCAACCCTGGCACACTGAAGAGATTACCCCGAAGCATTATTTGATGTTGGCCCCCCAAAAATATGTGTGTGTGTTTTTGTGTCACAAGGGAGTATATAAATTATTATATTCATTTCAATCAATTTTTAAAAATGAGAGGAAGTAGCATTAAATTCTGTATATTGAAACAGTGAAAAATCTTCCACATTCAGGTACATTACTAAAATTCCATTCTGTTCTTTTTTTTTTTTTTTGAGGGGGGAAGCTCAGCCACACTCAGCTGTGCTCAGGGCTCACTCCTTGTTCTGCACTTAGATCATATCTGGAGGGACTCTGGTTACTATATGTGGTGCTGGATTTTTAACCTAAGTGAGTGGCATGCAAAACAAGTGTGCTTCCCACTGTACTATCTGTCCCCCACCCAAACCCCACAGGTATCTTCAAAGCTATAAAAATATTCTCATTAGGGCCCGGAGAAATAGCACAGCAGCGTTTGCCTTGCAAGCAGCCAATCCAGGACCTAAGGTGGTTGGTTCGAATCCCAGTGTCCCATATGGTCTCCTGTGCCTGCCAGGAGCTATTTCTGAGCAGACAGCCAGGAGTAACCCCTGAGCACCTCCGGGTGTGGCCCAAAAACAAAAACAAAAACAAAAATTCTCATTATAATTTAAAATAATTTTGTCAGCCTTGCAACCAGAACTTCAGGGTATGCCTTTTAGTTTCTAAATCTTGATAGTGTGAATTCTGGGTTTCTGTTGCTTATACCAAACCATGAAGAAATTTAACATTATAATGAGGCTTTTCTATTAATACTAACTTCATTAATTATTTATTTATTACCACCAGAAAACAATTACTTGAAACAGTGATTATTCTATTCAATAATTCATCTACCAAAAACAAACAACTTTTTTATTCTGTGATGGAATTCCAAAAGGAAAACTACTGAAAAGAAAAGAGTCAAATATTCTTAATTTACAGATCTCCTGTTTACAATGACAGGGGGGTGGAAATCTGGTCCTTGAGGAATGTCCCTCCTTCAGCATTCCAGAGATTTATATATACACTTGAGTATAGCTAAAAATAAAAAAAAGACAAAAGTCTTAATTTAATAACCTTCAGAATGTTGTTCTATGGGCTTCAAATTACCCACTGATGGCTTAGAAGATTTAGTCTGGAAAAGAGTTCCTAACAAAAAAACAAAAGATGTTTTTCTATTTTCATAGTGTCTTCACACAAAGTAATAATTTTAATATATTAAGAAAGTTAAGACAGGGGCTAGATTGTCCTAGGACCTGCGCAAATACCAAGATTGCTTGCTCAAGTGGCCTTATTTTCTCATCCACAACCAAGAGGAAAGGTTCCTGACACCACAAAAAAATAAAAAATAAAAAAATAAAAAAATAAAACCTGGGATATGGCAATGAGAAGGTATGGAGCCAGTGGTTGTTCCCATGACAATATGCTTCAAGAGTGGAGAAACCCTGAATCTCTTAGGCCACGGGAATTTCCTTCCTTCTCCAATACTTACTGTGCCTATACAAAAAAAAAAAAAAAAAAAAAGGTGGGGTAACACCAAACCCTGCCACTGCAGCACTTTTTCTGGTTTTGTTTTGTTTTATTTTTTGTTTGTTTTTTGATATTATTTTCCTTCTCTTTTTTCTTCCACTTTTTCTTTCTTTTTCACTTTTGTGGATATTATTCAGTGTTTTTTTTTCTTTTTTAGTAGTTAAACCAAATTTTTTCTTCTCCTTTCCTTAACCTTTTTATCTCCAACAGACTAGATTAACTTGAATAATTCAGCCTCATAAATTGAGGGGGGGGAAAGAATGATACCAGGACCAGTCATATGAACATGTACTGTAAATAAAAAATGACCAGACTGGAACACCAAACAGGATAGATATACAACCTATAACAAGCTATAAGGTGGAGACCAGTTGCACTAAGATTCTGGGGGGTTAAGGAAGGATATGTGGGAGACATGCTGGGAACAGGAGTGGAGGGAGGACAACATTGGTGGTGGGAATGCCCTTCATTCATTGTCACTATGTACCGTAAATAATTCTGTGTAATGAACTTCAGTCACAATAAAAAAAAAAAAAAGACAGGGGCTAGAGTGATAGCACAGCGGGTAGGGCACTTTCCTTGCATGTGGCCTACCAGGGTTCAATCCCCAGCATCCCTTATGGTCCATCCAGCACACCAGGAGCTCAGAACACAAAGATAGGAGTAACCCCTGCACACCACCAGGCAGGTATGACCAAAATAAATTTGAAAATTAAATTTAAGGCAATGTTAAAATAGGGAAAGAGAGGTAAGGTGGGAGGATAGGGAAGGAAGGAAGGAAGGAAGGAAGGAAGGAAGGAAGGAAGGAAGGAAGGAAGGAAGGAAGGAAGGAAGGAAGGAAGGAAGGAAGGAAGGAAGGAAGGAAGGAAGGAAGGAAGGAAGGAAGGAAGGAGGGAGAAAGGGAGGGAAGAAGAAAGGAAGGAAGGAAGGAAGGAAGGAAGGAAGGAAGGAAGGAAGGAAGGAAGGAAGGAAGGAAGGAAGGAAAGAAGGAAGGAAGGAAGGAAGGAAGGAAGGAAGGAAGGAAGGAAGGAAGGAAGGGAGGAAGGAAGGAAGGAAAGAAGGAAGGAAGGAGGGAGGGAGGAAGGAAGGGAGGAAGGAAAGAAAGAAGGAGGAGGAAGAAAGGAAGGAAGGAAGGGAGGGAGGAGGGAGAGAGGAAGGAAGGAAGGGAGGGAGGGAGGGAGGGAGGGAGGGAAGAAATGAGAGAGGGATGGAGGGAGGGAAGAAGGGAAGAAATGAGGGAAGGAAGAAAGAAAGGAAGGAAGGAGGGGCAGAAGGGAGGGAGGGAGGAAGGAGGGAGGGAAGAAGGGAAGAAATGAGGAAAGGAGGGAAGAAAGGAAGAAATGAGGAAAGGAAGGGAAAAAGGGAAGGAGGGAGAGAGGGAGGGTGGGAAGGAGGGAAGGAGAAAAGAAGGGGAGGAGGGAGGAAAATAAAGAAGGGAAGGAGGAAGAAGGCCAGGGTTATTGAGCACTAGCCCAGCAGTGACTTTCTTACAGTAACTTGGACCTAAGCAATTAATCCAAAACCAATATGAGCTGAGACACTCACAGAGTATCAGAGTCTAACATCCGTTGTCATTAGAGACCAAGTATCATAAATTCCTCCCCACCCATCTGAGTCAATGATGACTTTGGCCAGATCATTCCATTTACCTGTATACTTCAATCACCACCTTTCTACCACAGTGTTAGTAATAACAAGAACAGTTTCTGTTTTTATTTTCCAAAAAGGGCTTCCGGAATGGAGAGCACAACTCAGTCTCATTAAACTCTTAGTCAAAAAAAAGGTGGGAGAGAGGAAAAGCAAACAGAGCAGATAAATGTTATCTGCCACCAATGAGTTGGTGATGCGTTCCTCCCCAGAAGGGGCCAGAACTGTTACTTCGAAGCCACACACACAAGGCGGGTCACGTCCTTCTCTGCCCCTGAGCTCCACAGTGTGTGTTCAGACACGGCAACCACCACAAAGGAAAATGCAACTCTGGATAGCACCCAGACCTCTCTCCAAATACAGCAGTGCTACATGAAAATGCAAGTTTCTTTTGTTAATTGTATAAAGGCTCATCAGTTTTAAACATCAAAACATGGACAAAATACTCAGATGGTCTTGGAAAATTCTAAAAATCACATCAAATTCTATTTCATAGATCATTATGAAGGAAATAATGCTTCCAGGATTGTTGCAAGAAAAAAACTGGCTTTCAGGGGTTGAGTGGGGAGGAGGGAGATTTGGGACATTGGTGATGGGAACGTTGCACTGGTGATGGGAGGTGTTCTTTACATGACTGAAACCCAAACAACACAATCATGTATGTAATCAAGGTGTTTAAATAAAATATATTAAAAAACTGGCTTTATAAAATGTCAATGTCTGTGTAACTTGAACATCATCTATGAAGGACTGGAAGCATCCTCTGTGTCAACCAAAACATAAGTGCCACACATGAGTGAGATGATTCTCCTTCCAAAATAGAATTTATTTGCGTAATACATGTTCTTCAGTTACACACATGGAATTTGTAAGGCAACACTGAGGTCACCGCTCTATTCAACACTCACATAACAATTTGGCAGAAGCTTCTGCCCACAGTAAACTGGACCATTTTTAATCTCTCTGCATCCTTATGTCCCATCCTCTGACCTTCTGGAGTTTTATATCTCTACTCCCCATGTAGCCTGGCACACCAGAGTTATATGCTTCATTAGCACCATGGGTTGTTCTCTTGTAAGATTAAAAAAACAAGCAAGAAACAACCAGTCATTTATTATCTTCTATTTCAGAGCTCTTTAGGGAGGCCTGATCTGCCCTCCCAGGCCAAGTTGGTGACTCAGTGGGAGAGCACAGACTTTGCATGTGTGAGGCCCTGGGCTCAATGACCAGTTCAGCACAAAAGAGCAAAGGCCCTTCTCCATCAGTTCATCCCTTCAATTGTTGTTTACTTCCTTTCTTTCCTCCCTAAAATGTATTATTCACCTTCAAGGTAGGTGATTAAGTCAATTATAGACACCATCAAGTTGACACATTTAGAAGCCTGTCACCAGTGAGTGTAACCGAGCTTTAAAAGAACTCAGAGATGACACTCAGAAAACTATCTCATAAGGCTCAATATGTTGTCCAGTAGTGTTATGAAAGCGATTAAATAAAAATTTGTGTACTCTGTTAGACTCAGAATCTAGATCACAAAACCAAACCTCGGGGCCAGAGCAATAGCAAAGCGGTAGGGCATTTGCTTTGCATGTGGCCAATCCAGGATGGAACCAGGTTTGATTTCCAGCATCCCACATGGTCCTCAACCTTGCCAGGAGTGATTTCTGAAAACAGAACCAGGAGTAACCCCTGAGCATCTCCAGGTGTGGCCCCAAAACCTAAATAAATAAAGAAATTTTCAAAAACCAAACCTCATTTTTCCTTTATTAAAAACAATTTAGAAATATCTTTCAGGGGCTGGAGCAGTGGCACAAATGGTAAGGTGTTTGCCTTGCACACGCTAACCTAGGACAGACCACAGTTTGATCCTCAGGCGTCCCATATGATTCCCCAAGACAGGAGCGATTTCTGAGCACATAGCCAGGGAGTAACCCCTGAGTGTCACTGGGTGTGGCCCAAAAAGCAAAAAATAAAAATAAAAAAGAAATATCTTTCAACCTATTATTTCCAAAGTTCTGTTTTGTTTTACTTTTTAAAAATATACCAGAGACAGGGCTCAAGAGATAGTTACAACGGGTAGGGTGTTTGCCTTGCATGAAGCTGACCTGGATTCTATCACACATATCCCATATGGTCTCCCAAGTCTCCTGGTAGTAATTTCTGAGTGTAGAATCATAACTAACCCCTGAGCACTGTCAAGTGTGAGCCCCAAAACAAACAAAAAATATACCATAAAGACTAGCTTTGAAAAGCTTATCAATACTCAAGGTACAGAGTACAAATAGCCTGTCAAACATGCTTTCAAGATCTAAACTTTCAACAAGATATAATAAATATATTGCAAACTTTCTTACAATTTTGCCTTCTCTATTATTTGGTACTTTTTTTTTGCATACACATTTTTTACTAGACACAAACTCTGCTTCACAAAAACATGAATGTTTATTAAGGACGAAGTGCTGGGCTGAGATCAGCTCCAGACCAATCACTGAAGTTACTATGTAAAAGGATATATTCTCAATCTCCAAAGTACCCTCTACCACTTATCAAGCTTCCTGAAACTCCCCAGAGATGCAAATATTAAAAACAACTGTTAATGGAGCTATAAAGATAGCACAGAAGTGATTGCCTTACATGCAGCTGATTCCAGTTGGATTCCAAGTACTTTCTAGAATAGAAAGGAATAATCTGGAAGCCCAGAGTCAGGAGTAAGCCCTGTGCATTAACAGGTATGGTCCCAAAGCCAAAATAAATAAAACACAAAATAAAAAATAAAAAATACTTCTTCCATAAGTGCTTCAAATCTACTATCTTCTTTAAAATAAATTAAATCTAAAGAGGGTAATTTCTTTAAGTCTAACTGTAATTTTAATCAAATACTAAAAACAATTACTATATTTTTCCTAACAAGAAAAATCTCTTCTGTTACTTTTTTCCTTCACCAGAGAAGTCAAACTTTGATGTTTCCTCCTAATTATAAAATGTTTAAAAGCTTTCAATTTGGTGATTGTTATTCCCCTGATTCAATGTTAATATGTACTACTGTGAAAGATATGTAAGCCAATATGATCCAAATAAAAATTTTAAAAAATGTTTAAAAGCTTTCAATATAAAGAAAATATATTTAGCAATAGAGGAATATTATAGTGGACAAGGTTCTTGCCTTGCAATCAACCAACTCAAGTTTGATTCATAGAGCCCCATATGGTCCTCTAAACCCACTAGCAGTGATCCCTGAATGCAGGAATAAACTATGAGCACCACCAGGTGTGGCCCAAAATCAAAAGCAAACAAAATAAAACAAATTAATACGTTTAATTACTAAAATTCCTGTGGTGGTAATTTTGAATACTGCTGATTTGCCACAGCATAAATCTTCATAATAATGCTAAGATGGAAAAGTGTGTGGAACAAGTCAGCACCAGTACAATTGATAAGAATCATTCTGTTATGACAGAACTTTCTTATCTAGTCTCTCTGTTATGCCTGAAGCATCCCAAAGTGAGGATAACAAATCATGGGCAGTCTGACAGCAGAAGCATGTTAGACTAGGCAACATCAATAGACCATTCATGGATTTTCATGAGGAACAGGAAATTTCCCAAGATGCCACAGAAGTGTATGGTCACTAAATCTTATGTCAGATCCACTGATCATTAATGGCTTTGTTGTTGTTAGGAAGTTGGGGGAGGCACACTAGCTGTGCCCAGTGCTGACTTCTGGCTCTGCATTCAGGAATCATTCCTGGGGGAGGGGGATTGGAGTTGGCATGTAAGGCAACTCCCATACTCGCTGTACTCTTTTCTTTTTGCCCCCTACCAATTAGTACTAAGTCCATCACTAAATTCTTCTCCCTCCCCTTCTATAAATGAGAGAAATGGGGGCCTGAGAGACAGCATGGAGGTAGGGCGTTTGTCTTACATGCAGAAGGACGGTGGTTCTAATCCCAGCGTCCCATCTGGTCCCCAGAGCCTGCAGGAGCAATTTCTGAGCATAGAGCCAGGAGTAACCCCTGAATATTGCTGGGTGTGACCCAAAAAACAGAGAGAGAGAGAGAGAGGAAGAGAGAGAGAGAGGAAGAGAGAGAGAGGAAGAGAGAGAGAGGAAGAGAGGAAGAGAGAGAGAAATGTTCTCTTATAGATGAACTAGGTTCACTCCAATTTTTGCCATCTAAAAAGTGCTTAGATGTATGTTTTATTATGCAATTTTACCCATGTTCGTTATATTTCTTTCTTTGGGGAGGGGAGTTTGAGGCAACACCCAGAGGTGCTCAGGGCTTACTTTTGACTCTACTCTCAGAAATTATCTCAGAAATATCCCAACCCTATGGGATATTGGGATTGATCCCAGGCTGGCTGCAATCAAGGCACCCTACCCACTGTGCAATCTTTTTGGCTTTCCTTATCCGTTCTTATCATCTATTACTGTAACCCAATCATCAGCACTAGGCACCAGCTACTTATCTGAAGGGGATCTGATGGTCTGAATCAATTTACTTTTGGTAAATGCTACAGGAGGTAGCATTCTTGTACCTGCCCCATAGTATAATAGAGTGGAGAACCATTTGTACTTTCAAAAGAAGGGAATGTCCCACTGCCTGTTTTTAGAGAGCCTCCGCTTTTAAAACCACTTCCTTGGTGTGAGTGGGGGTGGCAGTGGCAGACCTACTTTCAGGGCTAACTCTTGGCTCTATGCTTAGGGATAACCCCTGGCAAGGCTAAGGGCAAGCACCTTACCCATGCGATTATCTCTCTGGTCCCATGGAAAAAAGTTTTTAGATAAATAATTTTCCCCATTCTGTAGACTATTTTTAGTGTCCCAAAGGACTAATTGCAAAATGTCTTGTGACTTTTATGAAGAATATATATTAATAAACAACAGAATTATTTGATAATGTCCTAACTAGGTGCTCTATCAGCACTCTATCAGAGGTTCTATAAATTGACCTTTAGGACAGCACAGCTTTTTTCTTTTGTGTGTGTGTGTGTGTGTGTGTGTGTGTGGTTTTGGGGTCACACCTGGCAGTGCTCAGGGGTTATTCCTGGCTCCAGGCTCAGAAATTGCTCCTGGCAGGCACGGGGGACCATATGGGATGCCGGGATTCAAACCGATGACCTCCTGCATGAAAGGCAAACGCCTTACCTCCATGTTATCTCTCTGGCCCGGTCCACAGCTTTTTTCTACATTTGATAATCATCTTTTCTTTTCTTTTATTTATTTATTTATTTTTTTTTTTTTTGGTTTTTTGGGTCACACCCATTTGATGCTCAGAAATCGCCCCTGGCTTGGGGAGACCATATGGGACGCCTGGGGATCGAACCACAGTACGTTCCTTGGCTAGCGCTTGCAAAGCAGACATCTTACCTCTAGCGCCACCTCACTGGCCCCATTTTTTTTTCCTTTTCTTTTTTTAATTTTTGAACCACACCAGGCAGTGCTCAGAGGTTATTCCTGGCTCTGCACTCAAGCAGGAGAGACTATCTGGGGTACTTTAATTCAAACCTGCGTCAGACACATGGAAGGTCATTGTATTATGGCTCCAGCCCCACATATGAACATCATTTTAAAAATTTACTTGTTTCAATTTAAAAATAGTATCTAGCAGGGTCAGAGATATAATACATGGGTAAGGTGGCTTTCATAGGGCTGACTTAGGTTCAAACCTCAAGTACCACAAGGAGAGATCCCTGCACAGAGGTGCCCTGAGCACCACTAGGTATGGTTCATAAACAAACAAAAAACAGCTTCTAGAGCCAGTAGGACTAAAGAGATAACAGGACATAAGGCAATTGCTTTGTATGAGGTTGTGATCATGTCCCCAGGAACCAAATATGAGCATTGTCAGTGGTCATTTGCTGAGAGTGGCCCCAAAATTAAAAACAAACAAACAAAAATACTGATAGCACTGTGGTAGGGCGTTTGCTTTCATGCAACCAACCAGCGATGGACCCAGGTTCTATCCCCGGCATCCCATAGGGTCCCCCGAGCCTGCCAGAAGCTATGTCTGAGCACAGTGCTAGGAATAACCCGAGTGCTGCCAGGTGTGGCAGGAAGGAAGGAAGGAAGGAAGGAAGGAAGGAAGGAAGGAAGGAAGGAAGGAAGGAAGGAAGGAAGGAAGGAAGGAAGGGAGGGAGGGAGGGAGGGAGGGAGGGAGGGAGGGAGGGAGGGAGGGAGGGAGGGAGGGAGGGAGGGGAGGGAGGGAGGGAGGGAGGGAAAGGAAAAGAAGAAAGAAAGAAAGAAAGAAAGAAAGAAAGAAAGAAAGAAAGAAAGAAAGAAAGAAAGAAAGAAAGAAAGAAAGAAAGAAAGAAAGAAAGAAAGAAAGAAAGAAAGAAAGAAAGAAAGAAAGAAAGAAAGAAAGAAAGAAAGAAAGAAAGAAAGAAAGAGAAAGAGAGAAAGAGAGAGAAAGAGAGAAAGAGAGAGAAAGAGAGAGAAAGAGAGAGAAAGAGAGAAAGAGAGAAAGAGAGAGAAAGAGAGAGGAAGGAAGGAAGGAAGGAAGGAAGGAAGGAAGGAAGGAAGGAAGGAAGGAAGGAAGGAAGGAAGGAAGGAAGGAAGGAAGGAAGGAAGGAAGGAAGGAAGGAAGGAAGGAAGGAAGGAAGGAAGGTGGGTGGTAGGGAGGAAAGGAGGGAGGAAGGGAGGAACTATTTATAAATATTGTGCTTCATCAAGTTTTGCCACATTTCAATATCAGATCAGACTTGTTCTACTAAAATTTTTACTTTGGATATTTTTCTCACTTGTTTGGATATATATTCACACTTGTTTAATTCTCTGTAATGAATACCAAATAATGTTTCAAAGTTTGACTAAATTGTATATATTTATTGGATTAAAATTACAAACCAGAATCAGAGAGATAGTACAATGCCTTGCACACAGTTGACTCAGATTTAATTCCTAGCACTCCATATAGTCCCCCAGTTTTTCCAGAAGTGAACCTGGAGCACAGTCAGTAGTAAGTCCTGAGTGCCACTTGGTATAGCCCAAATAACAAATGTCAAAATAGATCAATCTCTATTACCCTAAATAGAAATGCTGTTTATTATCCCTTCTTTTTAACTTTATCACTTGCCATTCCATTTTCAACGTAAGAATAAAAGTCCCACAAATAGTGGATTTATTTACTCTAAAATAAATAGAGTTTTCAACTTAGATACTACTACTTTTTTCATTAGAGCTAATTCAATTTCTTTTGTTTTTCTTTTCTTTTGAACTCATTCCATTTCTAGTGGGTTTTTTTGGGGGGTGGAGCATATAAAGTATCTAAAGACTGACCTTTTATAGCAACTACTCTATTTTTCAGTTGATGTGATATCTTTATACATTTGTCCTTCTCACAATATTCATTCCCCTTTCTTCTCATTTGGCATTTCTTCACAGAATTTCTTCTCTTCCCTATGCATAGCTCTTTGCTTTTTTTGTTTCAATAGCAACCTCTTGCTAATAATTTTGACTGAATTGTTAGCACAAACAACTAGTACTCACACTATTATCTTCCTCTCATAGTCTATCATTCTCATTTACTTCTCCAATCACCAACCCTTAAAATGTTAGATGTTTGGATTCCAGTAATTTATATTTATGAAGAAAAAGCTCTATTGATTTTAAATGTGAGTTCATCAAAGAGTCAGGACACAGTGTTCTACTTTCAAGTACCCTTTTGTTAAATTGCTGTCTTATTTAAGTTTTTATTGAAATAAATGTACTTGAAGACATGAGGAGTACTGGAGTAATAGTATAGCAGGAAAGGTACTTGCTTTGTATATGGTTGCCCAGGGTTTGATCCCCAGAACCACATGGTCCCTCAAGCCTGCTAGGAATGATTCCTTAGTACAGAGGCAGGAATAAACTCTGAGCTCCACCAGGTATGGCCACACACAAAAAAAATCAAAATAAATAAATAAATATGAGAGAAAAAGAGAGTGAAGAATATCTAAGAGTTAAGAAAAGTCTTCTCCAGAGTGCTTTTTACCAAGGAGAGGTCAACTATTTTATTTTTATTTTTATTGATTTATTGTCTACAGTAGTTCTTAAGTCATTATTCATAGTTGCAGAGTTATGAAGAAGGCAAAATTTGTTTTCAACTTTGAGGCAAAATATAAAGATTTCTAAGGGTGGCGAAATAACTCAAAGTGGTAGACTTATTTCACCTAAGATCATGGCTTCTCCCCAAGCTAGAAGTAAGTCCTTCCTGGTTCCAGAATACTGCAGGTGCAGCCTCTATTGAAAATAATTAAAAAGCTTCTCTGTGACTCTTATAGTCTGTACATTAAGTACTATCATTAAGTAATTTTTTTTCTTTTAAGTTTTGAAGCCATACTAAAGGTTGCTCAGGGCTTATTCCTAGTTTTGCACCCAGGTAATCACTCCTAGCAGTGTTAGGGGGACCATATATAATGCAAGGGATTGTGTCTGGGTTGGCTGCATGCAAGGCAAGCACCCTACCCACTGTACTATTTTTCTAACCCCAGAAATAAAATTGTTTTTGAATTTGGGGGGGGGGGATCACAGTCAATGGCGCTCAGGAGTTACTCCTGGCTCTGAGCTCAGAAGTAGCTTCTGGCAGGCACGGGGGACCATATGGGATACTGGGATTCAAACCACCATTCGTCCTGGATTGGCTGCATGCAAGGCACACATCCTACCACTATGCTATCTCTCCAGCCCCCAGAAGTAAAATTTTAATTGATGTTTTTCAGGTTGACAATAAATTAAATAGACTATTTTTCTTAATATTATGTTCATTTTATGTATATTTTTAACTACAGAAGAAAGCTTTTTACCCATGAGGCTTAATAAAAAGAACAGCTTATAGATGGCAACCACAAAATACTGCTATGAAACAAAAAGACATCTTAACATGTTTTAATTATCTGTATGAACTTAATCATTTGCATCACGATTACTGCTATGCTAAAACTTCTAAGTTTATATTACTGTAAAAATCTACTGAAATGCCAAATGTCTATAATAATGAATCAGATGAATAGAAAGTGTTGGCTGACTAAAGAGATGTATGGATATAATGTCTTCAGGAAATTAAAACTAGAAACAGAGCTTAGAAGAAAATCTTTGCCATGATAAAAGAACGTCTGGGCACATATTGTCCCCATGGCACTACAGGGCCCACTGGGTTTCTAAAAAAAACAGTGGAGAAGTGACCAAGGTCTGTCCAGTGTCTGTCTTCAATCACCTGAGTATTCCACACAAGAAACAAAATTAAACATCACAATTAAGTTTAATAATCTCATGATGAAAGCAATGTTCCAGAATGAGAAATCTCTAAAATGAGTTTGCTTTGTTTTTCTGTTCACACTTACCCTTTGCCTTCCATTATTACAGGGCTGATATACTTGGTTGTGGCTCACTAAAAGTTGTGTACTTAGTTGTGGGCTTTTCCACACACTTGATTGAAGTGTGCCATAAGTCATTTGGACCCTAAGAATAGTGCCACCTAAATTACAGTTGGTACATAAGATGATGCTGAAATGGAATTCAGGAGTTCACTGATTAAAAGCTCTACCTCATAGCTATTCCCCCCTAAAAATTTTTTTTGACCATTAATTAGCTCCTGGAAGTAAATAAGCAAATGTAACTTCTTTGAAAAGAGTATTTGGGCTTTATGTCCTCATATGTTTAAGCACAATTCTGCTTTGTAGGCAATGCCCTGCATAAGGCCATCTAAGTCCTACTCCAATTTGTGGAGCTTATAATTGACATTAAATGATTTTGCAACAAATGTCTAAATATCTCATCGTTAAACTAAGCTAGTTTTCAGATTACGTGCCTCTTTCTAATAGGTGCTGTTCCTCCCTCCCTTTTCAGAATGTATTGGGTGCTATAGAGATATTACAGTGGGTAGGGCATTTGCACACAGCTACCCCAGGTTTGATCCCTGCCACCACATATGATCCTGAGCCCCACTGGGAGTGATCACTGAATGCAAAGTCAGAAGAAAGCCCTCAAGCCTCTCCACCACCAACACCACTCACACACACACTCCAAACATAATTTAAAAAAAATTGTCAGAATGGCAGAATGTATTGGAACTCTCTAAAGTCCTATAGTTTATATCAAGAAAATGTCGTAGGGATCAGATTGATAGTATAGCAGACAGGGTGCTTTCCTTGCACACAGCCAACCCAAGCTCGATCCCAGGTATCCTATATGGTCCTCAAAGCCTGCTAGGAGTGATTCCTAAGCACAGAGCTAGAAACACCTCCACATCTGAGCACCTCCAGATGTGCCCCCCCCAAAAAAAAAACACTTCCTAGGACTGTCTTCTTAAGCTGATCAAAGTAACCCAAATTAGCTCAAATTTATCAAAATTAAACACAGCCCATTATAACTTTGAATGTGACAAAAGAGAACAAGAAACAACCCTCAGACTTCACTCATGTCCTTCTGTTCTGTCCTTATACTTAATGGCTATGACCCAATGTAACTGACATTTCTTCAGATCACAGAGAGCTGAATGCCAGCATTTCAGAGTTTGATGTAATAATATTGCTCTCAAGCAAAGAGGTTTGAACTCCAACCAACAGAGCTGATTATTGGCTGTGACTATTATCCACATGGCTATCTTCCACATTAATAACATATATTTATACAGATGCCTGATAGTGCATAACAACCTTAATATATGATTTATGAAATTTTGCAACCCTGTCAATTACTCAGGTCTGATACCCTGATCTCCACTGTACAGATGAGAAAACTGGCTCAGATATTTAACCACTTGCTCAAAATTCCAGATGTCGTGGAGTAAGGCAACATCCTAGGTTCTTGGTTTCTGATCTTTACAGCAAATAACCTCCTTTTAAAAGAAAGTCTAAGTATTGGCACAGACTCTCCAAGTGCTCACATGTGGCCAGATTCCATAAATACCTAAGAAGATAAGTGTCTAGATTGGAATAGTTGAGTGCCTTCAAAAATGTGGGTGTGGACTAAAGTGCATTCTTTGCCTTATTTGCCTATTTCTGCAACCTGCCCTCTCACCTAGGACTTTGGCCTTATATTCTGTGAGCCTACGCAGCCCTTGTGCCAAAGACTAATCATTGTACTATATCTCCACTGGGAAACAAAACAAAACACTAAACAGACAATACAGGCCTCCTACAGTCAAGCAGGGCACCAACCTACTTGACTTATTTTAGAATCAAATCTGAGGAAAGATTCTCAAAAAAATAATGTTCATTGAATAAATGAATGAATGACTCATGACTCAAAATGGCCAGGGTAAGAAAACGAACTTTGCTACTTACTTTGTCATTGTGTCCTACAGCTATCACTGTTTATTGATGAGGAAAAGTTGTAGAGTAACTTGCAAACCAGGCCATTTCATATATTAGATTATTCAGAATAAGTTACAGCTGGTATTACATGGCTTCCTCCACAACCACCCACTCCTGCTGGCCCAGCAAGCAAGAAAAGAGTCTCTCTTATTTGCTAATTAAAAATAATATATGTTTCACCAATGTTATCTTTAGAAACAGAAGCTGATCACCCTTTCTTACTGGCTCTCACTGGATGTTTAGGGATCGATTCCCAGGATCAAATTTCACTTATAACCAAGAAGAAACATCTTTGGACTGAGATGGCTGTGGGAAAGAGAAGGTGAGAACAGCTAACAATACACACACACACACACACACACACACACACACACACACACACACACACACACACACACACACACACCCTATTTGGTTTTGAAATATTTTTTAAAATCTCTTAAATACTTACTCACACAACAGTACGCCATTTTCTAGAGAAGCTCGAAAATCCTTTGCTTCAAAATTCTTCTCTGTCACTGCCTGAAAACAGATCTGGGTATTAATTGTCTGCTAACCAGGGATTAACACACAAATTAAATTTAGCCTAAAGTTAGTTAAGGTGCATCTCATGTTATACTTGAAAGATACTTGCATATTACCAAAAGGTGTTCCAGGCAGAAAATAACATGCAATTCTATAGATAGATGTAAATTGAAACAAAGCACAGGAATGTTTTTTACAATGGAACTAGACACAAAAAAGATGGCATATAAAAGCTTAAAATTTCACAACATATTTTGTATTTTAAAGTTATCTAATGGGAGCCAGAGTGTTCGTACAGCAGGTAAGGCACTTGCCTTCCATGCAAGTAGCTAACATGGGTTTGATCCCAGGCATTCCATGACCCACCAGGAGTAATTCTTGAGTGCAGAACTACGAGTAACCACTAAATACTGTCGACTGTGACCCAATCCCCCAAAAAATCATTGGGGGAGGTGCATGAAAATAGCTGAGAGGGATCGAGAAGAAGAGCTAAGGATTAAGACAACATCTGGCACACAGCTAATCCTGGTTTGATTCCCTAGCATAGTCTCCCAAGCATTATTAGAAGTCATCCTTGAGTATTTCTGGGTAAGGCCATCTCTTCCCCCAAACCCCTCAATAAGTAAAAGGAGTAGAGACCCAGTGGGCATGCTCCAGGCCCTGAGTTAGATCCCCAGTACATGACCCACTGAACACTACTAGATGTCAGCCTGGTGGCTACCAGAACCACCAAGCAAAGCTAAGCTGTCATCTTAGGGGCCCAGTCCTGAACAATCAGACATATAGCACCAGAAGTGGCCCCCAAGCCCTGACTGCCACTGAGACAGGCCCCCTCAAAAACAACTACTCAATTAACAGGGACTAAAAATAGGCTGACATGTATCAAAAATTCAAAATACTAATGACAAACACACATTGTTAATTTTAAACCCATTTTGTACAGTTAAGTTTTATTCCAAATAGCAAAGGGCACCAAACACCTTTCACTTATTCATGAAATTGTTCTGAAATATGTATGGAGAAACTTACTGAAATATCCTACAAGAAGACTATCACTTCCTGATGCTGAGAGTAAGGGAGGGTTGAGGGCACAGATGTTAAACAGATAATTCCCTGAGGAGGGCTATGGATAGAGAAGCTGATTGCTTATATTTGCCGCAACCAATATTCTTTTTTTTCTTTTTTTTGGGGGGGGGTTGTTTTTTGGGTCACACCTGGCAGCTCTCAGGGGTCACTCCTGGCTCCAACGCTCAGAAATCGCTCCTGGCAGGCTATGGGGACCATATGGGATGCCGGGATTCGAACCACTGTCCTTCTGCATGCAAGGCAAATGCCCTACCTCCATGCTATCTCTCCGACCCCTCTCCAGTGAAATATCGACAGATCTTGTGGTTCAAAGTGCAGTGATTGGGATGGAAAAGCAGAATTCACAGGGTGGGCAGAGTGGAGCAAGGTCACAGGTGAAAGCAGATTTAAGAACATTGTGCAGTTTACCAGCAAGGAAGTAGGCAGAGAAGAAGACTCAGTGCCAGAGCTCCAACTGGGAATCTTATATGGGCAAGGCCTCTGTTCCATATACTGCTGAGATATACCTCCAGCACCTGCCCCAACTGTGCCAGGTTGCCCTAGAGATGCACCCAGAATTTGTGAGCTGGGTTCATGCTCTACCTGGCCACTTCTAGACAAAGTCTAAGAGAGAGATGGAGGGCTTTGGTGGTGGGAATATTGTACTAGTGAAGGGGGTGTTCTACAAACATGTTTGTAATTATGTTTGTAATATAACTTTATATATTAAAAAAGATATATTTAAAAAAAAGAAGTCTGATATGGGAAGTAACTAATTTTTGTTTTGGGACCACACCCAGTTGTGGAAACTCCTAACTAAGCCAAAAAGGCATAATAAGAGCCCAGATATCTCCAAATTAAATTCAAAGCCCATTCTCTCAAACCTCAGAAAACTTCCTCAGAGTCACTTGGATTTTATACTTCACATCAACAAAGATGAGAAGTTGTGAGTTAGAAGAAAGCAAGGTGGGGAGTCACCTGTTAATGCCCAGACACCCTAGGAGAAAGACTGGCAACATCAGAGAAAGACAGGTGAAGAGGCAGAATATACCAAAAGATATAGAGAAAAAGTCTTAAGGCAAACAAAATTGTTCTTAAATCTCACGTTTTCTGCCTTGGAGCTAGAGCAATGGTATAGAAGGTACCTTTGTGCCTTGTACACACCTAATTCATGTTCAAACCCTAGCATTCCATATTCCCACCTCACCTCCACAACCATCACCCCCCTGAGTACAGTTGGGAATAACCCCTGAGCATCACCAGATGTGAGCTAAAAACAAAACAACTAATAATAATAATAAAATAAAAGCCTTTTACTATCTTACCATCTTGGGGAAGTTAAGGACACCTACAAATTAGCTTGAAATGGCCATACTGACATGCATGAGGACATTAGAAGTAGAATCAATTTAACCTCAATACATTTCCAATTTAGAACTCAGAAAACACTGAATTTTCTCCAACAAGCAACCCTCAAAGGAACACTTCAGCACCATTTGAACAACATTTAGAATATAATTTAATAAAGCACAAGACATAAAATATCAAGAGCTATTCAGAAAATCCAACTACACACAATTCTTCCCCCTTCATAAAAGGCTGCAAGAAAGCAAAAATTATAACATGTAGTAAATTTCAGATCATCTTTAACCATATGCCAAAATATTCACATGCACTTATATACTTAATAAAATCCAAATGAAATAAGAACCAACTTCATTTAAACTACCAGAAAGGCAGAACATAAAAATTTAACAAAAAATATTAAATAGGGAGCAGACTCAACAACATGAAATCTAAACCAAAACCATAGAATTCTCAAATGTAGCTGTCAAGGGTGTGGGTGGAGGCAGGAAAGAATATGGGAACACTAATAGAGGGGAGGTGGCACTGGTGATGGAACTGGCATCAAAATATTATAGGGGGACCAGAGTGATAGCGCAGCAGTAGTGCATTTGCCTTGCATGCAGCTGACCTAGGAGGGACCTCAGTTTGATCCCCAGCATCCCATATGGTCCCCCAAGCCAGGAGCAATTTCTGAGCACATAGGCAGGAGTAACCCCTGAATATCACCTGGTGTGGCCCAAAAACCAACATATATATATAAAGGGGGAAAACCCAGCTACCAATAACTTTATAAATCACTTTTTTTTTTTTTTTTGGTTTTTGAGTCACATCCGGCAGCACTCAGGGGTTACTCCTGGCTCTATGCTCAGAAATTGCTCCTGGCAGGCTATGGGGACCATATGGGATGCCAGGATTTGAACCACCATCCTTCTGCATGCAAGGCAAATGCTCTACCTCCATGCTATCTCTCCGGCCCCTATAAATCACATTTTTAATTACATTTAAAAAAATTAAGACATCTATTTGTTGAGGACATAAGAATCTTAGATATTCAAAGGAGACGGCATATTACTTTGAAAATACTGACTCATTGTACATTACGTTATATGAAGTGTCCTAAAGAGAATGGTCCACTCTATTCTGAAGACAGCTTGTGACACATATCAAATGTGTTAATTACACCTACCCTCAGGCCCACTATGTGCAGATCCAAGAGTTTACACTAGACAACAAATATCAGAGGAATACAAAGACAAAGATAGGCTGTTTCATAGCATTATGTATAATAATTGCAAATGCATTTTCTTCCAACAATAACAAATCGTCTAAATTGTAATGCAGTCATAAAATAGAAAACTGCATAAAAGTTGAATCTGCACATGAAATAGATTACTTGTATATAATAACTAGTATGTTAGTTATGAAGCAATTTGAGTAAATATATAGAATATTATCCTAATAACTATAACTGTCAGTATTATTATGAACATGAACTAGAGTAATGGTAATTATTCCAAAGTGGTAGAAGTATATCTAATTTTAACATTATTTTTAGTTATATTCCATAATAACCACAGATGCTTCTTGTGCAATATATGTACAGAGTAGTTAATGGTAAAAAGCATCATTGAGAGACCACAGATTGTGGCTCACGCAGAGTACACGCAAAAGTCTGGGGGCGGAGGTCCTTACCATCACTGCTCCTTCCCCACCCACCCCACAACCCTCCAAAAAAGTCATCATTCAAGAAAGCTCAGAATCTATCAGATTTAGGTCAATTTCCTGTATGTCCTTTTGAAGAAAAAGAGTCTTTAAGAAGATGCTCTTTCTCATTACCTTAGAAACCATACAATACTCAAATTTAATTCAAGATATGCAATCAACTTCTTACCAGCAAGAATATTGAGACTCAGAAAGATTAACTTTCTAAAATCATTCAATTACCTTTGACCTCTAGTCTTTCTTAATTCGAAGTCAGAATATTTTACTACACAATATGCCTTCAAAACTAATCCTCCACTATTAAAGAGTATGGAAAAAAGTTACTGGTTAAACAAAAATGTTCCATCACCTCTATCAATTTTCTTGGATAAGATACACACATTTTAATATATTTTTAATATTCTAATATCTAAAGTGTGTGTGAGAATAAGAAAGAAAATATAACTACATTGTGATCAAATAAAAATTTTACTTGTTTTAAAATTTTCTCTAAAGAAAAAAGTTTCTCTTGACATTCATTAACATTAGAAAATATAGGGCCTGGAGAGATAGCACAGCAGCGTTTGCCTTGCAAGCAGCCGATCCAGGACCAAAGGTGGTTGGTTCGAATCCCGGTGTCCCATATGGTCCCCCGTGCCTGCCAGGAGCTATTTCTGAGCAGACAGCCAGGAGTAACCCCTGAACATCTCTGGGTGTGGCCCAAAAACCAAAAAAAAAAAAAGAAAAGAAAATATAGAATGCATATATTAGCCACAGTAACCTCAATAGTTCAACGCTTCTGAATAAGTTTAAAAAAAAAGGCAGGGCAGGAGATGACACAGCTCCAAGGACTGAGCACAGCTTTGCATGAGGGAAACACGATTTCAAGGCCATGGTCCCTGATTTAACAGCCCCAAATCACCACTTGGTGAGACTACCAAAACAAAAAAACTTAATTAACAACTTCTATATTATTTCAATAAAGACTCATGTAAAAAGATTCTTCCTAAGGAACTATAAAGAAAATAAAATTTTTCCAAGAGTTTTAAGCCAGAAAACAGGCATTAGTGGACTTCCAGGCAGGGGCTGTCTGGGCCAGGCCTTAAAGAACAGCTACATGGCACCAGGGTTGTTTGAGTGAGCCAAGGTTGGAGTCCAGAGCCCCTGACTCCCTGTGCAGACCTCCTAACTAAATTGGACCATCTACTTCACCTCTTCTCCTTCTCATCTGTGCAATCTCCCTAAGAATTAAATTAAAAATTGTATGTAAAGCACTCAGCACTTGTGGATAAAGAAGCATCTCAAATCTTCACTAGTATTATTATCTTTCAATATCCATCTGCAGAATGAAGATTAAAAAAGATTCCCTCAGGGCCAGAGATATAGACAAAAAGGGAAAGGCACTTGCCTTCCAGGAGGCTACAACCTTGACTAGCACAACATATGGTTCCCCCCAAGCACTGCCAGGTGTGTTCCCTGAGCACAGAGCCCCTGAGCACCGTCAGGTGTGATTAAAAGAGAAAAACACAAAAGCTTCCCTATGACAAGCAAATTCTGATTCTCCAGGCTCCCCAGCCTTCCCCTCGCTTATATTAACATAGAACATAAGTTACCACATTATAAACATCCATTAGATTTATTTTCTGTGTGGTGGAAGCAGCAAGAATTAGAGATCTACAAAAGACCACAACATAATGATGACAGTTTGTTTATTCTAAACTTATATCCTACTTTCAAATACGAGTCCATATGCACTTGAAAAGAATTTGGTGTTCTGAAACACACACAGAATTTTAAAAGAATGACCATTTGCATGGTGGCTTCATGTATCAGCAATCACTCCTTACATTTCCCAGTAATGATGAGCCTTACTCACTAGCAAGTTATGTGAGGTGTAATTCGTTTTACGTAATGGGGCCTGTGATTCATGGACACTAAATAAATACAGTTCACGTGTTGTCCTCTGGAGTTATCAACAGTCAACATACACGGGGTGATCGCCATGTCGTTCAACAGCCACACCCTGATTTTGAGAACAACTCTGGGCTTTCCCTCTCTTTGGCCCTCAACATAGCTTCCCACCACGGTTCAACAAATTCATCGCCACCGAAAATAAGCTGAAGTATGCATCAAATGAGACACTCTCAGGTTTTATCCTGGACCCCTAACCTCCCACCCCGGCCCAGCGAAGTCCCAGCTCAGAGTCTCATTTTTTCAATGAAAAAAAAATGATCTGCCCTGAGACTTCAATGTTTGCACATCCTGGAGCTCTCTGAAGACCACTCCAATACAATATATGTGACCATCAAACACAATGGCCATAGGGATAAGGCTTCCTGTCACTGCTCCCTAGCTGCCAACATGTCAGCCTACTGGATAGAGGCATAGAAGTGACAGAGCCAATGTGGAGCTCTTGGGCAAGAAATTTCCTGAGAAGGTATAATTACTCTAAGCATCCACATTAAGTCCACAGAGTGCCAAGAGCACATTTTACACACACACACACACACACACACACACACCCTTGCCAAACCTGTCCTACCACTGCAGGCACCAGAAAAGCCCTTGATACCATGTCTTTAAAGGACATATTTGGTGCAAGAAAATACCAATCAGTGGAGTACGCAGACAATAAGTGCCAAGCTCATGCACTTCGAACAAGCCATGTCTCTGGCTACAAAGTGCATGAACCAATGGGAATTACCTTCACACCCTTCGCTGCTTTGTTGGTTTTGTTTTCAGCCTCTCGTTTAGTTCAGATTTCCCACCAGTCTAAGCCACACGTTTTTCTCAAGCCGACACTCTTCGTTCCAGCTCTGACCACATAATCGACATGACTTAAATCCCAAACATTCTGGGAACTTCTCAAAGCCCACTTCATGCCAGACTGGTTATCAGTGTAACACCCATGAATGCGAGTCAGCAGGCACTCGTCTCATTTACACTTTCAATGCCTTTTAAGCAGCCATTTCAAAGACTGTCTAGAATCCCAAAAGCGCTCTCTACCATATTTCTGTGGATTACAGGGCCAAAACCGCAGGGCCTTTTTGAGCATGTTGTATAAGAGGGGACAAGATGTTTGCAGATTAAAAAATATATAAAACAGGCTACTTTAGCTAAACTCACAGCTGATTTCTAATGAAACTACTAATTGATTTGCTACTAGATCTCACAGTTAAGACACACACCCCATTACCATGCTAATCATCTCAACCTAAAGAACAGAGGAAAAACATCCAAAAACACTTAACATCAGAGGCACTGCAGAACACAGGAGTCATAAAATAATTCATTAATGAGTTGTCTCAATCATCCATTCAGTCACCTGAAGTGATCATCTGAAAAGGAGAAAGCCCAATTGGGGGGTTCTGAATCTGCAGAAAGAAACTCAGGCTGGCAAACATCCACGAGCCCGGCCAGATTGGCAGTTAGTCTCTGAAGCTGTCAATGAATTATAAACACCCTCTCTCCTCCCTGCCATTAAACTTCACTTAAGAAAAAACTATTACAGGCTCCTCTGTGACTCCACAGACAGGCCCAATTCCATCTTTATGTTATTATTTATGATGCCATAACTCTGACAGATCTTATGGGTTATGCATGCCAACAACTTGCGTAAGGACTAGGGCATGTTGTTCAAAATGTTAGGTAAACATGAAACATAACTTACAGGCAACAAATTTCTACTTCTACAAATTTCTATGTCTGGGAGCTCTTTACTTCACCCAAATATAATTATTTTAAAGGCAACACTAGAGAAATCAGTCCTTCTCAAAGGGAGTGCTTGGTCATCTTTAAACCACACTCTCGGGGCCGGAGAGATAGCATGGAGGTAAGGCGTTTGCCTTTCATGCAGTAGGTCATTGGTTCAAATCCTAGCATCCCATATGGTCCCCCGTGCCTGCCACCAGCAATTTCTGAGCATGGAGACAGGAGTAACCCTGAGCAGTGCCGGGTGTGACCCAAAAACCACAAAAAAAAAAAAAAAAAAAAAACACTCTCCTCAAAAAAAGAAACCTAGAGTAGAAGAAATATAGATGAGTTTCAGACTCTTTCCAGTATAATGAAGATCAACTCCATAAAAGACTTGAAGAACCAAGCCTTAGTTCCTCATCTATAAAACAAAAACCCAGGGGTAATTACCAGTGGGTAATTTGCCTTGCACACGGCCAACCTGGGACTGACTGAGGTTGGATCCCCAGCATCCCATAGGGTCCCCCAGCCTGCCAGGAGCAATTTCTGAGTGCAGAGCCAGGAGTAATGCCTGAGCACCACCAAATCAAAAATCAATAAATAAAATAAAAATAAAACAGGAACCCAGGGCTGGAGATACAGTAAAGGGATTAAGGGACTTCTTTGTATGCAGCCAACCTCAATTCAATCCCAGGTACTGCATATAGTCTATAAGCATTTCCAGGAGTAACACCTGAGCACACAGAGCCAGAATTAGGTCATGAACACTGCCAGTGTCCCCTCCAGAATAACTCCTTCCCCCAAAAACAGAAATCCAAATGATGGATGATATCCAATACTTAAATATGTAGTTCATGAACAATCTCTTTGTTCACCTTGACCTTCCCTTTCTGTGGCGCTCATTGATATGAAGACACTTCTTTGGGGATTCCTATTCACTGTCATTGTGGTTCTTGCCAAGGGTTGCACATTTGATTTTGATGTACCATAGATTCACACACTTCGTTGTGGCTCCAGAGATCACCTATGGTAGTATTACTAGAATCACATTTATCATATGGGGTATGCTAGCATTGAACTCAAGGCCAAATTAATGCCTGCAATGCAGGTGCTCTCTCATCCCAAGTAATTCCTAACCTCTGCACAATCTCTCTAAATCTTTGGAGCCATTCAATGTAGTCAGAGCGCTGACAACCCCATTATGTTTATGAAGAAACTGAAAATAACAGTTGCTTGAGTTAAGACTCAGTTCAGAGACTGGTGCAATAGATAGTACAGCAGGTAAGGCACTTTCTTGCCTTGCTCAAACCCTATCTGGCTTCAATCCCACGCATCCTATATGGTCCTCTGAATACCACTGGAAGTAATTACTGAGTACAGAACTAGAAGTAACCCAGAACATCACCATATATGACCCAAAAACGAAAAATAAAAAAGGTTCTAGTTTTGTGAGTAGCTGCCTACCTAACAGACACTGGATGCTGTATGAGATTGGCATTGAGTAAACTCTAAAATTATGATGCTACTTTCCAATGCCCCAACCATCTTAATCCACTCTTCATGCATATTCTCTCCAGAGCAAGACTGTTGTACCAAATTTCTTGATTGGAATATTGCTGATACATATCAGACAACTATGTTAAATTATTGCATTTCCCTATGACTATTTGCACTACAGATATATAAGACAAGAAAATCATAAATACACATACACAATAAAAAAGAAAGATAAAATTGATGACCATTTTTCAGGTATTTGGGGCAGAAGAGAATTTGTGTTTGAAAAAACTTAACTCAGTTTCTAAAGTCACTTTATAAAAGTACCCTTCTACTGCCTAGGCTACACCCATCCTGTCTTTGTCAATAACTGAAGAACAAAAGCATACAAGAGTCCAACCTAACTCAGGCAACGAACTTTTTGAAAGAAACATTCTTAGACAAAAAGTTCAAAAGCAGAGATTGTCACCAATAGTGCTTTGGCATATGAAAGTTTTTCCAGACTGCGGACTATGTTAGAATTTAAATTTCCATTTAAATCACATCTTAATTACAACTAAGATACTAAATATGCATTCATTCATTTAAAATCATGAGGGGCCGGGCTGGAGATATAGCACGGAGGTAAGGCGTTTGCCTCTCATGCAGAAGGTCAGTAGTATGAATCCCGGCGTCCCATATGGTCCCCTGAGCCTGCCAGGAGCGATTTCTGAGCGTAGGGCCAGAAGTAACCCCTGAGCACTGCCGGGTGTGACCCAAAAACAAAACAAAACAAAACAAAAAAATCATGAGGGGCCAGAGAGAGAGTTTAAAGCCCTTGCCTTGCACTGCACTGATCCCAGCACCACATTCGATCTACCAAGCACCACCAAGCACCCCTGATCAGAGTCTAGTAAGCCCCTATACCCCAAAAAATGTAATGGCGACTGCTATGAGCAGACTTACTTTGGAGGTTGGCACCAAGATTATAAAAGTGATACAGAGCCATTTTTGGAAATTCCTCTGTAAAATCTACCCTGTTTTGAAATTTGTGGTCACAATGGCATTTTAAGCCTAGGCAGTCTCTAAAATGTGGTTAACCCTCTAAATTGTAAGATGTTCTTGGTTGACTTATATCGTATATTCAGCAAATAGCATTGCTTTAAACAACAGCATCCTCAAGTCACTGGCTTCTCAAAATTTGGCACTGCACTACATAATATTCTTGAGTATACTATGGACTAGTTTTGCCAATAATAATATCATTTGATCACAAATCCAAACCAACTTACAGTTTTCCAAGATAGTGGTAATCAGAATTGCACAGATCACTCAATTCTAAATAAAATTCCAAAAGCTCAGAGTGGTCAAAACCTTTTTCCTGCCCTGAAGTTCCCATACAAACAGTCCACAGTCTTCTGTCTCTCATTTACCTTCTCTTGAGAAAGACCTACAACTCTTCATGTAGGCAAGGAAAAAATAGCAAAATACAAAGTTCCCCATTGTGTCCCCAATGATTAAGAATGCCAGGTGTTCCATAAACATTCAAAGTTCTCAGGCATCATGAAGCCAAAAGTTGACCACTCTCTAGTATTGGTGGCAACAGCAACTCAAGACAAAGACAAAGACAACAACAACAAAGACAGAGGAATTTCAAACATAACCTCTGGTCCTGGAGAAATTCTTCTCTATACCATTATCAATTGGTAGTGCATAGTCTCAATTATTTTTGCTAAACCACCATGACTAACAAGCCAAAAAGTAAAAATAAGTGGAAAGAACTTAATAAAACCAATAGAAGAAAACCTGGCTGGCTGCAGGGCTGACAATTTGCACACCAGGTTTCATCAAGATACAAGATCTAAGGCAAGCTGAGTCTGATTAGCAACTAAAGAAATTCACTTAAAATATCACACACAAGGGCCCGGAGAGATAGCACAGCGGCGTTTGCCTTGCAAGCAGCTGATCCAAGATCAAAGGTGGTTGGTTCGAATCCCAGTGTCCCATATGGTCCCCAGTGCCTGCCAGGAGCTATTTCTGAGCAGACAGCCAGGAGTAACCCCTGAGCACTGCTGGGGTTGGCCCAAAAAAAAAAAAATCACACACAAAAAGTGCTCAAGTTTTGCAGCTATACTTGGGTCTACGAACAATCACAAAGACTGCTTGTTACAGGTTAAAGTACAAACTTGGACTTAACAATTTATGCTGTTGCAAACAATAGAAAAATATCCCATGGGGGAGAAGTAAGTACCACAAGCCTACTCTAGGACACAAATTATTAATTTTTCTAGATCAAGAATGTTTAAAGCCGCTAACATGTCAGGCACACACAGGTGGGAGCAGCCATTATCAGGATATTTTAAGTATACAGTTCAAATACTTAATATAATCACGGGTTCTCAAGAGCAAGAGGCACAGTTGTTTTTTTTGTAGAAATGTCTCACACACACATTAGCAAGTCTCAACAATTACCTCCTTATCTCCTGAGAATTACTATGAGAGTCATCACTGTGGGAAATACTCACTTTGGGAAATCGTGTGTCTGTATTACAGGTGAGAGTCACTACTCATTTTATATGAACTTCAAATTGATAGTTACCCTCCTGCAAACAATAATATGCTTCACTCATCTCTAGAAGTCTGTATTAAAGGATCAAGTTGAGCAAAGCCCTGCCAGCCCCCAGTACAATGAAGTCCAAAAAACACCCATCACAGGGCCAAGAACCAGGCCCAGTAGCATCTGGCGTGAGTGACCTCAGAATCCCAACCACTACTGTGGAGACCCCCCAAAACTAAAAGATCAAGTGGAGAAATATTGTAAAATAAGTGTTACTGAAATGATGTGTAATCTAAAAACTAACAACAGTGCAGGTCTCCAACCACTCATCAACCTTCCTTCAATTTCACAATGAATTTTTAGGTTGCAGAGATAGTTACAATTCTGTTCCTATATATATATATGTGGGGGGAGAATATATGAGGGAACATATGTCCAGAGGGCCAGGGCTATACAGTGGTCCTCAAACTATGGCCCGCAGGCCACATATTGTATTTGTATCTGTTTTGTTTCTTCATTGCAAAATAAGATATATGCAGTGTGCATAAGAATTCATTCATAAGTTTTGTTTTTACTATAGTCAGACCCTCCAATGGTCTGAGGGACAGTGAACTGGCCCCCTGTTTAAAAAGTTTGAGGACCCCTGACTTAGTAGAAAGAGGACCTGGATTCTATCCTTGGTACCCAATTCCCCCCCCAAAAAAATAGACATGCTCAATATATGAATATAATGTTCACAGAAAAATTATTTATATTGGCCAAAATTTAGAATTGACTAATATCCATCAATAGATGAGTAAATAAAAAGAATAAAGTATAATTATACAAGAGCAAGTTACTCCATCATAAAATCTAGAATAGAGTTTTGTTACATGCTACACAATGTGGATGAAAACAAGTAAAAGAAGACAAACTCAAAAGACTGCATGTTGTGTGACTCCTCCTTTTATGAAATGTCCAGAGCAGGCAAATCCTAGAGAAATAGACAGTGGATTAGTGGTTGCAAGAAGCTCTGAGAAGGGAGAATTGGGAATGACTGTTAATGGGTATAGAGTTTCTCTGGGGCAGGATACAAATGTTCTGAAATTTGATCCTGATGGTGATTGTATAACGTTGACGGTGCTGAAAACCAAACTTTTGGGGGGCCACACTTGGCATAGAGCTTCAGCCATGCAAATGTGCAGCCCATGAATTCAATCTCAGGTCCCAGCAGCTCTGCTATTTGGGGAAGTACAACAGACTGTGCCATCTCCAAGGGAGATGCAAGTGCCACAACTAAGCCTGTGTGTATGCCCCCCTCCCCAGGTCAGCACTGCTACAAAGGGGAGAAATAAAAATTGTAAAAATATCAACAGTGGGAGCCGGAGCAATGGAGCAAAAGTAGGACATTTGCCTTGCACACGGCTGACCCAGGACAGACGGCAGTCGATCCCCTTGTATCCCATATGGTCCCCAAGCCAGGAGCGATTTCTGAGCACATAGCCAGGAATAAGCCCTGAGCGTCACCCAGTGTGTCCCCAAAACCAAAAAAAATAAACACGATACTTCTCTATGGTATCACTCTGAACCCTAAAAATGTGCTCTTGAGGAGCAAAAGATATTACAGTGTGTAAGGCACTTGGTTTGACTCCTAGCACACAATATGATCTTCAGAGCTCTGGCAGGAGTGATCCCTAAGCAAAGGAGACAGAGTAAGCCCTCTGTGGCTCAAAACACACACAAAAAAAAATCTCACAACAGTTAGGGCATTTGCCTTGCACTTGGTCAGTCCAGATTCAATCCTTGGCATCCCATATGGTCTCCAAAGCGAGCCCGGAATATTACCAGGAATGTCCTCCCACCACCACCCAGAAAAAATATCATGCTGAAATAGACTTTGAAATATGTGCATTTTAGTCAAATTCAACGCAAGGACAGTTTGTTACAAAAGGTCTTTGATTCCATCTCATCTTTTTACACTAAAGGAGCTCACTCAATTATTAAAGTTATTCCTATTCTCTAAATGCCTACTTCCCTAACAAACATATCACATTTCATAAAATCCATCTAAATTCACAAGGTGGAATTTCCAGCCCTCCGAGCACACACACAGAAGTGTTTTCACATTAAATATGATCACATTACTTCCTTTAATACATTTGCATCTTTCCTGTTCAAGCATATCACCTTTGCTGCAAATCTAAGTTCCAAAGCACTAAATTTTCTTAAGTGCATTCATGGCCTTCTTTGAAAATTCACTTTACTTACAGATCATCAAAGCAGAAAGCACTAAAGTCTACCCAAAAGGGGGGCTTATGGCACTTCACAGTCACCCATGTAATGTAAGCTCATTACAGCCCCAACAACAGAATGGGGAAGAGCCAGATTTCCTCAGACAGCTTAAGAATTTCTCTTAGAGACTTTCCAGGACCTTTCTAGCTCTCAATAGTTTCCATTTTATGTATCTCAAAAGAAGATGTGCTTATGACACTATAAAATCACTTAAAGTGTCCTTGACAGGGGCAGCAGAGGGGTAGCAGGTAGCAGATGGCTGGGAGCTGGTGAAGTTGTCTTGCAAGCCTTGAGAACACAGCTATCCACCATTAGTCCCCAGCTCTGCGGGTTACTTCCAGGTATGCTGCAGAAAGGAATCTGCGGGCACCACAATCAAGAGAGCTGCAAGCACCACACTTAGAAGTTGACCCCTGCAAGCATCTACATGACTGAGTAACCTCAAGCAAGTATGCATGTCACCCCAAATTACCACAAATCAACAGAGGGAAGGGTAGGATTCTAATCATTGAAAAATTGCTTTGTTGAGTAATTAATATTTTATTTATCAAAGTCATGTGTTTGAGGGTTCTAAAAGTTGTGGCATGAAAACTAAAATGTGTATCACTCTTCTGGTCTGTAAAAATCAATGTGTGTTGGGGGTTTGAGAAGATAGTACAGCAAGGCACTTGCCTTACATACCAGTCCTCCTTTGATCCTCAGCATCCCTCATGGTCCCCCAAGAACTGAGCATTACTGGGCATGGCCCAAACTCTAAAAAAAATAAATCTATGTGTGTTAGGATAATAAGGTTTTGGGGACGCATGGGAGGAAACCACACCTGGCATGTTTGGGGCTTATTCCTGATTCAGTACTCAGAGAACACTCCTGGCTATTTCTCCGGGGACCATATGTAGTGCTGAGTGTTGAACCCCAGTTGGTCAGTTGGGTACATGCAAGAAAAAAGCCTTACTCATTGGACTATGTCTCTGGCCCCTAGTCAGTTTGGTTTTTCCTCATAAAACACATGAAGGGCTTTGAGAATTTACCTACCTGCAGGAAATTCATTTGTGTTCCCTCTAGCAGAATTGGTTCCCTGAGCTCCAACTCACACGTTATCCTGGTCACATCTACCCAGGATGTTGACATCAGAGCGGGACAAACATCTATTCATGTTCACTGCTTCCCTACTGGCCCACGTTCCTGAAGCTGTCACAGCCCACAGGCTGACTGACTCCTACCTGCGGACATGCTTTGTTTGGCCACACGCAGTCTGTGGGAGTTGGGAAATATGGAACACAATCTGGACTGCTCTCTGTCTCTGAAAAAGCAACGGTCTGGCCTGGCCACATTACCTCATAACCAGACCAAGCTGCCCAGGAGACTCCAGATAGTGACAGACTCTGCCCTTCCTCTTGGCTCACCCACACCCTGTCTGGCCCTGTAGATGGGCCCCAGGCACATCCGTCATTTTGAAATAAATTCAGCATTTTTCCCCTCAGTGTCCTCAAAGCCCAAAACTAGTGTGGCCCCAGGAAAAGATTTTCCGTTGACTGAAGAACAGGAATGCATGTAGGGCTTGTGAAACAATAAAGGTCCAGGGCCCTTCTTGATTCCATCTGGACTGACACCTGGTAATCCAACTTCCCAGAAGCCTTCTTCTTAAGAGTTGATAAAGAAGGTCCCAGATAAACACTTAACCCTGAGCAATTATGGAAAGAGAAGAAAACCGAGCAAGAAATTGGTACTTGTTCTCTACTACCACCTTCTGGCACTTCGATAGTACTGCAGAGCTATAAATTGCACCCCAGGGCAACAAGGCCCAAAATTAAGGGTTGGACTGGAGACAGCCATCTAGTCCAGCTTTTATGGAAAACAATATGGAGATTCCTCAAAAAACTGAAAATTGAACACCCATATGATCCAGCTAAACCATTCCTAGGTATATGCCCTAGAAATATAAAAGCACACAATACAAAAATGGCTCCTGTGCACCTATATTCATTGCAGCACTATTTACAATAGCCAAAATCTGGAAACAACCCAGATGCCCAACAGATGAATGGCTAAAGAAACTGTGGTGGCACATATACACAATAGAATTCTATGTAGTCATTAGAAAATATGAAACCATAAAATTTTCCTATACATAGGTGGACATGGAAATTATTATGCTGAGTGAAATAAGCCAGAGGGAGAGAGATAGACACAGAATAGTCTCACCCATCTATGGAAATTAAGAAAAATAAAAGATATTATTGTAATAATACCCAGAGATAATAGAGGTAAGGGCTAGAAAGGACCAGCCCACAATATGAAAGGTACCACAAAGAGTGGTGAGTGCAATTAGAGAAATAACTACACTGACAACTACCAAGACAATGGTAGTGAGTGAGAGAAATAGAATGTCTGTCTTGGGGGCCAGAAAGATAGCACAGTAGTAGGATGTTTGCATTGCACGCAGCCGACCCACGACAGACGGTAATTCGATTCCCAGCATCCCTAATGGTACCCTGTGCCTTCCAGGAGCGATTTCTGAGTGCAGAGCCAGGAGTAACCCCTGAGCACTGCCTGGTGTAATCCAAAAACAATACAAAACAAAAAAAGAATGCCTGTCTTGAAGACAGACAGAGAGTAGGGGACTGGGGGAATGGGGGTCATTTGTGGTAGGAAGGTTCCACTGATGAAAGAGGGTGTTCTTTTTTTATATAATTGAAACCCAATCGCAAACATATTTGTAATCATGGTGCTTGAATAAAAATATTATTTTAAAAAAAGAAATATCTAAAAAAGGAGAAGAATATAAACCAGAGAGATAGAACAGCAGCTAAGGCATTTGCCTTGTAGGCTGCAGTTTATTGCCCCCACTGGATTCCCTGAGCATTGACAGGAATGGCCCAAAACCATTTCTATTTCTATATCTATTCTTATTTATTGATTATACATACACATACCACTTCAAAGTAAAAAAAAACAGAAAGTCAAGTTACATTTTATAAAAAGGCAAAAGGATTAATATACCACTATTAGTGTTCTACTTTTGATAATTCTCCAACAGTTTCTCCTCTGTCCCTCTAAATTGAAGTTTTGCAACAGAGATGTTGAGACTTTTGTGGAAATATGCAGTTAAGTATGTGATCTATTTGACTGTAGATAAGGGAAATGACTTTCCACCAGAATCAAGTGCTACAGATAAAAGGAAAAGATAATCTGTATTCCTAAAGGAAAAAAAAAAAGTCAACTCTTGGCATTGAAAGCATCAGGTGTTAGGAAGATCATGCAGGGGTTAAGACAATCTCCTTGCATGTAGCCAACTCTGGTTCCTTATCCAACAGCACGTGATCTCCTGAACACAGGCAATAACTCCAACACTGCCAGGCATTACACCCCGCTCCTCTTAAAAAATAAAATTACTTCTCCATAGTCCTGAAGACCTGTGTGAAATCCAGGACAGCCTCTGGGAGCTCCTAGATCTGGGTTTGAGGCTTGGTGTCTCATGGCTTCTGCTCTTCAAGCTAAGAGCCAAAGAAGGGAGACAATACAGGCAAACGGCACACAAAGACCTTTACCTGAACCTTTAAGAAAAACCAAGGATTCTTGGTAGAGAAATTGGGCAGGACAGGGTGTGTAGGTGTCAGGTTAATCTGGGAGACTTCTCAGAATGATTACTTCACTCTCCTCGAAACTATGAAGCTTGGTTAACCACTCCCTCCCACAACTTCCCACCTGGGCTCACTTGCTGGTGCTCTTCCTCCACCTCCTCCACTTGGCTCATTCACGGACACACTCCAGCAGGCAGCAGAGAGCTCTACAGTGAGTCCTTCCCCAAGGCTTCCTTCCAGCCTCGCCCTGCACAGAGCCAGTGGAGCATTTCCTCCAGAGCAGACTGACATCATCTCAGAGCCAGCAGGAAAGCAGGCCGCGCCCTCTCACCCTGGCCTGAACTGCATGCCACACCTCACTATTGAAACCCCGAAGCCAGTCTTCTCCCTGCTACCAGCTTCAAAACACCAGATCCTTCCTTGTCCCTCCAAATCCCAGAGACTCTCTGCACCCTAGTTCTAGGTTTCTCTTTGGGCCTGAGTAACCTTTGCATAGTCTCCTGCCTGACTCACCTCTTCCTCCTGCTCTTCCTTCCAGACCTGCTTTTTACTACTTAAAAACTGAGTGAGGAGGGTTAATCAGATTCAAAGGCCGCCATGTCTGCAAGGAGGCCGAAGTTCCATCCCCAGCACCAACATGGGTTTCCTTTAAGCTACTGGGAATGATCCTCAACTGCAGGGTAGGGAGTAAGGCCCAGCACTGCTGGGTGTGGCCCCAAGATAAAACCAAAGAAATCAAAATAGGCTTCTGTCACCAAAAATATCACCACTGCTCATTCAAAACAAAGGTCCATTTGATGTAACAAAGATGGTCTTTCTTCGACCAACAAGCCGATCACCTCTCAATTCATACACAGGATTCTTCAAAAGTCTTCATCCCTACCACCCAACATCTCAAATTAGACCTCTCTCCTCTCTTTCCTCTTCTTTCTCTCTCTCTATCCCACTCCCTCTCTCACCCCCTCCATCTCTCTTCCTCTCTCTCTCTCTCTTCCTTTCCCTCTTCCTCTCGCCTTCTCCCCAAATAATTTCTTCCTCCTCCACATCTTATGGGACACAAATACAGTAGTGATCCTTACCCCATCCTGCCTTAGTTCACAAATATCTGGTCATCTTCTGTGCCAGATGTAAACTATTTTGGAGTTGGGAAGCTCCATCCAACCTTCCTCATTTCTCCTGCATTCCTGCATTGTGTAACCTTCACACTGCAGAACTTGGAAGCAATAAAAAAAAAAAAAAAAGACTTTCATTAACTTCCCTCAAAGGCTAAAAGACCACCACAGAAATCACTGCTTCCAACATCTAGATAGAAAAGATGTAGGGGCCTGAGTCTCTGAATGGTGATGGAGAGTATTTTTAAAAAAGCACAGCCTCAGGGAAAAGACTGCATCTTTTTGGACCTACTGTGCTGTGAGGAGAGAGACTAAGAACTGGGAGAAAGGGAGAGATTATAAGAGATGAATGAGAGGTAAAGCTGGAAGAGGCAGCCAGCTGCCAACTCAGGTCTCAATGCAGAAACTAAAGTCCCTCAGCCAGAGATGTCTCTAAGGAAAAAAACACTCAAGCCTTTCTAGCAGCACAGGAGTAGCCTCAATGGTGTCCGTTGGGGGACATGATCCACTAAAAAGAGTGTTAATGAGTATCTGCTGCACCTAATAGTGAAGGTGACAGATCTCCCACATCCTGGACCAGAAGACAGAGAGAAAAATTGAATCGCTAAGGAGGGGAGGGGGCAGGTTATGCCACATGAAATAATCATTCTGGCCTCCAGCAGGGCCAGGTGGCAGCCACAGACAATGCAGAGGCACACAGGCGATATGAAATTTTGATGAAGTCCGTAATGGCCCAGAAATCGGCGAATAATAGAACAAGTGTCGCCGCGGCACATGGAAGCCTTACAGCTGCCTTCATTATTTACTCATCTCTATTTGTGCCATTTTCAAAATGTGAGGCTTTAATACCCCATTTCACCACATAATCATCATCAACACATAATGGATCACCCTGTTATTTGGTTTGGGGTGTTTGCTGTTGGGTTGTGTTGGTTGTTTTTTTTTCCCAGTCATACTGGCTTCCTCTACCCCCACTTGCAAGCTTCAGAGAAGAGTTTGGTGTAAAATCTTGGCATAAAACACATACATGCTTTGATCAGCGAAGAGGATGTTTATGTTGTGAACTCTGATGTTGTTTTTGTGAAATCTAACCATCTATCACAAGCCTGTCAATTTAATTGTTTTGCCACAAAGACAGGCTACTCCAGTCACCCACACATCTGCCCCAAAGTGAGAGCTTCAGCCATGGATCATGGAAGCTAGAAACATGCCTAGTTTCAGTCCTCATGTCGGCTTCAAAGCCAACATACCTGTTGCCAGTTCTCAATGGCATCCAAAACTTCTGGGAAACTGGGACTCTATGCAAAATCTACAACAAAACCAGAATCTTAAATAGAAAAAGTAAACAATATTGACCCTCGTTTCATTCAATATAGGCCAATATTTCTTTTTTTCTTGTCGACATTAAAATGAGGTGATGGTTTCAAAAAGAAAGGACAGTGAGTACTCAATCCAGGTTTGAACCTCAGCATCTCAAAGGTCTCCTAAACACCAGAAAGAACAGTCAACAGTCAGGAGTAAGTCCTGAGCTGATATCACCAAATGTGGTCCCAAAATAAAATGTAAAAAAATCAATAAAATGAGTTGTTGTTGGAACTGGAGTGATAGTACAGGAGTTAAGGAAGGACACATATCATGCATGTGGCTGACCTTAATTGGATCCCTCCACCACAGATGTCCTCAGTATCACAGGGTAAAACCCTCAAGGCCCCCAAGTTCTGTCTGTTTTAGCATGGACACTCAGCCCCAAGCAGATAATCCCCAGCACTGCAGGCCTGAAAGTTATCCAGCTCTAGTATTAAACTGGCTGCCTGATTGGCTGATAATTGCCAGGAGGGGCACCCCAAGCATGAGCCCCCCCATAAAAAGAAGTGCTGTTGATCTAATTGACATTATTCAAGAACCTGTATAGTCTTAATCCTGTGAGCAGACTAATTTCCACCCAAAAAGCAGAGTCATATTAACTCCTGCTGATCTGAATAAGGCAAGATACTTCTGAATCGCTTCATATTTGCCTAAAAGGTCCTCTTCTTACCATCCAATCAGATATCAAGAGAAAATAAGGCTGAAGGTCACCGATCTTATCTGCCTTCTATAAAAGCCTTGATGAAATGCATTCAGTCTTTGAAAGAGGTTATTCTCCAGATAGTCATTGCTTAACAAGGCATAGCCATTTGATAGCCGCTATGAAGTGAACCTCCAGAATTTAAAAAAGGGAGAGGGGAGAAAAAAAAAAAAACCTAACATTTGCTGGCTATTCCAGAAGGAATAGGAGTGTTTATAAGCATGCATGCAGAAGTAAGTAGTAAAGAATGCAGGGAATTACATACAGCATTCCTACAGGTCATGTGTAAATAACCTCTTTCACTGATGGACTACTGACCCCAAAACAAGCAGGTGTCTGTTGGCTTCTGACCCATGGCCCAGAACTCAGTCCTGGATTACTGAAACAAGTGCAGATGAAGAATGCCAAAGCAGATGCCAACAGCTGTGTTTTCCCAAGAAGATGTGAGATGACAACAAGGTCTTAGATACTGTCATTAAAGGTTGGAAGTAGGTGATCACACTCTATATTCCATAGGAAAAAGAAACAAGGGGCCAGAGCAGTGGCGCAGGGTATAAGGCATCTGCCTTGCGTGCGCTAGTCTAGGACAGACCACAGTTCGATCCCCCAGCATCCCTTATGGTCCCCGAAGCCAGGAGCAATTTCTGATTCCATAGTCAGGAGTAACCCCTGAGTGTCACAAGGTGTGGCCCAAAAACGAAAAGAAAGAGAAAAAGAAAGAAAAACAGCAAGTTGATTTAAAAAAAATGAAGAAGAAACATTGAGAAATTTTGATGAGGTAGAGTTGAAACTGCAGAGTAAGATGTTGGGATTTAGCAATGCAAAAGTGAATCCCTGATAGGATATAATCCCATCAAAGAAAGTAGCCAAAGTGGAAGGGCAAGTCATGGATTAAAAGGTAAGAGAACTAGAAGAGTCTATACTTCCTTCCTCCAGGATGATGACTGGGTAAAGGGGTATGAGCAGTGAGCAAATACACAATGAGAGATTCAAGACTTTAGTGTGAAAGTGGAGCAAAAGAGAGGTCAGATTCTTAATGAGAAAGAAGAATCCTGGATCAGGGATTAGACCAAATGGGATGGGCCAAAAATAGGACAGAGCAAAAGATGTCAGCCCTGTGTGTGGCCAACTAAGGTTTGGATCCCTGTCAACAGATATGAAGTCCAGAGACCAAGCTGGGAATAGTCCCTGTGGTTCACTGGGTGTGGCCAAACATCCAAATGAAATATTAAAAGAAATGGAAGCTTTTTTTATAATTGCTTATTAAATAAAAAACCATTTCATTTCTTTCTACTAGAGATACAATTCTGGCTAAATTTTAACAGTTGTTAAGTATAGGTAATGAGAACATATGTCTGTTAAAAGATGTATTTTTTCACTCTATAAGACGCACCTGACCATAAGACGCACACAGTTTATAGACTCTCTCCTCCTGATGCACTCAGGTTTCAGCTCCAGGCAGCATTCCCTCCATAAGACACATTTTGAGGGGATAAAGTGTGTGTCTTATGGTACAAAAAGATGGTGGTTCTGTCCCTATATCTAAAACATTTCAATATTATGTTTTTGTTGTTGTTGTTTTCTCAGGCCACACTGAATGATTGCTCAGGGCTTACTCCTGGTTCTGCATTCAGAGATCATTCCTTGTAGTGTGTGGGGAACCAACCATACAGGATTCTGGGGTTCCAGATTGGCCACATGGAAGGCAAATGCCCTACCCACTGTACTATTGCTCTGGCCTGACAAGTTTTAAATTAAATTATAATCAACATATCATACTAGTGTCAAGCATACAACATAATTATTTGACCTATGTGTACACTGTAAAATGATCAACAGTAAGTTTATTTCCTTTCCATTAGCAATTTTTCAAGTTTGCAATACTATCAATAAGTTTGACAAAGTTTTACTTTGGGTTTAGAGAGATAACATAACAGGTAAGGCACTTGCCTTGCAGTTGACCAGGAATCTATCCTCAGCATCTGGTCTCCAGCATCAGTAATTACACTTACTAGATATTAGAATGATTTGTCTTGAGCAGTACCTTGGTTATCACATAGGTGGTTCCTATGAACATCCTGAGTCCCACCAAGAATGATTCTTAAGCACAGAGTCAAAAGTAATTCCTGAGCATAGAACCAGGAATAATCCCTGAGCACTTCCATATGTGGCCCCAAAGGGACCAGAGTGGTGGCACAGTAGTAGGGCTTTTGCCACATCTTTTGCACGTGGCTGATGTAGGATGGACCGTGGTTCAATCCCCCAGGGCCCATATGAACCCCCAAGCCAGGAGCAATTTCTGAGCGCATAGCCAGGAGTAACTCCTGAACATCAGCGGGTGTGGCCAAACCCCTCCCCCAAAATGAGGATCAGGGGGCCAGAGTGATAACACAGCAGTAAGGTGTTGCCTTGCATGCTGCTGACCCGGGACTGACCTGAGTTCGATCCCCAGCATCCCATATGGTACCCACCCCGAGCCTGCCAGGAGTGATTTCTGCGTGCAGAACCAGGAGTAAACCCTGAGTGATGCCCTGTGTGGCCAAAAAAAAAAAATTGGGGGTCAGAGAATACAATGGGTAGAATGTTTGTCTTTCATTAGACCGAGCTGGATTCTATCCCCTGTATCCCATATGGTCTGCCAAGCACCACCAGAAGTGATTCCTGAGTGCAGAGCCAGGAGTAACCCCTCAGCATGCCAGGTGTGGCCCAAAAACAAACAAAATATGTAAATAAATACTTAGCAAAGTATTGTAATTTTTCATCAGTGATTACACTTACTAGATATTAGAATGATTTGTCTTGAACAGTACCTTTGTTATCACCTAGGTGGTTCCTTATAAACATTTTGGGCTAGCTGAAAAGGGCCACTTCACCGAAGATACAAAGTGTGGAAAAAAACACAATTGGAGAAGGTGACAGTGAGAAAAGAGTCTCAGGTGTCTCTAGCAAAAAGAAGTTTTAGCAAATGTAAAAGCTTGAGTGATCAGCACAGAACTGTCCCAGAGAGCAGAAGACAGAGGAGATATAGGCACTAGGGCCAAGAAGCCAAGGGTCGAGGCAAGAAGCAAATTTCTCCATCTTGAGGATTAAGTATGGCCAACCGGATGACCTATGAGGGGTCCAGAGAGAGAAAACAGCAGTTTACTTGCCTCTCACTACACTGTGTATGGACCCTTGAGCACAGAGGAGTAAGCCCTAAGCACTGCCAGGTGTGGCCCAACACTCACACCCCACCCTCCAAAAAAAAAAATGGTACAAAAAGAGGAAAAACCTATGACATTAGTTGCTTCCAGGAAGACCCTGACATGACGTGGAATATTTCCATATTATATTTAGCAGTAAGTCATTGTGTAGGTCAAGACCATAAAGCCCCTGCCTTTTTATTCATATGCTAAACCAGTCTGTATTTTGAAACTAAACTGGCCAAACATCCGCTATGGAACACACCCAGGAGATTGATGGGATGAATAATATTTCAAACATTAGGTCATAATCTATAAACAGTGAGACATTGTTACAATATCCACATTACCTGAAGCAAAACTAGTTTTTAAGCATTTTAAAAACAATTTCCCCAGTCACATTTTGGCTCAGAAATACCTTTCTTCTCAATGTTGCTTAGAGTACATTACAAATGGTCCTATCAAATCTGCAGTTTTAACTATAAAATATTTAAAAATAGAACACTTAGATGATTCCTTATTCTATGAAGAAAAAAACAATTCATTGGCGTCTTATCAGAAAACATTTATATTTAGTATTCAACCATTAGAAACAATTTTTATCTTCCATTCTATAATTATCAATATATTTATGCATTTTCTCATTACCATGTTAAAAGTAATGTGGAAGACAAATCAGCATCCACCTAATAAAGCACATCTTATAAAGGAGCTGAGAAAATAACCCTGTTATGCTTTTATCTTTTTCTTTTTGTTTTGTTCGATTTTTAAAATTTTATTTGGGGGCCATGATCCCTGGGTGCTTAGAGCTTACTCCTGGCACTATGCTCAAGAATCCCTCCTGGTGGTGCCCATATGCCTTACCAAGGATTTCATGGTCAGCTATATGCAAAGCAAGTACCTTAACCCTCTACTATCTCTCTGTCCCCCAAACCTGTCATGGTTTGTTTGCTGCTGTTGTTGTTATTGTTGTTATATGGTCACATTCTAAGATGCTCACATTCTAAGATACTCCTGGCTCTGTACTCAGGAATCAATACAGGTAGTGGTTAGGGACCATATGGGATGCTGGGAATCATTCAGAAGTCAGCAGCATGCAAGACAAATACATTCTACCACCTTTACTCTCTCTTCAGCTCCAGCCATGTTTTTATAAATAAAGTTTTATTGAAACACAATCACAATGAGATTTCTCAGTACCACTGGGCAAAAGGAGTTGGGTAGTTCAATAGAGACCCATAAAAACTAAAGTACTTATTATCTAGTCATGTACAGAGTTTCCTAATTACTATCACCAATACGTTAGGAAATGGTTTCACATACTCAAAAACATTGGTGTCAAACATAGTGATGGGGTATATAAAAAAGATATACAAGATACAGTATGCTTGAAGGATCTTTTTTACAGAGGACAAAACGCATAAAATATTGGCCTGTGTTCCTGGCAAAAGATCTGAGTATGGGGGTAGCTGACCAAGATCGTCATGGTCTCCAGCAATCCCAAGCACTTTGGAGAAATAAAGTATCATTGTCCCACTCCATCCAAAGTGAAAGGCATGGGGAATGTTCTCCAATGGGAAATGTACCAGACTCACAATCACTGTCACCTAAAAAAAAATCTAAGGTTCACAGAATTGTCAACAGACCAGAAATCCTATCTAGGATAAAGATAAGATTAATTAGAAAAACAAATCTTAGATTTCTCTGTTGATGGACCGTAAACTGAAATGTAGAAAAATGAAAATTCACATAATGCATGTCCCTCAGGAATGTCATTAAATATGTGGTATAAATTCAAAAAATGCATTAAAATCTTCCAAACCTAAAACCCCAACCTCAAGATATTGGGGAGGGAGGGAGGAAAGCAACTCTGCAGAAAAAGTCAACTCAATAATAAGTAGGTGGACAGGAGAGATCATACAGGGGTCAAAATGCTTGCTTTAACATGACTGACCCATGATTCAAATACCTTACATATTATCCAATCTTCTGAGCACTGCCAGGAGTGATGCCTGAGCAAAGAGCCAGGTATGTCCCACCCTCTAAATATAAAAGAAGGCATCTCCTACAGAACTATCTTTAACTAAAATCCATTATAAGAGACATTCTTTTGGGATCAGTAATAGGTTTGAAGAAAAGAAAAAAGAAAAACAAATCAGCCAGGAGTAGGAACCAAGCTGTAGATGAATGAAACAGGTTGAGGATGTCCATCACCAGCTGGATTATAAACACAACCAAAACCCTTGCCAGCTGAAACTTTAAAATTAAAAAAAAAAAAAAAAAAAACAAAAAAAAACAAAAAAAAAAACAGTATATAAAAATTCAAATTGTTTTTAAAGAACTTTATTTTAAAAAGAATAAACCTTGGGGATAGAGAAATAATATAGCAGGAAGGACACGTGCCCTGGCACAAGAAAGAACCAGGTTCAATTCCCAACACCCCATATGGTTCCCTGAACAACTCCAGAAGTTATACCTGCAGAGACAGGAGTAAGTGCTGAACATCACCAGGTGTGGCAAAAATAAATAAATAAATAAATAAATAAATAAATAAATAAATAAATAAATAAATAAAAATAAAAAAATAAGACCCATATAGGAAGGTTAAAGCCAAGAATAAAAGAAAAACCAAATAAACAAGACACTTACATAGGGATCTTAAAGCAAAGATAAAAAAACAAATCAATGTGGGGTATAAGAAGCAATTGACAACCCTCCAAATTCTCCATTCAATGTAGTGATATTCCTGCTGGTTTTAACTGTGTCAGAAAATTGACAAATGAAGAGAATAAAGCAGCCTAACACTTGGGAGCTAATTTTTTAATCTCTTTGATATTTTTCAAAAGAATTTATTCAAGAGAAATCAATAAAATCGAGCTTCTGTTTTACATAGTAGAAATCTAAGTATTTTAGACACATATATGGGAAATGAGAAGTTTTCCAGCACATGTCTACCTACAGAGATAGTACCAAAGATAAAGGTCTTGCCTTGCACACAGATGACCCAGGTTCAATCCCTGGCATTCCATATGGTTTCCTGAGCACCATGAGAAGTGATCCTGAGCACTGAGCCAGAAGTAAGCCCTGAGCATCACAAAATATTACTCCAAAACATGCATAAATAATATATATGTGTGTATATGCACATATATTTTTTGGTGTTTTGGTTTGGGGGGCCACACCCAGCAGTGCTCGGGGTTAATCCTGGCTCTGAACTCTGAAATCTCTCCTGGCAGGCACAGGGGACCATATGAAATGCTGAGATTCAAACCACCATCTGTACAGGATCAGCCACTTGCAAGGCAAATGCCCTACCACTGTGCTATTTCCAGCCCCTATATTCATTTTAACATTTACCTATCTGATAGAACATAAAAGAGCTTCCTATTCATCAATTCAATTTGCCGGAAGTTACTCTGGAATTATTTTTTTATAATTGCTTCTTTTATTTGTTTTGTTTCATTTTTGTTTGGGGGCCACACCCGGTGGCGCCCAGGAGTTATTCCTGGCTATGCGCTCAGAAATCGCTCCTGGCTCAAGGGACCATATGGAAGCTGGGGATCAAACCACGGTCTGCGCTAGAACAGCCACTTGCAAGGCAAATTCTCTACCGCTGCACTATTGCTCCTCTCCCTACAATTGCTTCTTGTTTATAATAGATTAATGTTAAGTTTCAAGAGAGTCTCCTTGATATAATCTTCACAAATAGCTTTAATTCCTTTAATGTCACAAAGGTAATTATTAACTCTCTTGGAAAGCAGTAGCGTTCATAAGGCATAGAACTCCAGTTCTATGTAACTTCAAGTAATATTTTTTAAAACAAGTGATACATGTACTGGATGCTAAAGAATAACTTTGCATGATGAGAAAGAAAAAGTTTGATAGATTTTTTTTTCTTTTTATTTTCTTTTTGGTTTTTGGGCCACACATGGTGATGCTCAGGGGTTACTCCTGGCTGTCTGCTCAGAAATAGCTCCTGGCAGGCACAGGGGACCATATGGGACACCGGGATTCGAACCAACCACCTTTGGTCCTGGATCGGCTGCTTGCAAGGCAAACGCCGCTGTGCTATCTCTCCGGGCCCTGATAGATTTTTTTCATGATATTTTCCTGGATTTGACCAAACTTGTTTCTCCCAGCTTACATCAGCTTTTTTTAATTTTTGTTTTTCAAGTATTTCTAATGGTATTTAAAATGCATTCCCCAATAGTGTATAAAATATCCTCTTAAGGTTTAAGGCTACTCCCTCTCCCAACCAACAGAAAGATTTGTGTTATTCAAAACTTAATTTCCGGGCCCGGAGAGATAGCACAGCGGTGTTTGCCTTGCAAGCAGCCAATCCAGGACCTAAGGTGGTTGGTTCGAATCCCGGTGTCCCATATGGTCCCCCGTGCCTGCCAGGAGCTATTTCTAAGCAGACAGCCAGGAGTAACCCCTGAGCATCACCATGTGTGGCCCAAAAACCAAAAAAAAAAAAAAAACTTAATTTCCCTCCCTACCAAATACTAGAAACAGATCTTAGAGGCAGAGATAGGAAAATGGCACAGGAAACCACTCTCTTATCCGTTATTTTAGGATCCTTTTTTCACCATACAGTGGAGAAAAGTGCATGGCTCTGGAACCTATAAGAATTTGATGTGGAATTTTTTATTAGTCACTAACTTTAGTTTTACCTAAATTACCTTTAATTAAAGCAATTATTGGTCTTGGGGATTTTCTAGTTACTAGTAACCAGAGTCCTCTCCACCATGAGAGAGACCCGTATGTAAGTGTCTATAAACAAAACCCCATCAAGGTAAAGGGGAGAATATAAAATCAATCCTTTTGTCCAAAATTGTCTTCACTCAAATGCTGGCCACTCTGATAGCTCACAGATCTGGTTCTCTTCACTGCTGAGTTTAGCAATGATTTGTTGGATAAACACTGCCCTCTTGTGGCCCAAAATCACTATCCACCACTAGGGCTTTCTCCCAAATCACCTCAATTATACTTGCCTTCCAGAACTTTCCCCATATCCTTTATTCCTTCCAGTAACCTAAGATCTGACATTATTTCTAATATTCAAAAACCTCTGTTCTAATATATATATAATAAACACTATTTTTAATATTTCCATCCCGCCAAGAGTCACTGAGTACAAGTCCAGAATGAAGACTCCTTGTCGCAGAAAGAACTTGTAGTGTCACTCCTCATAAAATGGCCAATTTCAGGCCAGAGCAATAGAACAGTAGGTAAGGCATTTGTCCTGCACGTGGCAGACCCAGGTTTGATCCCCAGAATCCTGAGCACAGCCAGGAGTGATTCCTGGTGCAAAACCAGTCATTACTATTGTGAATATGGCCCTAAAACCAGAAAATTCGAAAAATAAAGAATAAGATGACCAACTTTTTATGGACCTGCCTTCCCTACAAGCTCCTCCAGTTCTTTCATTCCACGGGTTCATTTTTGACATTGGTTCCAAAACTTTGCCTAGATTCTTCTGTACACATTCTACTAGTATAAATATCTACAAATCACTAAATCCTCTTCTACAAAGACAATCCTAATATAGTTCGCCTATTTGATAAGACAGAAATCCTAGTTTGATGAGGCCTGGTTTTCCAGTGAATGAACAGAACTGCTAAAACTGTATTTCTTCCCCATTTGTCCATCACCAGTTATTTCATGGATATAGCCACAGTTCACACATACTCTCTCTCCACCCAAACTACTGAATGGTTTGATTCCTATTCTTACACTTTAATGTTTGGATTTAATGTCAGCCATGATTAAGGACTCTGAGAATAGTGCATTCAAGACACAGCCTGAAAGCATGTCTTTGCTTTCAACATGTCCTTCACAGGCCAATCTGGCACCAACCAGCATCTGCTGTGCACAGAGTTTCCATAGGACAAATCCAAGTCAATATTCCAGGGACTCCACAGCTTCTCTCCTCTATCGGGTCTGGAGGCCACCCAGGATAGGCAAAAGATTAAAGTCCACTGCCAAACTTCCATCTGCTAATTGGTCTCTTTCTCCATCATTCCTTTGGAAGACAGTCGGATGGAAGTTGACTTCCCTTCCATTTTCCAAACCAGGAGTAGGCTCAAGCCAGAAGGGAAAAAGAGTGTTCTTTGCTATGTGGCTTAGCAATTTTGTTCCTATTGGCCTGCAGGGATGATAGAAACTGCAAACTGAGGCTTCAGCAAGTTCACATCTGTCTTTACAGAGATTCTGCTGTTTACCAAGGTTCTGCTAAGCAGAACAAAATAAAGGCAATCTCATGGAAAATCTAAACCAAAGAATACCCTTTTGTATTATTTAATAAGTCTGAGGGGTAAAGCACTAAGTGAAGAGTCTTAGATTGATCACCCAATGACAGTTTCCAATACTGCTGCTTTTATACAATAATTTACAAATAGTTGAGCATGGGTACAATCCATCAGAGTTAATCCAATAAATCGCAATGTCACAGAAGATCAAATCTTGAACGAGCCTCTAAAATTACATAAGAGCTGGCATCCAAAGCTCTATGTAAATTGTAAACCTCACTATTTATGAGGAAACCTGAGACGCCACAAAGAGAGACAAAGAAAAGGAAAATAGTGAAGAAAGACTAGTTTATAGTAACAAGAACAAATTTTATATCAGACATACCTATTTCTCGATTCAGGCTCTGGCTATAACACAAAAATGTGTGAGGCTCTCTTTTTTTCTCTTATTGAGCCTAGTTTCCATAAGAAAATTGGTCATGCACTGGAGAGATAGCACAGGGGATAAGGAATCTGTCTTGCATGTGGCTGATGTCATTTCAATCCCCAGCAGTGCATATAGTCCTTTGAGCCCCATCAGGAGTAATCCCTGAGCACAAATCTAGGAGTAATCCCTGAACAGAGCCAGAAATGTGAAACCACAATCCACCTCTTAAAAGTGTCTTTTAAACACAGAAATTATAATCCACCCCCCAAAAATGAATGTTGGTCGATTTCCATGCCCTTGTCAGAGACCTTTTTTGGTTTTGTTTTTTTGTTTTGTTTTGTTTCCTTTTTCTCCTTTTTTCCCTTTCTTCTTCTAAATGGATATTTATAACACCTAGAGAGACGCTTCCTAGTTTTTCTTTTTTGTTTGTCTTTTGTTTGTTTTGTTTTGTTTGTTTTTATTATATATCCAATAGAACCGCATTACTGGAATCACCTTGATCAGCCTCATAATTTGAGGAGTGAAAATGGATTGTACCAAGACAAGACAGTCGTATGTTCATTTGGTGGAAATAAAAAATGATCAGACTTGAACACTAAATCCAAAGTCAACGACAACAGAATCAATACCCAATCTATAACAAGCTACACAAGTGGGGAACAGTTGCATTAGTATTAGAAGGGGTAAAAGAGGGAGATGTGGGATGCATGCTGGGAACAGGCATGGAGGGAGGACAACACTGGTAATGGGGATGCCTCTCATTCATTGTCACTGTGTGCCTTAAATATTAATGGAAAAGATTTGTAATTCACTTTGACCACAATAAGAATTTTAAAAATATAGTGTAAAAGAAATAGTGCAAGGTTAAAGTGCATGCCTTGCATGGGCTGACTGGGTTTGTAACCCCCAGTACAACACAATACCAAACACCACTGAGTGCAGCCCTGGAGGATCGCCAAGCACCACGGTTATCCCCAGCACTGCAAGTTCCAAACAGCACCATAGTCTCAGAACCTCACACTGAGCCACTAGTGTAGTTAGTGAAGAATTGCAGGAGAGACACCTACTCCCCAGATTTCCTGAGCACTGCTTTGTATATCTTTACCCTACCACAAAAAGACAAAGAAAAGTGACTATGAAAGCTCAAAGTCACAACACTGAGACACACAGAGAATACTCTTTCCACTACTCCATATGTTCATAGACGTAGTTAGGATACTGTTTCAGAGTTACATGGTTGAGTAAGAATCTAAGAAAGATAGAAATATATCATTGTCCCATATGGGGGCCGGAGAGATAGCATGAAGGTAAGGTGTTTGCCTTTCATGCAGGAGGTCATCAGTTCGAATCCCGGCATCCCATATGGTCCCCCGTGCCTGCCAGGAGCAATTTCTGAGCGTGAAGCCAGGAATAACCCCTGAGCACTGCCGGGTGTGACCCAAAAACCACACAAAAAATAATTGTCCCATATGGTCTCCCCAAGCCAGGGGCAATTTCTGAGTGCGTAGCCAGGAGTAACCCCTGAGCATCAAAAGGGTGTGACCCGAAAAACCAAAAAAAAAAAAAAGAAATATATAATTGTACTAAATATGAATCACTGAATGATTATGGGACAAACTTAGAGTGATTAAAGACATTATGAAAATAAGAAAGAAATGGAGAAATACTGTAAACAGAAACTATCAAAGTAGACAAAGCACTTCTCTGCCATTTCTTCAATCGCAAGTAAGCTTTAAAAAGGAGCTAAACATAAGGAGTGTAATAGAGAAATCATTAGCTTCAGCTGTCTGACCTCTGCCCACTTTCCATTCTTCAGCCTTGCCCTTTACTCTCTGCCCCACATCCCGCAAATTTGATGAAAGCGCCCACAGACACAATCTGTGCCATGGCACTAAAGGAAATTCAAGCCATGCTAACCCCTGCCAGACCAAAGGACCCAAGAGAATCCACCCACACCTGCCCTATGTCATTGGATTTCACTCCAACAAAGCACTAGCCCCTCTTTGGTGATTTCTTTGCCAATTACAATATTAATTATAAACTTCCTTTTATTTATGTTTTTACCTTTTACCTTACGTTCATCCTTTTAGAAAATTCCAGCAGTGGAAGTGAATATTACCTAAAACTGGCCATGAATGCTGATACGTAAATAAAATACCAAACAAAGGATGCAGATTAAACCTGTGAAGAGAAAGGGGCCACATAGATAGTACAAATAGTAGAGCATTTGCTATTATGGAAATGACCTGAGTTTGATGCCAGGCATTTCAGATGGTCCTCCGAGCACTGCCAGGAGTGATTTCTGAATACAGAATCAGGTGTAAGACCTGAGCACTACCAAATCTGACCCCCAAACAAAAAAAAATGTTTAAAACAATTAGGGGAGGGGGACAAGATATCTCAAAGGGTTGCAAGCACAAACTTCATATGTGGGAGGCCTGGACTGGATCCTGGGCCATATATGCTCTCCCAAACACCATGCCAAGAGTAATATCCCCCACCATTACCATATAGAAGAAACCCCTAAGTACTACTGGGTGTTTTCCTACCAATAAAAAAAAATAAAAGGCCTGAGATGTGGCTCAATATTAGAGCAATTGCCTGGAATATGTATGACCCTGAGCTCAATTCTTGGTACCATGGGGGTAAAGATAAAAATAAATTAATAAAAAATATGCAGTATGTGATACTATTGCAGACATAATACATACTATAGTTACACAACCCTGGTTCCAACACTAGCACCAGGAGTGAGCACCGGCAGGAATGATCCCTATGCACAGAGCCAAGACTAAAGCCATGTGAGCAGTTATGACCCAGACCTACCTACCCACCCAAAATTCCAAAACAGTACATGTTGAAAGGAGTGTAAAGAAACTGAAACTCTTACTCTGGTGACTGAAATATAAAATGGTATGATCAGTCAATGCAGAAAAGTTTAGTAATTTCTGATGACAAGACAATCAAAAACTTGTCTTTCAACAAGACAATCAATAAATTTATCTTACAAAACAATCAGTCCTACTCAGCATCACCTGCTCTAGTGAAATAGAAAGTCACACCCAAATATTCTCATAGGGGCCGAAGAGATAGAACAGTGGTAGGGTATTTGCCTTGCACAATGTCAACCCAGGACAGATAGTGGTTTGATTCCTGGCATCCCATGTGTTTCCCTGAGCCTCCCAGGGTTGATTTTTGAGCACAGAGCCAGGAGTAACCCCTGAGTGCTGCCAGGTGTGACCAAAAACCAAATTTAAAAAAATACATAAACTGTTGCTTAATACCAATTTCAGCTACAGAAGGAGTCCCAGTGCAAGAACTCTACCGAAGCCCTTTCTGCCATAAATCATTTCTCAAACTCAACTAGACCAGAGTGTGCGATGAAAATGTGCCCTGGATTCCGCCCCCCCATAAGAATATCTCAAAAGACAATGGGGAAGCCTATATTTCCTTTATATGTTTAATACTTTATATGTTTTTAAGACTTTATGTTTAATACTACCTCTTAACCTGTTTATCCCCAAATGTAAGGTAGTCTCCTACATACTTTTTTAAATTCATTTTTATTTATTTCTTCCTATATATATATATATATATATATATATATATATATATATATATTTGCCTTGTTTTTGTTTTCTTCTCTTTCTTAACTTCACCTGTTTTGATTCTGCTTGGTACAAAACCTACAAGAAAAAGTCTTGCCTGGGATAGAAGCTCAGGTCAAAACCAGAGCACAGAGATGACAGAGCCTGACACTCTCACCCTCAAATGCAACAGCTATATAATATGGCACCATTTCTTTCTGCAAAGGCATACTAAAAATTTTCTATACTTTTATGTATAGAAGCAAGCTCTTATCTACTAGGGATAAGAACTCATACATTTAACAATATATGGGCACCTCCCACATAGAACATGTGTCATATGGACCTAACTTAGATTCCATATGATTGGACAGCGACCTTCGAACCCCAATCCCTAGATCTCAGATATAGAACTGACACAGTTCTCTGCAACAGCTCCAGGAACCAAACTCCCTCTGGGATATTCTTAATACTGCTCTGACATTAACATTAACCAGTTTTGATATGACATCCTGACAATGAGGAAAAGGCAACAACTTGGTCTAAGAACAGGTTGTCTTATCTTGTCACCTACGATAAGATAAAATCAGAAGACACGTCATCCTTTGATCCGTGCAAAAACCAGGATCGCTGACTACAGAAGACTGCCTGTGTCAACCATAACTGGGCTGAACTTAACCTGGGACCAATAAGAAAGAACCTAGTCTAGTTTGGCCTATGATCTGTACAACAACCAAGATCTCAATTTCCAGAGGTCTGACTGAGACAACTGCAACTGAGAATTTCTGGAAACATAATGAAAGACTCTATCCTAGACTTTGTCCTAGGATTGGAAGATCGGTGCAAACACCAAGACCACCAATTACAGAAGACTCAGTAAAACAACAGTGTTGGAACAGAACTTCTAGAACCATAAAGAAAGACTCTATTCTAGGCTCCATCCTATGACCTGTGCAAATACCAAGATCTCTAGCTACAGAGGCCTGATTTTATCATCCACAACTGAGCGGAAAGTTTCTAGACACCACAAAAAAAGACCTAGGAAAGAATAAAAGAGCAAGTATAGAGCTTATAGTTATATTCCCAAGACAGTATGTTTCAAGGATGGAGAAACCCTGTATCTCTTAGGCCATGGGAATTCCCTTTCTAATCTCCCCAATATTTACTGTGTCAATGCAAAAGTGAGGGAAAAATGGAGAAAGCACAATTTTTTTTTCTCTTTTTATTTAGAGCTCATGATTTTTGTTTGGTTGTTGTCTGTATTGCAGTGATGCTTTTCATTTTGTTTTGTTTTTTCTTTTTCTTTTCTGTCATTGTAGTTTTGTTTTTGCTTTTTATATTTTGTTTGTTTGGTTTTGTTTTTTGGGTTTTTATTTTTTTTATTTTTGGGGCCACACCCGGCGTTGCTCAGGGGTTACTCCTGGCTGTCTGCTCAGAAATAGCTCCTGGCAGGCACGGGGGACCATATGAGACACCGGGATTCGAACCAACCACCTTTGGTCCTGGATCAGCTGCTTGCAAGACAAATGCCGCTGTGCTATCTCTCCGGGTCTGCTTTTTTTTTTATTATTTTTTCCCTTCAAACAGAACCACATAACTCCAATCATCTTGTTCCGCCTCATAAATTAAGGGGAACAAAAATGGATGGTACCAAGACCAAACAGTTGTATGAACATTGAGTAGAAATTTAAAAAAATGATCAGACTTAAACACCAAGGCCAAAGCCAATGACAACAAAATAGATACCCAATCTACAACAAGCTAGACGCAGAGACTACTAGCGTGGGGGACAAAAGAGGGGGATATGGGATGCATGCTGGGAATAGAATTGGAGGGAGGACTTCACTGGTGGTGGGAATGCCCTGGATTTAATACTGCTATGAACCTAAAATATTACTGTTAAAGATTTGTAATCCACTATGATCACAATAAAAATTATTAATAAGGGGCCCGGAGAGATAGCACAGCGGTGTTTGCCTTGCAAGCAGCCGATCCAGGACAAAGGTAGTTGGTTCGAATCCCGGTGTCCCATATGGTCCCCCATGCCTGCCAGGAGCTATTTCTGAGCAGACAGCCAGGAGTAACCCCTGAGCACCGCCGGGTGTGGCCCAAAAACCAAAAAAAAAAAAAATTATTAATAAAAAAATAAAATATATCGGGGCCTGGAAGGTGGCGCTAGAGGTAAGGTGTCTGCCTTGCAAGCACTAGCGTAGGACGGACTGTGGTTTGATCCCCCAGCATCCCATATGGTTCCCCCAAGCCAGGAACTTGGAACGATTTCTGAGCACATAGCCAGGAGTAACCCTTGAGTGTTAAACGGGTGTGACCCAAAAACCAAAAAAAAAAAAAAAAAAAAAAATATATATATATATATATAATAAAATAAAAAATAAATAAATAAAATGTATCACATAGATTCATAATTATCCCAACTTGAAATAACCCAAATATCTTTTCAATATTAATGATCAAATGTGCGACACCTATATCCAGTTTCTGAGGGTAGAAGTAATGACTATACAATAGCTCTTATGAAATTTACAAATTACTCTACAAATGACAACATGGATTAGAGTAGAATGCATTCTGCTCTGAGAAAGAAACCAGATGCTCCAAAATAGCACAATTCAAGAAGTCAAAATGGCATGGACATTTAAGGACAGTCAAAGCAGCTGTGGTTGGGCTGAAGAAAAAGCTCAAGGGGCTAGAGCATAGGCTTTGCATGCAGCAGCCCTAAATTTAACACCTGCCATCACTTAGCACCCCAAGCATGACCAACAACTACTGTTGAGCACTGAAACAAAAGTAAGTAGCCCCCAAGCAACCCCTTGAGGTCAAAATATCAAAAATGAAGGGGGAAAAAATTCAGGGTGACTAAGGTCTGTAGGGGTAGGGGAGAATTGTGTCACTACAAAAGGGTAGTCCAAGAAAATTGAGGAGCAGGAATAAAACTTCTGTACCATGACTATCTGTATTTAACAGAACTCATAATTTAAAAGATTAACCTTTACTATTAATTATACATAATAAAGAGGAAGCAATATGGGCAGGAGAGATAGCACAGAAGCAGGTCTTTTACCTTGCACACAGCCGATTGGATGGTTCAAATCCCGGCATCCCATATGGTTCCCCATGCCTACCAGGAGCGATTTCTGAGTGGAGCCAGGAGTAATCCCGGAGCACCAACAGGTGTGATCCAAAAACCCAATAAATAAATAAATAAATAAATAAATAAATAAATAAATAAATAAATAAATAAATAAATAAATAAAAGAAGAAGCTATAGGGGGCTGGAAAGATAGTTCAGCAGGAAGGGCATTTATTTGCCTTGCACATAGTCAATCCAGGCTTAAGTCCCGGCATCCCATATCATGCCCGGAGCCTGCCAGGAGTGATTTCTGAGCACAGAGCCAGGAGTGTCCCCCAGAACTATTTGTTCAAATTACTTCTAATTCCTTCCACTGCCTCTTTTCTTGAGTCAGTGGTTCCAAAGTAGAAGCTGGGAGTCTGCCGATTTAACAAGCAGTTAACCTTTTAGCAAGCATTTTGGATTATTCTAATGTAGGTGGTACAAAGACATGTTTGAAGTTTGCTAAGTAGCATTAACCATGGCAAAAGCTGACACAGACACCTTCCCATTTGCTTCATCTGAGTAATTCTTATTCTTCCCTCCAGAGTTCCCACCTCTGAGGACTCCAGTCAGAACCTAGAATGCTGCAAGGACAAAGACAGGCAACAATAAAGGGGACCAGAGGGGTGCAAGTATGGGGAGTGGGAATGATGAACATGCTCAAATACCAGATGACATGCAAAGTCTTTTATTAGGACACACACAATATATCTAGCTAATCTTTACTGTAATATTTTCAGCCATCTCAGTAAATTTGCTGACTTATGTAATCAACTTAATCCTTACTATTTATTCTGTATGTGTCTCTCATTTCTTTGATAATGCCATCATTATATTAATATATGAATATATAATTATATAATACCAAATATATTAATAATATATTATAAGCACATCAAAAAAGGAAGGAGTCCTAGGCACAATAGGAACTCAAATATTTATTGAAAGCATGAATAGCTGAGCAGAAAGCAAATTGTAAACAATACACAATCTCACCCCAGGTTATGCAAACATTGGTGATGGGTGTGGATCAGCACTGAATGCCAAAATTAACTCTTCCAGACAACAATTGCAATTTTGTAAGTCAATTAAGTAAATGATTCTATTATGAGCCAAAAGTATTAAAAGAACCTTTTTTAAGAGAACTTTCCAATGGTTTATACCCCTCACAGCAGCCATACTATCACTCCAAATATGCTGGTCCTAATTAGTCTGGGATGTATTTGTTATAAGCAGTGTACACTAAACAAAACTATAAAAAAATGAACATCCAAAATTATTCTTGGCTGCATTCAGAAACATAAACAAGGCTTTAAGTATCTTTTCTGAAAGAAAGAAAGAAAGAAAGAAAGAAAGAAAGAAAGAAAGAAAGAAAGAAAGAAAGAAAGAAAGAAAGAAAGAAAGAAAGAAAGAAAGAAAGAAAGAAAGAAAGAAAGAAAGAAAGAAAGAAAGAAAGAAAGAAGGGAGGGAGGGAGGGAGGGAGGGAGGGAGGGAGGGAGGGAGGGAGGGAGGAAGGAAGGAAGGAAGGAAGGAAGGAAGGAAGGAAGGGAGGGAGGGAGGGAGGGAGGGAGGGAGGGAGGGAGGGAGGGAGGGAAGAAAGAAAGAAAGAAAGAAAGAAAGAAAGAAAGAAAGAAAGAAAGAAAGAAAGAAAGAAAGAAAGAAAGAAAGAAAGAAAGAAAGAAAGAAAGAAAGAAAGAAAGAAAGAAAGAAAGAAAGAAAGAAAGAAAGAAAGAAAGAAAGAAAGAAAGAAAGAAAGAAAGAAAGAAAGAAAGAAAGAAAGAAAGAAAGAAAGAAAGAAAGAAAGAAAGAAAGAAAGAAAAAGCTCAGTTGTTCTTATCTTGGGCACAAAAATTCAAAGTTTTACTACTTTTGAACCAAAAGTAAACCTACATAGCTTTTTCATTAAAAGTTTCAAATGTATGTCCACGTTACTATTTTGAACATTTAATAGGTTAAAAGCCCTTAAGAAAGTTGTACCAGCAATCATCAAAGGATTTCCACCTTATTAAAACAAAGCCCCACTGAATACTTGGTTGTTGTTGTTTTTTTTAAATCAGTGGGGGAGGGGAGTGTCCCCAACTTATTTACCTAGTATCCCACTTAGTGGCTAAAAGCTTAAATAATGCAATGCCTTCTCATCTTTGTTAACCAGGGAACCAAGGCTTGAGTTTCACATTCAGTTGGGAGCCGCTGTGGAATGCATTAAATAAGGAATGTTTTATCCAGAGCAGAACAAACCTAATCTTCAGGTGTGGATTGATACAAAGAGAAGGACATTCACAGAATTCAAAAGAGAATCAACACCTAACAAATTCTTGCTCTCCCAGCCTGGGTGTTAAATTACCTGCTACTTTGCTGCAGGGACACTTAGAAAGAAGGTATTCCCGTTAATGTAAAGAAGCCAGCTTGGATGACTTGGTTTCTTTGCGGATAACTTAAGACACAGAAGGGGAAACTCTGAAAAATCTTTTTCTGTTAAGCATGCTAACCATCTTTGAGATGAATGAGTCACATTGAATCCAAGATCCTACCTGAAGAAAGTCCGGTACTTAAAAACTTAACATCCCAACCTAACATCACTGTTGTGTTTATCTACTCAACCAGCAATCATTCATCATCTACTATGCTCCTGCAGGAAGGATATTTGACTAGAAACAAGACTACATTCAATAGTGCATATATATATATATAAATTTGACTCTGCCAATATACTATTTCATGAAACTGTGTGATTTTTAATTCATAATTTTCTCTCATTAATTTGCTTCTGAGAAGCACTGTGTGTGGTTCATATTGCATGGTATGTTTTACAAGTAGATAAAACATACAAAATACGGTGCCGGAGAGTTAGCACAGTGGTAGGGAATTTGCCTTGCATGCAGCTGATCCAGAGCAGACAGTGGTTCAAATCCCGGCATCCCATATGGTCCCCTGAGCCTGCCAGGAGTGATTTTTGAGCACAGAGCCAGGAGTAACTCCTGAGTCACTAGACCCAAAAATCAAAAATATATACAAAATACAAAATGGAAGATCAACTGATTTAAATTTTGTGTTAATAACGATCTCATATCTTGGGAGGTGGCTCAATTGGCTAAGCACTTTTTTTTGGAGAGAGGAGTCTGAGGTTCTAGCCCCAGCACCACATGATCAATAAGCACTATTGGAAGTAACCCCCAAACATGTGCTGGGAATCACCCCCTGAGCATCCCCCAGGTGTACTCCAAAACAGAAAGCTTTATATGTCTTGGTCCATCTTCTTCAACTCAGTGAATAACTCATTCTTTGTTTGGAGAATAACGTTCCAGTGAACAGGTGGGTGAGACTTAGACCAGCCCTCTCAGAAAGCTTGCCCATCACCCCAAACTTATCTCCTACCTCAAAGGTCTAAGGTTTAGACTTACTGGTTCAGACTTCCATCAGTAGAACTACAGGAGAGAAAATTGCTTCCACAGAATGTTTCTAATTTATTTTTGGATCTGAATGAAATGCTAAATTTAGCGAGGAGGGAAGGGGCATGAATCAATATGAAAAATAAATAAGGTCTGATTTCCTCAGCAAGTTTATTTAAGTAACTCTTCATGAAAATATTTGACAATATGGGTCCCTATTTAAATTTGGTTTACAAAATATGTTATAACTGAAAAAGAAATACAGTGCCATAGGATCAGAAAACTAGTAACAGAGTTAGAGTGCCTTGTAGGAAAACAGAAATTCTCAAGAATGTCATCTGCAAAGAGTGAACTATCTCAGGGCCATGAGCACATTCCATACATATGAAGTGAGACTCTGACCATCTCAAGGGTACCTCAAGTGCATTACATGGCTAGCATGTCGCCTATAAGCAGCTGCCTTTGGAAGTTCCTGCTCTCTGGTGTTAGCCTACTTGAAATGTAGCTAATGTCTGTGTTCCTCACCATGAGGGCAACACAGACTCACACAGCATGATTCCCCCAAGCAGCATTAGGAATGACCCCTGAGCAGAGACAGAATAGCTTCCAAGCACTGCTGGATATGGTCCAATCCTTCCCCCATACCCCCCCCCCAAAAAAAAAGAAAAGAAAAATACAGAGCCAAGAATGTAGTTCAGGGCCAAAGAGACAGTACAGTGGTTAAGGAATTTGTCTTGCATGCTATAACCCAAGTTAGGCATATTATGGCATATGATCCCCTCCTATCGTGTCATATGGTCCCCTTTCCCCAAGTACTACCATGGTTTCTCAGCAGAGAGCTTGGAACAACCCCTGAGCACTGCTGGCTATGGCCCAAATGCAAAAAAGAGAAAAGAAAAAGAAAAGAAACGAATATATCAAATGGTGGAGCTTGCATTTTACATGCAATGCCCTATGTTCAATCACTGGCATCACACAGTTACCCCTATCCAGAACCACTGTTGAGCTCTGGTCCTCGGTCCTTTACAGCCTCTAGGTATGGCCCCATTATAGCAACAACAACAACAAAATATGAAGAATGCAAAAATGTTTAGTCTTCTATCATGATTTAACCTGAAGATAATTTTATTTAAAAAAAGAAGGTAAAAGCTGAAACTGAGTTGCCACCAAATATTTGTTATCAAGAGAAGATTTACTCCAGAAATTCATTAAAATATTATGCATGATTTCTTTACAATTAAATGTCTAGCCTGTGATGATTGCATAGTATTACTTCTACTACTAATTCCACTTCTTTTTTTTTTTTTTTTTTTTGGTTTTTGGGTCACACCCGGCATTGCTCAGGGGTTACTCCTGGCTGTCTGCTCAGAAATAGCTCCTGGCAGGCACGGGGGACCATATGGGACACCGGGATTCGAACCAGCCACCTTTGGTCCTGGATCGGCTGCTTGCAAGGCAAACGCCGCTGTGCTATCTCTCCGGGCCCACTAATTCCACTTCTAATCAGGATTTAAAGAAGGGTCTTCCAAGAAGTGCCCAAGGAACCCAACGCCACTCCTGGCTTTACCCAACTCAGTGGGTGCAGGTCCAATAACACTGAGGACCTCAAGGATCATCCCTGTTGTGCTTGGAGAACCGATACCTGAAATACTGGTGATTTAGCCCATGATTTCCACATGCCAGGCACATACTGCAGTCCTTTGAGCTCTCCTCCCAGCCCTCTGACCAAGGTATCAGCCAAACCTGAAACCCAATAGATCCTCTGCTTAGAGCAGGTTTTCTCTGACCTTTTTCAAAGACTAGCTAAAACATGGTGAGGACAAGCACCACATCCAGTTTGAGAAGCAATCCTTATTGCAGTGATATTTTGAAGGCACCTCAGTAAGCTCAGTTTGGGGGAATGGGCAACACAGGAAGTTCAAGCCAAGAACTCAGTCTTCCACGTAGCTGCATTCTTCCATGCCGGTTCACTTTCTGTTCCAAGTGTGCCAAGACACGTACACCCTGACCTCTGCTGCTAGAGATCGGAACTCTTCCCATAAGAGCTTTTGGTTTTATTAACACCTTCATATACTTCCATGAGGTTCACAGCATCCAAACAATACCATATTTGCCGGCATATAATCCACCCTTCAACTTCAAACTTCCTAAAAGTCTTAAAAGTAAGTTACTTCTTAAAAGTAAGAGGGGTGCGGATCACTCTGAAGCTGGAACAAGTTTCAGCATGCCGTATACCAGCATATAATATGACTCCCGACTTTTAGGAAGTTTTTCATGGGTTGAAGGGTCGTCTTATACGCCGGCAAATACAGTAATTCTCAAAGCGGATCCCAGAATCATATCCTTGTTGTGTCACATGTGCTAAAAGTCTATACCTCTCGTCTTAGTTCAAGGAGAAAAAGAGGGTGAGAGTAAGACCAGAGGCATGCTGAAAGAGGACAGGGTTAAGGTGCTTGCTTTCCAAGCTGCTGACTCTCAGCTCTGCAAACCACCAAGAACCTGAGCCCCACTAGGAGTGAACCCTGAGCACTGAGCCAGGAATAAGCCCTGAGTACAGCTGGATGTGGTCCAAAGACTAAGAAAAATAAGCAAACAAAAGAGTAAGGCCAAGGATGAAGCCAGCAGTCTGGCCCACAAATCCTCTAAAGCATTATGCCCTCCACCCATGTTCCTCAAGGCTCATGGCCATCCTCAGATCCAAGATGTCAGCGGAATTTTTTCTATCTGGATTAATAAATGTTTTTGTAAACATCAGAGTTCACACCAGAGTCACGGATAGCTGATATATAATAGTACATCACGTTGGTCATCAGCAAACCATGTGAAAACAACTCACTGGCATGCCTATCTGAGGGAAAATAAAAGTTAGATTCCAAGCTCAAGTTTTACATGTAAGCTGATGCCAGGGAGATCAAAGGTGGTAAGGAAGGGCCCCTGAGACAATGGTGGAAGGAAACTGGGGACAAGAGTTGTTTGCATGAAGCCCTTTTACTGAAGATGTTGTAAAATTGTGAATCATGCTAGAAGAAAAGATATATTTTAAATTTATTTTTAATATTAATTTATTTATTTAAGCACTGTGTTTACAAAAATATTCCAAGTTGGGTTTCAGTATCAAATGAAAGTTACCCTTCACCAGTGTAACTTTTTTTTTTTGTGGTTTTTGGGTCACACCCGGCAGTGCTCAGGGGTTATTTCTGGCTCCAGGCTCAGAAATTACTCCTGGCAGGCACAGGGGACCATATGGGGCGCTGGGATTCGAACTGATGACCTCCTGCATGAAAGGCAAACGCCTTACCTCCATGCTATCTCTCCGGCCCCACCAGTGTAACTTTTTCCCACCACCAATGTTCCCCATTTCCCGAGATATATATAAATATAGATATAGATAAAATTTTTTATCTATCTTTTTTGTTTGCTTGCTTGCTTTCTGTTTTTGGGGGGGGGCATACCCATTGACGCTCAGGAATTACTCCTGACTATGGACTCAGAAATCGCTCCTGGCTTGGGGAACCATATGGGACACCAGGGGATCAAACTGTGGTCTGTTCTAAGCTAGCACTTGCAAGGCAGATAGATGCCTTACCTCTAGCGCCACCGCTCCAGCCCCAACCCAAAATATATATTTTAAAGTAAAATATAAAAGATGAATATCTAAGTTTAAAGATACTAGATTATTTATACTCTAGGAAGGAGAAAAGTCACTATAGTACAAAAACCCAAAAGACAGAAATGAACAACCCAGGGGCTCTTATAAGCCAAGCATGGTCCCAGGGTCTCTATTACTGGCGACCTCCAACACCGTATGACTAAAGGCCAACTTCAGAGCCTTGCAGGGCTACCCAGCTGTGTCTGAGCACCACAACTAATGCACACTAACCTGATCGTGGACACAACTAAAAGACAAGTGAGCAGCATGGCCAGGAGCGCAACCACTTATAAGGACCACAGTGAAACGAGGCCACCTCCGGCAAGCAGGGGGGAAGACAAGCCAATAATTAAAGAGAAAGGGAAGAAGGCAGAAAGGAAAAAGGAATATGTCCTTCCCGTATTTCCCATATCTGCAGGACAAAGCTTTCAAGTCTTTCTCATTATGGGACCAGAGAGATAGCACATAAATAGGGTGTTTGCCTTGCACACAGCTGACCCAGGATGGACCTGGATTTGATTCCGGCATTCCATATGGTCTTCCAAGCCAAGAGCGATTTTTGGTGCAGAGCCAGGAATAACCCCTGAGTACTGCCGGGTGTGGTCCCCCCCAAAAACAAAACAAAACAAAACAAAGAGTCAAGCTTAGGTGATCAAGCTGTTAGGAGTCTCCAGTTTGCAGTGTTTCTGGGCACCTGATAGGCAGGATAGGCTTGAAACAAGGAATGCTGTTTCTAGCATGGCCCTCTCCCATATCTTGGAACCCCTGCCACTGAGCCCCTGGAGGCTTTACTCAAGGCAGAGAACAATAGAAGGTGCTGGAGAGAAAGAACACTCCCAAGAACGAACAAAATACATTCCTGTTGTCATGGTGTTTGGACGTCTGTGTGCTCGCTGCTCTGCAGCCACGCATGCCAGCCCACACAAGAGGTCCTGAGTTTTACAAGCAGCAACTTGCACAAAAGAAAGAAGTCAGTGTAGATGCGGATGGGGAGAAGATGGCAGGGAGCCCAAGATGGCTGAGGTCAGGCAGGCTAGGAAGTGTGATGCTTTTCTGAGCGTCCATCCCCTCTATCGTGCAATCTCTACCCCCTTATCAGCCAGACTTCCTGAAAGAGAACTCTATCCTCCCAGCCTTCCCTCTGCTTCTCCCACTTCTCAGCAAACTCCAATTTCTATCCACCTGCCTTCATTAAGATAGAGTTGAACTCGAAATTCGCAGATTAAAGAGATATACTTCAGATATTTGTCTTTGTCTTAAACTATTTATTTCGATGTTCAACTCTTTGTAGATTCCAAAATCTTCTGGAAACTCTGATAAATGCTATAAAACCTTATATCTAGAAATATATCAGAGAGAGAAAAATAGAGAGGAGAGAGTTCACAATTTAACCAGAGTGCAACTGGGTCGGGAAATGCCAGATTAAGAACGACTAGGTAAAACAGTTGCCTTGCCCACAGCCAACCCACATACAATCCCTCTCTCTACATATTGTCTCCCTGCATGTCCAGAAGTGAGACCTGAGGAGTGCTAAAAGTAAGCCCTAAGCACTACCAGATAAAATCTAATCCACCTTTCAAAATAAACCAAACAACTAATGCAGTTCAGGGAGAACCCAGGTAGGAGAGCACATCTGCATGTGCAATGCCCTGAGTTTGTTCCCAACACCACATGGTCCACAAAGCACAGCAAGGTGGTTCTCTTATGCCCCCCCCCAACCTCACTCTGGGCCAACCATTCCAGGAGCATTCCCTATTTATCCCCAACATTACTATTCATGATTCCTATTTTTTAAAAAAAAATGACTGGGCTGGACAGATAGTACAGCTAAGCCTGGGTTTGATCACCAGCATCCTATGTGGTCCCCTAACCAACGCCAATAGTAATTTCTAAATGCAGAGCCAGGATTAAACCCTGAGCATAGCTGAGTGGCCCCAAACAAACCAAACAAACAAACAAAAAAGGAATAAGCCCTGAACATCAATCACCTATGCTCAAAACCAAAACTACAAAACAACTTATTAGGGTTGGAATGAACTATTTCAGTAGCAAGGCAGATTTTCTGTATTTCTGAGATACTGGATTCAACCAAAAAAAAAAAAAAAAGTGGGGAGTGGGAAGGGTAAGAGGAACTATTGATCATTTGTTTGGTTTCTGTAACTTCTTTTCCTTTTAGATTACTAGACTTTGAATCTCCAGTCGGTTTTCTTCTTCTCATGTGCTTTGCTTAAACAGGGCAGCTCTCATGGGACAAAAGAGAGAATCAATGGGGTAAGTACATGTCTAACCCTGACACACAGGGCTTGGTCTAGGCTCCATTCCAGGTAATGCCTGATCCTAAGCACTGCCTTGAGCAATTCCTGGGAAGAGCTGGTAGCATGCACTTAGTACTGCCAGATATGATCTAAAATAACAACAAAACTATGGGGCCGGTGAGGTGGCGCTAGATGTAAGGTGTATGCCTTGCAAGCGCTAGCCAAGGAAGGACCGCGGTTCTGTCCCCCGATGTCCCATATGGTCCTGGCAAGCCAGGGGCGATTTCTGAGCGCTTAGCCAGGAGTAACCCCTAAGCATCAAACAAACCCCTAAGCATCAAAACAAACAAACAAAAAAAACTATGGCCCTCTAACAGAGTCAAGAATTCAGATGAATCCTTCCATACAGAATACTCATCATCCACTCGCAATCTCAGTCATCCCTGACATTTAAGTCCTAAATAGATTCAGTCAAAATCTGGGACCAGGCTGGAGTGATGGTGCAGAATATAGGGCATTTGCCTTGCACATGCTAACCTAGGACAGACCACGGTTCTATCTCCTGGCATCCCATATGGTCCCCAAGCCAGGAGCGATTTCTGAGAGCATAGCCAGAAGTAGCCCCTGAGCATCACCAGGAGTGGCTCCCTCCCAAAAAAAAAAATCATATCTGTAAGATTCACATTTTTATTAGCTGCTACTTTGGAGCCAAAGAGATAGCATAGTGGGTAGGGCACTTGCCATGCATGTAAACTGACTGGGCATCCAATATTGTCAGTCCCCTGAGCTTACTCTGGTGGTGATTCCTGAGTGTAAAGTCACTCAACAACAACAACAACAACAACAAAACCACAAAAGCATTAGCTGCTACTTAGTAATAATTCTACTTTGACCATGACACTCAATGAAACCAAATTAAACTAATTATTCTCCTTCACACCTTCTCCCCATACCCAACACAGGTTTACTTTGTAGAATCTCTCTTTATCAGTCAGCACTACTAATACAGTATCAGGATTCCCCTTCTAGACCAGTATTATATAACACAAAACAGTTCTGTGCAGGGAGAAAGTACAGTGGTTAAGGAGCTTGCCTGTCCACAGCCAAGACCCTTTCGATCCCTGGAACTACATAGACCCCTAAACACCACGAGCAGCAATCCTAACAACAGAGCCAAGAGTAAGTCCTGAGTACTGCCAGATGTGACCCAAAAACCAGAGTGGGTAAAACAATTTCTGAAGACACATGAAAGCAGATAATTGCATGCAGAAGATGGGAATTGCATTAGGGTGAGTTTCCAGTTTTTAAGGTGTTTTAGCCTGAGGACAGGTCCTGTCTGTGCATGCAAGTACCTAAATGACTGTTTAAAAGAAATACACAATCTCACTGGGCTTGAGAACAAAAAGTCAGGGTTCAGGACAGGAAAAAGAAAAACCTAGAGAGAAGTTAAGAAGGCCCTAAAATTTTTAGATGGCCTCTGAATCACAGATGCAGAAATACCTGGGCTAATACAAAGAGAGCTGTACTGAGTAAGAGGCCAACAAAGAGAGGAAAACCAGAATATGTAGTTTAAGCCCAATCAAATAAAGAATCTGGTCTAGCTGAAAATACACAGATCTACTAATTTTTAGCAAAATGTAACAACTGAAAGTTCCCATAAGTTAGATTTTATAATATCCAGGATATAATCCAAATACTTAACAAAAAAGACCTGAGCCATAGCACAGAGGTAGGGCATTTGCCTTGCACACGGATGACCCAGGATGGACCTGGGTTTGATCCCTGGTGTCCTGAGCCAGGAGCAATCATTTCTGAGCACATAGCCAGGAGTAACCCCTGAATGTCACTATGTGAGACCCAAAAACAAAATCAAAACAACAACAACAACAAAAACAAACTCAACCATCAAATACTTAAAAGAACCTGGAAGGGCTGGAACAATATCACAGCAGGTAAGTTTTGCATGCTGCTGACCTGGGTTCAATGTCTGGCATCCCAGATGGTCTCCTGAAGTTGTCAGGAATGATTTCTCTGCAGAAAGTCAGGAGTAACTCCTGACCACTGCCAGGTGAGCCCCCCTTCCCCGAAAAAAAATAAAGCAAAACAAAAAAGAACCTGGGGCCGAAGCAATAGCTCAGTGATAGGGCATTTGCCTTGCACACAGCTGACCCAGGATGGACCTGATGTCTCATATGGTCCCCCAAGCCAGGAGCGATTTCTGAGCGCATAGCCAGGAGAAACCCCTGAGTGTCATTGGGAGAGGCCCAAATACAAAAAAGATAAAAAAAAATGTACCTGGAAATTGGGGTTCATTCCTAAAGACAGGAGAAAAAGGGAGATACCATGACAGTCCAGATGCATGTTAAAGCATGTACTCCAATATTCAGCCACATAGAGGAAAACTCATAATAATAACAATGGAAGGAAATCTCAATATATATAAAATTATCTATTCAAAATGAAATAAAAAATATATAAAAAGGACCAAATAAAAGTCCAGCCATTGGAACTAAGAATGATTCAAGAATTAAACTAAGAGCTTCGGTGGATGCAGCTTTCCTAGGAGAAGGAAGATGGTGCGGAAAGGCTCTCAGAAGCTCTCTGGAGATAGTGAAGACAGACACATTGATAGAAATTTTTTACTCTAGAATCAGAGAGATAGTAAAAGAAGTAAGAAGCTTTGCCTGCACACAGTCATGTTGACCATTTCCCTGGTTCAGATTCCCAACACCAAATATGGTCCCCTGAGCACTGCCAGGCTCACGAACTAGAAAAAGTCTCTGAAAACTCCAGACCTGGGCCAAATCCCTCAGTCTGCCATGCAGGCACAAAAAAAAAAAAAATTCACCTAAAGACAGAAAGTAAAAGTAAGAACTGAGAAATAAAATGAAAGTGTGGGCAGGAGAGACAAACAGGGATTAAGATGCTTGCTTTGCCTGTGGTGATTCATATTCAATGATAGGCACCCTATTCAGTTCCCTGAGCAAAGTCAGAACTAGCATACTAACCAGGAATGGCACAACACCCTCCCCTCCAAAAAAGTAAAACTTAGGGGCCTCTGGAGCAGCATTAAAATATCTAGCATAAACAATGGATCTTACAGAAAAAGAAAAATGAGATAGAAAAAAATATTTGATAAAATAATCATCAAAATTTCTTCAAAACTTGGGAAACACATTTCTAAAGGTGAGTCTATAATAGTGTTTCTCAACCAGGGACCTCATGACCCCTGATGACCCTCCCAAAATATTCTAAGGGGGCCCTCCAATGAAAAGCATGTAAACAAAGCACTAGACTAGGGAGAAGGACACAGGTCACAAGGGGGCCAGAGTCAGGAAAAGTTTGATAAATGGGGATAGGAGAGAGGACAGAGATCAGGGTGAGTGGCTGGTATGCCCTGATCCAGGATCAAATTCCAGAGCCATGCTGCTTGCAAGACAAACACCCTGTTCACTAGACTCTCTCCAGCCCTTTCATTGGATTTTCATTTTTCTTTCCTCCTGTCATACCTCCCTCTGCCTATCTTTGCATTGTCACTTATCAGACAGCTGAGACAAGAATTACAATGAAGCTACGAGTTTCTGTAGTCCTAGAAAAGAAGACCCAGCATTTCAACCATGCAATGGATTAACACCACTGATCCTTCCTTAATGGGAACTGATCTGATGCAGAAGTGGAATCAATCCTTTCCCCACACTGTCACTAACACCGCTGAGCTCAGGTCTGTTAGGCTTCAAACACACGATTAAGCCTCTTCCCCAAATTCAAAATTATTAGGAAGTTCTCCTTTATGTCAAATTCTCCATTACTTCAGGATGAATGTTCCATAGCATCCAGAGTTCACATCAAGTGCAGAAAAGAAACTGGGGAAGCAACATGAAGGATGACAGAAACCATTTCTAAAGGTGAAAAACAATTTGCCAGATACCTAGTAACTAGTTTGGGTTTCCAGGAGAGCGGAATTCTAAGATGATATATTTGAGAAACAATGCACAGAGAAATGAAACTTGTTTTACATAAAGGATATAAAAGAATAAAAAGCACTGAAAGAAGAGAGCAAATGTCATAGGTCGTTTATCAAGACAGTTTGGCTGGAAAAGACAAGCATCCTACAACTGAGTCCTGACTCTTAACACCTGAGGGCTGGACACTCAGTGGGTGTGAAGAGGGGAGAAAGGAGGCTTGGAGGTGTCTTTCCATAATTGCAAAAAGGCTGCAAAAACCTCACAGTACCATCAACCCTTCACACCCTCTGAGGTCAAGAACAGTGCCTTGAGGACAGGGTGGGATCAGTGCTCAGATAGGTTTTATCCCCAGCATGCCCCCACAAAAGCAACAAAAGGAAGAAAAATGAACAGCAAAATTGAAACTGTTTTCAGAAGAGCTCCACATTTGAAAGTTTCTAAATCCTAGGGCCAGGGAGATACTACAGGACTTAAGGCACTTGCATTGCAAGTGGCTACATGCAGTTGATTCAAATCCCAGGCACCATATATAATCCCCTGAATATTTGGCCTGATGGATACAAATCCTCTCTTAATTAGAGTTCTATAACATTCATTAATCTAGTCAGACTAAAAAAGGTTATAATTTACAAAATAACCATCCAAAAGCAAATCTAATTTTCCCATACAAAGTTGAATACCTTAATAATACTTCCAAATATTAAACTAAGAAACAAGAACAATCAACTATGGCAAGAAAATCACAGCCTTTAAAAGAGTAAAAAGGAACTAACAGATTTGTTTCTAACCCTTCACCGGTTCTAAAGTATTCCTCAATAAAAACTTTTGCAAAGCTCCAGAAAGCTTTCCATTTTCTAATGAAATTAATTTTTAAAACTCTAAACAAGGAGAAGATGATAAAAAAAAACATGTCTAAAGTTACTATGAAGCATAGAGCATAACTCACAATAATCACTCCACTTCCAATAAATAAATAAATAACAACAAAAGAAATTGTATTTATACTGATACCTATCTTACTTAAACAGGTTATAGAAAGTGCATTGTTATCAACTTTAAGGGGCCCTGAGGGATGATTATATTAAATGAAGCTGGCCAGGTTGTCTAAACAAATATCACTTACACTCATTAGTTCTGAATACTGATGTTTAAAAGATGGGGAGTCAGAGGTCAAGCACATACATCTAAATGCTCAATTACAGGAAGGCGGGATTAGAAATCGCCCCGAAAGCATTTCTTTGTAGCCAAGATAAGTACGAAGCCCAACTGAGAGGTAGGTGGTCATATTCCTCAGTTTGCTTAGCCACCAGATCAGTAGAAAGAATGAAAGAAACTTGTGTTTCGTTCTGATTGGGAAGGAGGACACACCCAACAGAGCCCACTGCCACTTCTAGTGGTACTCAAGGGATTGTGCGTTGCTAGGGATTTGCTAGCACAAATCATGTGCTCCAGCCCTGTGAGCTATCTCCCTTGTCTTCAAAGCAAATTCTTAAATGAAAATACAAGATTAAGGGCCAGGGATAGATAGGGTTTACATGGTAGAGCCTCTGCAAGGCGCTGCTGAGTTTCATCCCCACATCACATGGCCCAGTCCCCAGCACCACCCAGAATGGTCCCTATTAAAAAATATTACAGAAGCCGGAGCTATGGCACAGAAGTAGGTCACTTGCCTTGCACTCGGCTGACCCAGAACAAACCTCGGTTCAATCCCCAGGCATCCCATGCGATCCCCCAGCCAGGAGCGATTTCTGAGCGCATAACCCCTGAGTGTCACTGGGTGTGGCCCAAAAAAAAAAACCAAATAAAAAAAAACTTAAATTATAAAGGATGCCTAAGAAATCATGAAAAATAATAAAGTATTGTTACTCACCAATTATTTACTACAAATAGTGAATAAAACCTTTAGAGTGACAGAACAGTGGGTAGGATGTTTGCCTTATATGTGGCTTGGTATGATCTCTGGCACTCCAAACAGTCCCCTAAGTCCACCAAGAGTAATTCCTGAGTGCAAAGACAGGAGTAAACCCTGAGCATTGCTGGGTGTAGCTCAAAAAACAAGCAAAACAAAAAATAGGTAGATAGTTTTAGAGTAGACAACTTATTTTACTCTACCACTGTGATCAATTTAGACAGCCTTATTTTATCAATGTACCTAATTCAAGAAAAATTAAAAGTCAGAAACTACTTTTAAGTTTTTATAGTAAAAAAAATAAGGAATGAGGGGCTGGAGAGATAGCATGGAGGTAAGGCATTTGTCTTGCATGCAGAAGGATGGTGGTTCTAATTCTGGCATCCCATATGGTCCCCTGAGCCTGCCGGGGCAATTTCTGAGCGTATAGCCAGGAGTAGCCCCTGAGCGCTGCCGGGTGTGACCCAAAAACCAAAAAATATAAATAAATAAAATAAGGAATTAGCATTCTTATTAAATTAGAAGCAATATTTTTACATGCTCAATGACAACCATAAATTTCTCCCCCAAAAAACAAAAATGTGCAGAAAAACATAAAAAAAATTGTTGCCTTACAAGGTTGCAAGAAAGTCAAGAGCCAGAAATAATCTAAATTAAAATCTTGGTGTTAAATTCCAGATATATCATGCAGTTAGTATAAAGCAAGCCAATTTTTCCTTTGGCAAATGTTACTCTCTAGAACACAATGAGACAAAGATAGTTTTTGTTGTTATTCTTGGTGAGTACATTGTTTGATTTATTTTCCATTAAAAATTCCTTGCAAAAAAGGCAAAACATTTCAACTTTGAATAATATAATTTAAGTATTAGAACACATTCCAAACATGTGCAAGACCTTGAGTCGGATCCCCAGAACTCCACCCAATCCCACCAAGGATTCTCAGACCTATGCTCAGGTTGTCCTAATTACCACAGATATCACCAATTCTAAAAGCTTCTGACCAGGAGTAACTCAAAACTCCCCTATTACTGGGTGTGGTCCTAATTAAAAAAAAAAAAAGAATAGCAGTAATTATAATCCCATACATGCAAGTTTTCTAATTTGTTAAGAACTGATACAGCTGTTTCCTATCTTAAAAAAGTAAAAGAGAAAAAAATGACTCTAAAATTAATATATACTAGTACTAAACATCAGTATTTATGTTTTTCAGAATTTTTGTTTTTGAAGTCTACATGGGCATATTTGACTCTCAAAGACAAAACAAGCAATAATTAAACTTGTTTGCACAATAAATTTCATGACATTTATTCTCATTATATCTCAGAATGTTTGATTTGGTTGGAGTTTGCTTGTTGTTTTCAACTTTCAATGGTATGCAAAATCTCTCAGCATAATAATTCCTAAATAATTCACTTAAACACAAAGGTAAACCCATTCTAACTACCAATTAACATTTGATCTCACCCATGCTAAAATAAGTAGGAAAATCTCTATCAAAAATCAACCAAGGAGTCTGAGCAATAATACAATAGGTAGGATATTTGCCTTGCATGGGCTGAGATCACGTGTGCTCCACCCAAAAAAGCATTAAGTAAAGGAGGGGGTAAATGAAAACATTGCACTTATCTTAATAACCTCAGGATTCTTGAACACTATTTTTTTCTTTCTTTTTTTTTTTTACTTATTGATACATTGATTGGTTTTGGAGCCACACTCAGTGGCAGTCAAAGTTTACCCCTGGCTCTGCACTCAGAAATTACCCCTGGCAGGCTGGGGGCCCATATGGGATGCTGGAATTGAACCAGGTCCCTCCCAGGTCGGCCGCATACAAGACAAATGCCTTACCATTGTGCTATCTCTCTGGCCCCTGAACACTTTTTGTTTTTTGTTTTTTGGGTCACACCCAGCGGTGCTCAGGGGTGACTCCTGGTTGTCTGCTCAGCAATAGCTCCTGACAGGCATGGGGGACCATATGGGACACCGGGATTTGAACCAACCACCTTAGGTTCTGGATCGGCTGCTTGCAAGGCAAACGCCGCTGTGCTATCTCTCTTGGCCCCTGAACACTACTTTTAATTCAGCCTCATTTTGTCTTGTTTTGGGGTCACACCCAGCAGTGTGTTTTGGGAGCTCAAATCAGGACCCTAGCAGTCCCTGTGCAAGGCAACTACTTTAACCTTTACACTACCCCTCTGGCCTATGCAATTTCTTCTTTTGGGATCACACCCAGTGGTTGCTAGGATGAGTCTTCCCAGTGGTCCTTGGAAGGGAGCACTTTGGTGCCAACGATCAAACATAGATTGCCTTTGGAAATCACTTTTCAGTCCTCTCTAGTCCAATTAGATTTCTTAAACTTGGAGGTTTAATGCAATACATACTAGAATTGAAAAACTTTAATGTAAACTTATATGAATACTGGATTAAAGAAGCATAACATAAAAGAGGAATTAAAATTAATTCTGAATATTAAAAACATGACTGATCATACAAATATGTGTATTATTTTAATAGCCAAGTTGTACCAAATCATACAAATCCACATTGAGACAAGATATCTCAGAGAAAATCCTTAGCTATCTGAGATTCATCTACAGCCGTCAGAACAAATTTATTACATTTGCCATGAGGAAGTAAACCAGTCTTCCAGTCACAACAAATATTTCAAACTTAAATATCCCCTGTCTAACATAAGTCATGTTGGTTGCCATCAACATCAAAAGCAAATGAAAAAACTGTGTCCTGGTGACTTTAAAAGACATTGTTTAGCTGAGGGCATTTGTTACCAGTGTGCTCCTTTCAACTTTCAGCATTAATCAAAGTCAGAAAACTTTTGAAGGGAAAAAAAAAGAGATGGTGGGGGTAATTAAAGGGAATTCATAAGAAATTCTGCTCCACTGTAAAGAGAGAAAGGCCCTAGTCTTATTCCCCGAGGTTAGCTGGTTTTTCATGGAGATTATTTCTTCTTTCTCATAGGCAGCTCATACCAGAAATTAAAAAAAAAAAAGAAATTCCTAAGTTCAGTTGAATATCTTTATTTCTTTAATTAACAACTAGAAGAGCCCTTGGGAAAAATAAACTCAGTCCACCAAAATCATTAGCATTAAAATCAGAGGCACTCAGCTCCACCATTTGGAAGCTGTACAAAAAGCCATTTAACTCAGGGCTAAGCGATAACTCCATGGTCCTGTACAGGCCTCACATCTTCAGGCTCCAGATTCCTGCCTGCCAGTGGGGTTAGGAAAAATGGCAACCACAGCTCTGCGGTCTGAAATCCACATTTAGTTTCCATTGGTTTTATCTATTCCTGTGCTCTGGTTCTCCAGAGCCCACATCTGGGTGAGATCATCCAATGCCATTCTCCTTCTGGTTTAACTCACTTAGCCTGACCTCCCCCAGATCCATTCATATTAATAAGAAAAGTCACTTAAGTGAGCTTCGAGTATAAAATGGGGAATATTATCATCTATGGTGCAGGAATTTTGGAAGGATCAGATGAGAACCTACAAGAAAGTATTTCACAAGAAGAAAAGCATTGATGTGGCAGACAGGAACCTGGAACAGTCAAGTCCACACCCCTATTCCCAGAGCTCTCTCCCAAAGGTTAATAATCATCCTCTCCTCACTGTCTTCCCCAGGTAATTGTAAAAGCCAGCTAATACCCCAAGAATGTAAAGACAAATGGGAAAGCAAGACAGCCGCTGAAAAGAATGTCCATCGTAAATCATCAGCTTCTAAAATTTCCATGACTACCACCCAGAAGAACTTGGAGACCACGAAGAAATCCAGTTTCAGGGTAAGTCAAGGTCAGACTTGAAGATTCACTGAGGTCATCTGTGTCACTTTGAAGGGAACCAAAACGGACAAGCCGAAAGAACTTTAAAAAGCAAAGGAAATGAAGTTGCAGGCATAGAAGTATCTGGCATTACAAGTTTGGCAAAATAAAATTGATACAAGATGTGTCTTGCATTAAAAAAGGGGGAGCGGAACAGTGGCGCAAAGTGGTAAGGCGTCTGCCTTGCACGCACTAGCCTAGGTCGGACCACAGTTCAATCCCCTCAACATCCCATATGATCCCCCAAGCCAGGAGTAATTTCTGAGCGCATAGCCTGGAGTAACCCCTGAGCGTCACCAGGTGTGGCACCCCAAAAAGGCAGGGCCAGAGCAATGACGAAGCAGTAGGGAGTTTGCCTTGAACATGGCTGACCCAGGATGGACTGAGGTTCTATCCCCCGGCGTCCCATATCGTCCTCCAAGCCAAGAGTGATTTCTGAGCACATAGCCAGGAGTAACCCCTGAGAGTCACCGGGTGTGGCCCAAAATCAAAAAAAAAAAAAAAACCAACCCCATTTTAAAAATTTTATTATAACAATTTGGGTGTTTATAAGAGTGTTGACATTTATGGTTTTGATTATACAGTGACCCACCCACCACCCAAAGTGCTCACAATCCCCCTATCCATGCCAAGTGTCACCTTCAGTCCACCAGTCTCCCCAATAAGCTTGTGCTTTCAGCTTGGACTCAAGGACCCAGGAAAAAGTGGGGTCATTTTTTAATGGTTCAAGTGTCAGAATAACCTTAAATAATTATGACAGTGGGGTGGGGGAATAGGTTTGCTGTAGGATCTCTCATGAAGAACAGGATTTGGGGACTATCAAGCAGGGCATTGAAACCTTGATAAAATAAATATAAATAGGAAACAGCCAAGATACTTGCTCCAATGCTAATGTACTGGGTTTGGCTGGGCCTGGCAGCAAGCAGGCCTCAGCCTCCCATGAGGGCCAGGAGGAGAAAGAGGAAGAAATCTCTGAAGCAGGAAATAAGGCTGGTTACCCATGGACACTCACCTGGGATGTGAGCTGCCTTTCTGGGAATTTGGCCCTTTTTCTTATCTCTGTGTCCACATCTCCCGCATTCCTTCCTTGCTCTGATCAAAACCACTGTTCCCTCAGCCTCTGCACCAACCCCCAAAAAGCACATCGATGACCTGGATGACCTTGCTTGTGGGCACAGGAAGTTATAAAACATTTTTATTATGTGTTAATTTTATTCCCAGCTGTGGAATGTCAAGAAGCTACTTTTTCTAAAATTAGTAATGGGTTTAGTACAGCTGAAACCCATGAAGCTAGAGAGGACTCTTTAATGGTTTATGGGCTCACTCTACCACCTGGATTGTCTGGACAGAATTGTATATGACCAATAAACATTCCTCCCATGAATACATAAAGTGTTTTTTTTTTATCTTAAAAGCTATTAACTACAATATAAGGATCTAAACAGACTGGCTCAATTTTTAGAATTATATGAAATGGCCAAATAAATGCAAGAATAAAAAACTTTTAATGGATCCTTCCCTGAAACATGAATGTTCTTTATAACAAGGCAAGAAAAGAGCAGGGGAAAAAATACGATTTGTTTCTTATAGGGCTAGTAAAATCTTGATTCCAAATCTAACGAATACCCCAAAGGAACACTCTGACACTAATTTGCTTAAGCATATAAATGAGATGCCAATGTGTAGCAGAAGTCATTTAATGTTCAGAAACAAATGAAGTAACAGCTAGCAACAAGAGCTTCTAAACCCTCTGACAATGACTTAATGACTTCATTGGAGATACAATAATTTTCACAAATTTGAAGAAAAAACAAGAATGAAATTAAAATACCTTAGGAGGAAAATCTGTTAATAATGGCAAACGGAGTATTTTTAAACCAAAGGCTTATTCTAAGAAAGCCAGAGCAGTTTGATATTATTAGAACACTTATGATATTATGACATTAGTGTGTCCAATTTCAACTCATTAATGAATAAAGAAAAAACATAACTTTCATAGATGCTAAAAATGTACATGATAAAATTCAACATCTGATTATGATAAATAGTCTAAAAGCATGGTGAAGCAGAAAATGTCCAAAGACTCATGTTCAATTATATATACCCCAAACTATAGCACAGTGGAAGAGTTAGAAATAGACCGTCAGGGGCCAGCGAGGTGGCGCTAGTGGTAAGGTGTCTGTCTGCCTTGCAAGCGCTAGCCAAGGAAGGACTGCGGTACGATCCCCGGCGTCCCATATGGTCCCCCCAAGTCAGGGGCAATTTCTGAGCGCTTAGCCAGAAGTAACCCCTGAGCACCAAACGGGTGTGGCCCAAAAAAAAATAGACGGTCAATACATTCCTATTAAAATAGCAACAAATAAGAGGTCTAGAATAACAAAAATTAAACAAAAACCCGAAACCAACGACTACAGAAAAGTACCACAGCAGTAAAGATAACAACAAAACAATAAACATGGGCATAAAAAAGAAAAAAAAAGTTTGATTTTTTTTTGTTGTTATTGTTTTGTTTTTGTTTGGTTTTGCTTCTCTATATTTTGTTTTTCTTTTTATGTTTTCCTCTTTTAAATTGATATTTATAACCTTTAGACAGACTCATCTCGGTTTTTTGTTTGTTCTTTTGTTTTTAATTTTCTTTCTTTTCTATTTTCTATTTTCTTTTTGTTTTTCAAACAGAATCATATAACTTGAATCATCATCTTGTTCTGCCTCATAAATTAGGGGGGAGGGGAGGAAATAGGTGGTACCGGAACTAAACAGTCATATGAGCATTGACCAGAAATAAAAAAAAATGATCAGACTTAAATACCAATTCCAAATTCAATAACAATAGAAACCATACCCAATCTGCAACAAACTAGACACAGAGGGGATCAGTTATACTAGCAATCCAGGGGGCAGAGGAGGAGGATATGGGATACATGCTGGGAACAGGGGTGGAGGGAGGACAACACTGTGATGGGAATGCCCCTGATTCAATGACACTATGTACTATAAATATCACTGCGAAAGATTTGTAATTCACTTTGGTCACAATAAATATTATTTTTAAAAAAATGAAATAAGGGGCCAGTGAGGTGGCACTAGAGGTAAGGTGTCTGCCTTGCAAGCTCTAGCCAAGGAAAATCACGACCGCGGTTCGATCCCCCAGCATTCCATATGGTCCCCCCAAGCCAGGGGTGATTTCTGAGTGCTTAGCCAGGAGTAACCCCTGAGCATCAAACGGGTGTGGCCCGAAAAAAAAAAGAAATAAAAATGAACTCTCACACACACACACACACACACACACACACACACACACACACACACACGGCCTAGAATGAAGCCTAATGGATATGGAAATGCAGGACCATAGGCTTGAAGACCAGCACCATAAAAATAAATACATAAATACAATAGGAACAAATCAAAGATGCCACATAATGCTGTAGATCATACTACAGATCATGGCATCTTGGTTGTTTCCAGAGTCTGGCTATTGTAAAAAGTGCTGTCATGAATATAGGAGTGAGGAAGGAATTTTTGTATTGTATTCTTGTGTTCCTAGAATATATCCCTAGGAGTGGTATAGCTGGATCAAATGGAAGCTCAATTTCCAGTTTTTTGAAGAACCTCATACTGTTTTCCATAAGGGCTGGACTAGATGGCATTTCCACCAGCAGTGAATAAGAGTTCCTTTCTCCCCACATCCCTGCCAGTACTGTAAATCAAATATTTTATATTTTCCTTTTTTTAATGAATTGTTCTATTATGGACAAATATTCCACATTCAAATGATTGCTGTTTACATGGCAAAAAATGAGTGTCAAATGAGTAAAAACAATTGATATACCTAGAACTAAAATTTAAAAACAAGCACATGGGGCTGGAGAGCTAGCACAGCAGTAGGGCGTTTGCCTTGCATGCAGAAGGATGGTGGTTCGAATCCCGGCATCCCATATGGTTTCCCGAGCCTGCCAGGAGTGATTTCTGAGTGCAGAGCCCAGAGTAATCCCTGAGCGCTGCCGGGTGTGACGCAAAAACAAAAAAATATATAAAAAATAAAAACAAGCACATAAAGAACATAATGTCTATACAAAAGGGACCATCTACCCTAGCAGTCCAGGGAGCAAAGCAGGGAGGTATGGGTTACATGTTGGGAACAGGGGTGGAGGGAGGACAACACTGGTGGTGGGTATGGCCTTAATTTACTATCACTTTGAGCCTTAAATATATCTGTAAAAGATTTGTAATTCACATTGGTCACAATAAAACAAATAAAATTAAAAAGTGAATTACCTTATTTAAACAAAAAATAAAATTATTTGATCACTATATTTGGTTTTTATTGAAATATAACTTGAGTTTATATGATTATGATTTAAGGGTACAATTTTATGCCTACTTGAAGTATATACATTTCCATCCACAACCACCACTGTCTACTAGATTAAAGAAATGTATATAAAACCACAAGTAACAGTCTGTGAAGGTGATTGTACAACCCTTCAGGAGATCTTAAGAAGACATAGATTAATATTCCTCCACTCTACTGCTCAAGAGAAATCTAGATCATAAAAGCTGACGGTTGCTGAATTTTTCTAAGACTTCAGACAAAACTTTCAGAGCTAAGCCAGAGATAAAAACAGTCAAATGCATGAAAAAAATGCTCCACACTATTAATTATCAGAGAGATGCAAATCAAGACAATAATGAGATACCATCTCACACCACAGAGACTGGCACACATCAAAAACAACAAAAATAACCAATGCTGGCACAGATCCATGGAAAAAGGGACTTTCATTCACTACTGGTGAAACAGTGATAAAAATACAGCCTTTTTGGAAAACAATATGGATATTCCTCATAAAACTAGAAATTGAGTTTTCATATGACTTAGCAATACCACTCCTATGGATATACCCTAGGAGCTCCAAAACACAACATAGAAAAGACATCTGCACCCCTATGTTCATTGTAGTACAATTTATAATAGCCAAAATCTGGAAACAATACAAGTACCCGAGAACAGATGAGTGGCTAAAGAAGCTGTGGTACATCCACACAATGGAACACTATACATCTATTAAGAAAAGTAAGGTTGAGGCCGGAGTGATAGCAAAGTAGGTAGAGCATTTGCCTTGGACATGACCAACTCAGGTTTGACCCTGACATCCCATTTGGTCCCCTGAGCCTGCCAGGAGTAATTTCTGAGCACAGAGCCAGAAGAAACCCCTGAATGCCACTGGGTGGGCCATAAACAAAAAAGGAAAATAGAATGAAAGTGAAAAAAGAAACTTGTTTATACATAGATGGATATGAAAAGTATTATACTAAGTGAATTGAGTCAGAGGTAGAGGGATAGACACAGAATGAATGCATTCATTTGTAGGGTATTTAAAAATAAGATAGTATGGGCTGGACTGGTGGCACAAGTGGTAGGGCATTTGCCTTGCACGTGCTAACCTAGGATGAACCATGTTTCGATCCCCAGGCATCCCATATGGTCCTCCAAGACAGGAGCAATTTCTGAGCACATAGCAAGGAGTAACAACTGAGCTTCACCAGGTGTGGCCCAAAAACAAAAAAACAAAAAAGATAGTATGGTATTAATATCCAGATACAACAGAAATAAGAGCCAGGTGGGTCAGTCCAGGGTAGTAAGTTTGCCAGAAATAGCAGGGGAATGTAGTTAGGGCAGTGAAGGTACCACTATGACAATGATAGATGGAAATGATCTCTCTGGACAAGAACTGGATGCTTAAAGAAGTTAAAGTGATAGTCATGATACCCCTTAAGTAACAGTATTGCAAACCACAATGTTTAAAAGAAAAAGAGAGGGGAAAAAATCTGCCACAGAGACAGGCAGGAGCAAGGGCGGGGATGGGGAGGAGGAGGGAAACTGGGGACATTAATGGCAGGAAATGTACACTGGAGAAGATTGTACATTATATGACTGAAATTCAATCCTGAAAATTTTTGTGACTATGTATTTCATGGTGATTCAATTAGAATTTATTTATTCTTTTTTTTTGTTTGTTCGTTTGTTCGGGCTACACCTGTTTGACCCTCAGGGGTTACTCCTGGCTATGCGCTCAGAAATCGCCCCTAGCTTGGGGGACCATATGGGGCCGGGGGATCGAACCTTGGTTCGTTCTAGGCTAGCACTTACAAGGCAGACACCTTGCCTTTAGTGCCACCTCTCGGGCCCCAGAATTTATTTATACTTTTTTTTTGCTTGTTTGTTTGTTTTTTGTTTGTTTGTTTGGGGGCCACACCCGGCAGTGCTCAGGGGTTACTCCTGGCTGTCTGCTCAGAAATAGCTCCTGGCAGGCACTGGGGACCATATGGGACACTGGGATTCGAACCAACCACCTTTTGGTCCTGGATCGGCTGCTTGCAAGGCAAACGCCGCTGTGCTATCTCTCCAGGCCCAGAATTTATTTATTCTTAAAAAATGCATGATACTCCTATCCTATCCAGAATTCTCCTTTTTTTTTCTTTTTGTCATACCTTGTGATGTTTGGAGATTACTCTCAACATAGTGGTCACAGTCACATTCTGCAGTGCTCATGATCAAACCTCAGCTTGTTTATACTTTGGAAATTAGGTATACCTGTCCTTTGCACTATCTACCTCTCTGGCTACTTGGCCTTATTTTCTTTTCCTCAACCTTATTTTAAAAATATACTCAGTAGGAGGACTGAAGTGATAGCACAATGGGAGGGTGTTTGCCTTGCTTGCAGCCAACCTGTAGGTGACAAAAGAACTTAGTAAATTTTCTATGCTCAATGACAAACTTCTCTACATAGGTTATTATTTTATTTCTTGAGGAAATTTTTTTGTGGGGCAACACCCGGCGGTGGTCAGGGGTTACTCCTGGCTGTCTGCTCAGAAATAGCTCCTGGCAGGCACGGGGGTGGGGTGGGGTGGGGTGGGGACCATATGGGACACCGGGATTCGAACCAATCACCTTAAGTCCTGGATCGGCTGCTTGCAAGGCAAACACCGCTGTGCTATCTCTATGGGCTCTCTTGAGATTTCTAAGCAGTGTGCAGGTATCCCGCCTTCGGGCAATTTTTAGCCAACCTGGTCAACCAAGCTGAACACTACTGCATCCTGGGTTGGCCAACCAAGGAAGCAATGCTGTTCAATCTAGCAGAGCTAGGGATTATCCATCACCATGGAAGTGCTTGGGGGACTATGTGGTGCCCGGATCAAACCAAAGGCAGCTGAATGCACAATGTATGCATTAATCTTTATACTGATGTGTGCATTAATCCCTATACACACACACACACTCTCTCTCTCTCTCTCTCTCTCTCTCTCTCTCTCTCTCTCTCTCTCTCTCTCTCTCTCTCTCTCTCTCTCTCTCTCCAGACCCGATGAAACTTTTTGTCATTAAAATTCTATCTGCTACCCAATAGAGACCCATTTGCTACAATGTTGTTGGTCACATCTAAGTTTCCTGAATTCACTTGAATTCCCCTGTCCATGAAAACTGCTCGGTGACTAAAGGTAAGCTAGCTGGGTTTCTATAGGAGGGCACACGATTCCAAATCTGACACAGATGCTTTACACAGACTCTGGAGAATATTTCTGGACAACTATACTACTTATATTCTATCATTCAGATTATTCTGTCATTCTAAAGAATGATCATTTTTAATTTAATTTAATAGAATAGGTAGAATGACAAATTCTATTATTATCAGTGATAGATAATATAATTCTATTACATGATTGATTCTGATTGATTCATATGATTGAATGATAGAATAGGTCTGATCTATTCTATGATAGATTCTATCACATAATAGATTCTATGATAGTCAGTGATAGATTCTATCATTATCATTCTATTGAATAGCTCTCAGAATAGAAGAATAACTTCTATCATTCAAATTCCTTACATTCTTGTTTCATTCATCACCACTTTAGAGCAGTATTTCTCAATCTTTTTCCAAACTGTGGACCCCACCTGACCTTGTTCCCTTCCCTTAACCTTCATCCTACTGGCAAATCCTCTGGTCTCATGATATGGCCCAATATTTATGATATTTGTACCCTTTTGGAATATGCTGGATTACAAACGCTACCTTAGAGATCACTACACTTAGCTCATTATGTTCTCCCACTGCACCCAGAGCATCACACTTCTCATAGTAAAGTGTGTTTCCTGCTCATTTTCTAATGTTCTGTTCCAGGTGAAATTCTCAAATACCAGCTCTCTGCAGAAAGGGAATGTGCAAAGTAGCTGTCAGGTATAGTGTTTCAAGTACTAAATTACTGGGACTAGAGAGAATACAGTTTGTAGGACCATGCATGTGTCTAACCTGAGTTTAATTCCTAGCACCCCATATGGTACCTGGAATACCCAACAGGAGAGATCCATGAGCACAGAGTCAGAAGTAAACTCAACTAAGTATGGCCCCTCAAAAAATCAAGTACTAAAATACTTCTTAAAATGTACCCAAAATGAGGGCAGCAACATCTAGATTCAAGAACAGAATTTCTCGACTTCTATACCATTGCCTTTCAAAACTAAAAAATATTTGTTATGGGGCTGACCTGGATACTTGTGGGATGACCTCTATCCACCTAGAGTGGTTAGCACCCCCTATCCCAGTTAAGAACCTCAGACAGATAATGGTGGTCTTAACATTCCCAAATGTCACCTCCAGCTGAAATACTCCAGAAGACTATGACTACCTTTTATGTTTAAAAAAAATGCATTCAAAGTAGTGTGATATTCAAAACGAAGGGTGAGACTAGGCTTGGACTATGAGCTCAAGAAGAGAAGGTATTAGGGCTAGATATATGCTAGATAGCATATAGGTTAGAGTGCTTGTCTTACACATGGTCAATACATGTGTGTCAACAACATGGTTCAATCCCCAGCATCCCAGATGGTCTCCCAAGTACTGCCAGGAGTAATTCCTGAGTGAACAGCCAGGAATAACCCTTAGACTAGCTGGATGTGACCCTCCCCCCCCCAAAAAAAAAAAACAGGCACACCAGAAGAAGAGGAGGAGAAAAGATGATCTAGAATGAGTTTTCCACAATAACCATGTTTCAAAGGGCTGGTAGGTGCAGCTCATGACATGAAGCTCATCACATAGAGTGATGAGTGCACTTGGAGAGATGACTACACTGAAAACTATCATAACAATGTGAATGAATGAGGGAAGTAGAAAGCCTGTCTTGAGTACAGGTGTGAGGAGGTGGGGAGGAGGGAGATCTGGGAAATTGGTGGAGGGAATGTTGCACTGGTGAAGGGGAGTGTTCTTTACATGACTGTAATCATACAACTATAATCATGTTTGTAATCACGGTGTTTAAATAAAGATAGTAAAAAAATCAAATCAGTATTTCAAAGAGATAAAAGAGAAGACAAAAGGGGGGATGTCTGCCATAGAGGCAGGCAATGTGGAGGCCCAAGGGAGGGCAGTAAGCAAACTGAAACACTGGTGGCAGGAAATGTGAACTGGTGAAGGGATGGGTATTGGACATTTTGTATAACTGAAAATCAAATAGGAACAACTTTGTAACTGTATCTCACAGTGACTTAAATTTTAAAAATGCTGAATTTTCCAAGGGAAGTCCAAGGAGAGATGCCCAATGTACCAATCCTGCATTAAGTCTTTTCATAGCCAGAAGAACTGCTGTAATGTTTCCAAAAGCCACATTTTCACATCCAAATGGAACTTGTTGGCTAGGCGTTCTCTCCACTGGCTCTAACTATAAACATTCTATAGTCTACTAACCACAGGCTAAACATGGTATCTCAGAAACCATAACTATGGCAACCCTTTGATACACAAAATATGTCTGCCTTTCATTCCAAAGTCATAATTTACAAGAAAACATTCTTCCATATTTAACAACATAGGAACATCAATGTGCTACAAAACAGTAAAGTTGGAAAGCATTTGAAGCCTATTTCATCACTCTGAATTGATGGATAGGCAAAAGTCAAATAAAAATGTTGATAGTGCAACAACAGAAAGATAAACATTTTAAGCATGCTTAGAATAAGTGGTATATTTAATGTAGCCTTCTTTTCTATCCCAGCTTCAAACCAAAAACCAAATAATATATGCACACAGTTCCAGACAAGGTATTAAGTGCCCAAAGAAAAACTGAGGAATTATTGCAAAACTATCACCTCTTAACATAACAGAATTGGGGGACCAATAGTCCTGAGATAAGGCTTTGCCCAAAGGTGACCAGAGAAAATTGCTTTCCTCAAAGGAGAAAAAAATATCTGGAGTCAGAGCAATAGTGCAGAAGGTAGAAGGTGCTTGCCTTGCACACAGCCAACCCAGGTTCAATTCTCAGCATGACATTAACATATGGTCCCCTAAGCATCATCCTGAGTCGACTGTTCCCTAAATGTAAAGCCAGGGAAAATCCCTGAGCATTGTCAGGTATGACCCAAAAACCAAAAGGAGAATGAGAAAGGAAGACGGAAAGGGGAATTGAGAGAGAGAGAGAGAGAGAGAGAGAGAGAGAGAGAGAGAGAGAGAGAGAGAGAACATTTCTGCTTTTATAGCCTCCAAGGTAAGAAGAAGTAGAGTTGGCTACCCTCCTACAGGAAGGGAGAACAAAAAGCAATTTAGGAGCAGAGACATTTCATTCTGGTACCTTAAGACACAACAGGAGCTTCCAGCAGACTTAGTACTTACCCATGAGCCACTACCATCATCTCCACCATACTAGGAAGCCCAGATTCTGAATCTGAGCTACAATAAAAGGACAAGGAAGGGGCCAGAGAGATAGTTCAGGTGTTAACATGCTTGCTGCAAGCAATAGACTAGACCCAGCTTTTATCCCTGACACCACATATGGTCCCTGAAGAACTGCTAGGAATGATCCCTGAGCATAGAGCCAGAGTAATCCTTGACAAGCACTTGGTATGGCCAAAAGCAGTCCCTCCTGGGCCATCCCCCAAAAAAGCAAGACAGAAGGAAATTGCTACATAACTATGGGAGTCCAGTATATTGAAGCAAATAAAGAATAAACAAGAAAAAATTTCAATTAATGAATTACAACTACTGGAAGACAAAGATAATAAAGTGAACAAAACTAACAACAAAAGGAAAGAAAACAGGCACCATACTATTAAGAAGACAGGCTGGGGACTAAGAAGGAACCTGGGGACTCTGGTGGAGGTAAGTTGACACTGGAGATGGGACATTATATGCTTGAAAGTTTACTGCAAATAATTTTGTAAATCATGGTACATTAATAAAAAAATTTTAATGTTTAAATGGGCACTTCAAGGGCCAGAAATATAACACTATGGCTAAGGCTCTTATCTTGCATACTAGGAACCCTGGTTCAATGCCGAGGTCCCTTGCATATTATTTCCCAAGCACCTCCCATTAGCAGTGCTGAATGTACTTTCTCAAAAAAAATTCAGGTCAATATAAAAATATCTCTCCCCCTCTCCCCTTTTCCCACCATGATCTAATATTGCAAATGAGCTAAAGTCTGAGAGGAAGGAAGGAAGGAAGGAAGGAAGGAAGGAAGGAAGGAAGGAAGGAAGGAAGGAAGGAAGGAAGGAAGGAAGGAAGGGAGGGAGGGAGGGAGGGAGGGAGGGAGGGAGGGAGGGAGGGAGGGAGGGAGGGAGAGAGAGAGAGAGAGAGAGAGAAAGAAAGAAAGAAAGAAAGAAAGAAAGAAAGAAAGAAAGAAAGAAAGAAAGAAAGAAAGAAAGAAAGAAAGAAAGAAAGAAAGAAAGAAAGAAAGAAAGAAAGAAAGAAAGAAAGAAAGAAAGAAAGAAAGAAAGAAAGAAAGACAGACAGACAGACAGACAGGCAGGCAGGCAGGCAGGCAGGCAGGCAGGCAGGAAGGAAGGAAGGAAGGAAGGAAGGAAGGAAGGAAGGAAGGAAGGAAGGAAGGAAGGAAGGAAGGAAGGAAGGAAGGAAGGAAGGAAGGAAGGAAGGAAGGAAGGAAGGAAGGAAGGAAGGAAGGAAGGAAGGAAGGAAGGAAGGAAGGAAGGAAGGAAGGAAGGAAGAAGGAAGGAAGGAAGGAAGGAAGGAAGGAAGGAAAGGAAGGAAGAAGGAAGAAGGAAGAAGAAGAAAGAAAGAAAGAAAGAAAGAAAGAAAGAAAGAAAGAAAGAAAGAAAGAAAGAAAGAAAGAAAGAAAGAAAGAAAGAAAGAAAGAAAGAAAGAAAGAAAGAAAGAAAGAAAGAAAGAAAGAAAGAAAGAAAGAAAGAAAGAAAGAAAGAAAGAAAGAAAGAAAGAAAGAAGAGAAAAAGGAGGGAGGGAGGGAAGAAGGGAGAAATAAATCATAATTTTGTTGTTTTGGGGGGATTGCTGATCACATCTAGCAGGGTTCAGGGCTTACTCCTGGCTCTGTGCCCAGGGCTTGAAGGACAACATGGGATGTCAGGAATCAAGCCCAACATAGAATGCATGTAAAGAAAAAGCCCTACCCTATCTACCTATCATCCTGGCCCCAAAAAATTAAATTATGAAGACAATGAGAATAAGCCACAGAAAACCCAATACAAACAAAAAAAATTGCTCCCAAAATATGAGTGATTATATAACTCAGAATAGAAATTTTAAAGCAGATAAATTTTAAACATTTTTCAATATATAAAATTATTATAAGAAAAAGTATAGAATTAACTTCCAGAAAGATTAGGTTTAAAAAAAAAAAAAAAGATTTCTGGGGCCAGTGAGGTGGCGCTAGAGGTAAGGTGTCTGCCTTCCAAGCGCTAGCCAAGGAAGGACCGCGGTTCTATCCCCGGCGTCCCATATGGTCCCCCCAAGCCAGGGGCAATTTCTAAGCACCTAGCCAGGAGTAACTCCTGAGCATCAAATGGGTATGGCCCCAAAAAAACAAAAAAAGATTTCTTAAGATATTAAAAATAACTGTGGTCTTCAAAAAAACTAATTTTGTAGACTGATATGCAATTGTCCATTTGTCCAGTAATAGAAAGAGATGTTCTGATATGCAAAGATTCAAAAACTGTTTCTCCCAAATCAGATCTAAATATTTGAGAATTAAATATAATTATGTAAAAATGAGATATTTGAAAATTAAAGAGGAAGCAGCAGCAATAATTGGTCAATATCCTGGGTAAAGAGGTTAAATAAGGACTTAGAAGGCCAAAATTCTGCCAGGAAACTTCTCAGTTCAGACCTCATGTTGGATTACAGGGAAAGAGAGAGGGAGGGATAATGCTATTCTATACTGGTTAGTTCATTTATGCTCATCACTACCCAGCTCTATTTCTGGCTTCTCCCAAATCTAATTACACTGACTTCCAAAGCCAGAAGGCTGACTCCGATGATTGCATCATCTTGGTTATTTGGTTAGTAGACTTCTAATTGAGCTGGGCCAATGGTATGTGTTTCAGATGAAGATGAGAAAAAATAACAATAGAATCAGTACATTCCCCCCCCCCCATTCCCTCTTCCTATCTTTCAAGAAACCTTTATAACTAACACTTCCATCAGCCTGCCCTCCTGTATGGCCCCAGATTTATTTATCTGTCCTGTGATGACAGTATTTCTTTCTCTAATCTCAGCCACTCTGAAAGAAGCTCCCACTTATAGCTATTTCTTAGGCCTTCGTACCTGTAGCTGGGCCCTACCAGTTCCAGAGTTTCTTCGCATAATCTGTAGAGTTTCTTCATGTAAATCATGTGACTTGTAACCTTTTTCTTGCAAGAATCTTGCTAGGTACTCCCAATTTTTTATTTTGTTATAAAAGATCACTTTGTGGTCTGAGGGTTACTATAGCAGGTAGGGTATTTGCCTTGCATGTACCTTGCAAACCCAGCATTCCATATCATTCCCTAAGCCTGCCAGGAGTGATTCCTGAGTTCAGAGTTAGGAATACGCTCCAAGTACCACCTTGTGTGGACCAAAAGCCTAAAGAGAAAGAAAGTACTTCTTGAAAAATAAAAACAACAAGCAGTCAACCCAAGTTAGATCCCCAGTAGCCCTACCAAGAGTGACTGACCACTGAGTGCATAGCCAGGAGTAAGCACTCAGTACCAGCAGGTGTGGCCCAAAAATTATAAATAAATACATAAATAGTGAGGAAAAATAAATAAAAATAAAAGAAAATGTATTCTTACATGGAAAAAAATAGATTCAAGACCCAAGTTGGCTCAAAGGATTAGAGCACATGGTTTTGCGTCAAAGAGATCTGGATCAACTCCCAAAAACTGTATGATTCCCCATTGGACTGGACTAGAAATAGTCCCTGAGAACCACTAGGTTTAGGTCAATAACAAACAAAAAATCTAGGTTCAATGTTGTCATATGGATTTATTTCATTCTCAATAGAGAAATCAACTAGGTTTGAAATGAGAAAGCAAACACTGAAATTTAATTATATTCTTGTTGACTTTAAGAACACTATGCAGGATGCCAAGGAAATAGCTCAAAGGGCCAGAATGCATGCTTTGACTGAGAGGTGCAGTTTCAGTCCCAGCATCATATGGCCCTAAGGAGCTATCCCTGAGTACCGAGCCAAGAATAGCCAAAGAGCACCACCAGGTGTGTTCCCCCAAATAAAAATGATATCAAGGGATAAAAATAACTATTATACATTAAAATGTCAATGCAATCTTCTCTGTTTGTATGAGTAGCACTAAAATAAATCTCTACTACTCCTAATGCTAAACTGTAAATTATGTATTAACTAATGGCAGAGGAATTGCAAGTCTAAACTTACTAGAATAACATCAAACTATGTATTGGGTCTGGCATCAGACATACTCTCTCGGGCCACAAAATTCCAGGACAATTACAGACAGCTCCCAGTTGTACTGCAGATTTTTGAACTCTTACTCAGCAATTTTCTCTGCAGAAGCTTCATGTCAAACTCATCAAGTCTTAGGTAGAAAATAGGAAGTGAGGAAGACATTTCGATATACAAAGATTGGTTGTTTAAAAAACTTTTTAAAAAACCTAGAGAAGTTGGACAGTAGGCATCAGACATTTAAAAGAAAACTTCTAATTGTTATTTTTATTATTAGTATTATTAACTTCCAGTTAAATGAAGTAAGCCAGAGAACAAGGATAAATACAGAATATCACTTACATGTGGAATTTAGAATAACTGCATGAATAAATGCAACGTTTTAAATGAGGGTTGTCGAGAACACACTAGGTTCCAGAATATATAGCAAGGAGAAGGAAAGAAACTGGGTGGATGGGGGCTGGAGAGATAGATAGCACAGTGGTAGGGCATGTGCTTTGCAAGCACAGGACAGATGGTGGTTTGAATCCTGACATCCCATATGGTCCCCGAGCCTACCAGGAGTGATTTCTGAGCACAAACTCAGGAGTAACCCTTGAGTGCCACCAGGTGTGACCCAAAAAAAAAAAAAAAAACCTGAGTGGAGGAGGAGTACAAATATAAAAAGATGGGGTACAGAAGAGGTCTCAAGACCCAACTACAAACATGTTTGTAATCATGGTGCTTAAATAAAGATATTAAAAAAAAAAAAAAGGACAGAAATAAATCCAAGCCAGAGTCAACAACGATGAAGTCATGATACTCAAACTTTAACAATCAAAACTTAAAATGGGTCTGTTAATTATGCTGGCAGGCTGGGGGTAGGGGTGGTGGCATAGGATGTACTTTGAGAACAATGGTGGAGGGAGGTTGACACTGATGGAAGGACTGATCCTGATGCATTGTTTGTCTGAAACCCAACTATAAATAACTGCAAATTTTAAAAAAAATTTTAAAAGAAAAAGAAACTTCCAACTCAAAAGAAATCAATGACAAAAGGCAGAGAATGAAAAAGAAACTTAGAAAAAAACAGAGGGTTTTAAAAAATATATAGCTTTGGGGCCAGACTGATAGCACAGCAGGTAAAATGCCTTGCACGTGGTTGACTCATTTTTAATCCTCAGCATCCCATGTAGTCTTCCAAGCACCACCAGCAATAACCCATGAGAAAAAAAGGAAGGAAGGAAGGAAGGAAGGAAGGAAGGAAGGAAGGAAGGAAGGAAGGAAGGAAGGAAGGAAGGAAGGAAGGAAGAGGGAGGGAGGGAGGGAGGGAGGGAGGGAGGGAGGGAGGGAGGGGGAGGGAGGGAGGGAGGGAGGGAGGGTGGGAGGGAGGGAGGGAGGGAGGGTGGGAAGGAGGGAGGGAGGAAGGGTGGGAGGGAGGAAGGAAGGGAGGGAGGGAAAGAGGGAGGGAGGGTGGGAGGGTGGGAGGGAGGGTGGGAGGGTGGGAGGGTGGGAGGGTGGGAGGGTGGGAGGGTGGGAGGGAGGGAGGAGGAAGGAAGAAAGGAAGGAAGGAAGGAAGGAAGGAAGGAAGGAAGGAAGGAAGGAAGGAAGGAAGGAAGGAAGGAAGGAAGGAAGGAAGGAAGGAAGGAAGGAAGGAAGGAAGGAGGGAAGGAAGGAAGGAAGGAGGGAAGGAGGTAAGGAAGGGAAGGAGGGAGGAAGGGAGGGTGGGAGGGAGGAAGGGAGGAGGAAGGAAGGAAGGAAGGAAGGAAGGAAGGAAGGAAGGAAGGAAGGAAGGAAGGAAGGAAGGAGGGAGGGAGGGAGGGAGGGAGGGAGGGAGGGAGGGAGGGAGGGAGGGAGGGAGGTGATGCGACTATAATTAGAGATCAGGAAATGTGATTCAGTTGGTAGAGCACATGGTTTGCATGTGTGAGGCCCTGAATTTAATCATCTACCCTGCTCCACATTACTGAGTACCACTCCACCACCACAATCATTATAATTATAATTTTTGAAGTAAGTAAGGCTATTCTGATGAGCTTCCTAGAGAATTTCCTTCATGACACTAGCATATTTGGTGTGTCTTCAACTTGTTTTTACTGCCTGGACTAGCCACAAAAAGAGATGCTTGGTTTTCTGCCGTTCTAGGCCAGGCCAGAAGCTGAGGGGCTGGCCACATTATAAGTTTGTGCTCCCAAGTGGCCCACCCAAATGCAATTTCCCCCCTCCCCAAGATGTTTCCGTTTTTGCTAAGAATTTTAACTTTACATTGGCCATTACAAGCACAGGGAAGGTTGTTATAACTAAATTGAATAATGAAACCTGAATTTCAAATGACTTGGAAATAATCAAGGGTCCAGAAACTCATCTGGAGTTTATTAAGCCAAGTAGATTCATTTCCTTACACGAAAAGGATTACTGTAAATTGCAGTGTGGCTGTCAACCACATTCTTTTCACCAGAACAAAAGCCAAATTTCGAAAGTATCAACTATTTGGAAGTTATACCTTTCAAGACTTGTAAGCATTTTCCACGTCTAAAAATGTTTGCAAATTGGCTTAAAGGTTGGCAGCTATGTAAACTTCATCCTGTCAATAAAACACCTAGGAAATGCATTTCATATCTTTATAGCCACTAGAAAGGCTTCTCTTTCCCAAAATAGTTCCTTGAGGTCACTTTAGGGAGACAGCAAAAGATGTTCTTCTTGGAAAGAGCTTTCAATTGCATTTTCCAAACTGAATAGAGCTGAAGAGACAAATTAATAAGACAACTCCAAGTCACACAAAACATGAAAAGCATCGAAAAGGGGAAAAAGACGCAAGAACAAAGGATAATTGAGATACCAGTTAGACAAGGAAATTTAAAAACACAATTTAAATGGAAAGAAGAAACTTATTACAGGCAAGTTATAAAGCAACTCTCTAATCTGAAACTTCAAATAGAGCGCAACTAAAAAGAGGAAACAGAAAACATTAGACATGTGGCAAAGTCTGTCTTTCAGGGGCAATAAAAGTGGAATTGTTTTCCATTGACTTAAAAGAACCTAGGCCGTCTAACTTTGTCTTTGCTCCCTATTATAAATTCACTCTCAGGAAAAACTTGATCGTGAAGAAGTGCTCAAGTGCCCAAGACAAGATGTTCTGCAGAAGTACCAACAGAAACAAAATCCCCATCTTCAGCATTCATTTCAGTGTTCATTCCAAGCTCAATTTCTAGGGATGAAATGATTTTCTTGTTTGGCTTTGGTTGGGTTTGATTTGGGAAACCCAGCAGCACTCAGGGGTTACTCCTGGTTTTGCGCTCAGAAGTCTCTCCTGGAAGCTCAGGCCACATGGGATGCTGGGATTCGAACCGGGGTCTGTTCTGTGTTGGCCATGTGCAAGGCAAATGCCTTACCACTGTGAAATCTCTCCAGCCCAGAAATCAGCTGTGTGTGTGTGTGTGTGTGTGTGTGTGTGTGTGTGTGTGTTGTTTTGTTTAAATAATAAAAAAAAAAAACTTTCTACATTGCTGAACAAGGATTTTAGAATTTTTTTTCCCTAGAGCAGGAGATTTAGGGTGTATGTGTGGGGGCTGAGCCACACTTGGCTCTGCTCAGTTCTTCATCCTGACTGCTCAGGGATCACTCCTGGAGGGCTCAGGAGACCACAGACAGTGCCCAGGACTGGCCCCCATCATGTGAGTGCAGGGTAAGCACTATCCCCACTGTTCTATCTTTCTAGCCTATCAAGGTTCTTTTAAAAGACTTCATCACTTAGTTTTCCCTTTTTTGTCTGTTTGTTTGTTGGTTGGTTGGTTGGGGTTACACCTGGCGGTGCTCAGGGTTTACTCCTGGCTCTGCACTAAGAAATCGCTTCTTCATGGGATGCCAGGATTCGAATGTCTGTCCTGAATTGACTTTATGTAAGGGAAACACCCTACCACTGTGCTATCTCTCCAGCCCCTTCATCACTTAGCTTTATCCACCATTTTATAATGATTTCTGAGAAACACTGTCATAAAGTCCTACACTTAGAAAGCATGAACTGGATCTGATATTGTAGTTGAGGCAAAGAAGAGAAAAGGTTCTGTCCTCAAGCTGCTAAAGCTCTTTTTTCTTATTTTTAATTATTTGCATTACTTTATTTAAACACTGCCATTTGCCTAGTTGCCCAAATACATTTGTTTCTCTTATTCCATGTTCCGCATCAATCCCATCACCAGTGTAAAATTCCCTCAGTCATTGTCCTTGGATTCCCACCTACCCCAAAAGCTACCCCTTTGCCAAGCATAAAATAATTTACATTTTCTTTGCTTGTTTATAACTAAGTGGTAATAAAATTATATTAAAAACCTACAGCAGGGGCAAGAGATAGCATGGAGGTAGGGCATTTACCTTGCATGCAGAAGGACGGTGGTTCGAATCCTGCCATCCCATACGGTTCCCTGAGCCTGCCAGGAGCGATTTCTGAGCATAGAGCCAGGAGTAACCCCTGAGTGCTGTTGGGTATAACCCAAAAAAACAAAATAAATAAATAAATAAAAATAAAAACCTATAGCAAAGAAAAATTTGTAAGCATTATATTTCAAAATGGGATCATTAAATCATATCAAAAGGTTCACTGAAATGTTTCTTGCCAGTTGATCATTCTGTATTGGTTCTGTTTGTTAATCTTATATGGACTTTATGCTATTTTGACATCAAATTTACAGTGTTCCTACTGGGGTGTCAATATAAAAAAATTGAAGGTTATGTGGTCATGGTCCAGGAATTCCAAATTCTGTGGATTACATGACAGTGGCTGTGAGGCATGGTTCCTGCTGCCAGGGCTTTCAGAAGTACAGGAGAGAGGAGGGGGGAGAAGGAGGAGAAGAAGGGGAGGAAGAGGGGAGGGGAGGGGAATGGGGACGGGGAGAGGAAGGAGGGGGAGAGGAAGGAGGAAGAAGAGGAAGAGAAGAAGAAGAGGAAGAAGGAGAAGGAGGAGGAAGAAGAGAAAGAAGGAGGAGGAGGGGGAGGGGGAAGAGGAGAAGAAGGAAGAGGAGGGGGAGGAGGAAGAAGAAGAGAAAGAAGAAGGAGGAGGGGGGAGGAGGAGAAGAAGGGGAGGAGGAGGTGGGGAGGGGGGGAAAAGGGAGGGCAAGAGGAAGGAGGAATTGGAGGAAGAGAAGAAGAGGAAGAAGAGAAAGAAGGAGGGGGAGGGGGAGGAGGAGGAGGAGAAGAAGAAGAAGAAGAAGAAGAAGAAGATGAAAGAAGGAGGAAGAGGATGAAGAAGAGTAAGGAGGAGGAGGGGGAGGAGAAGAAAAGAAGAAAGAAGGAAGAAGAGGAAGGAGGAGGAGGGAAAGGAGGAGAAAAGATGAAGAAAGGAAGAAGAAAGAAAGAAAGAAAGAAAGAAAGAAAGAAAGAAAGAAAGAAAGAAAGAAAGAAAGAAAGAAAGAAAGAAAGAAAGAAAGAAAGAAAGAAAGAAAGAAGGAAGGAAGGAAGGAAGGAAAGAGAAAGGAAGAAAGAAAGAAGAAAGAAAGAAGAAAGGAAGGAAGGAAAGGAAGGAAGGAAGAAGGAAGGAAAAGGAAGAAGAAGAAAGAAAGAAAGAAAGAAAGAAAGAAAAGAAAGAGAAAGAAAAAGAAGAAGAAAGAAAGAAAGAAGAAAGAAAGAAGAAAGAAAAAAGAAAGAAAGAAGAAAGAAAGAAAGAAAGAAAGAAAGAAGAGAAAGAAAGAAAGAAAGAGAAAGAAAGAAAGAAGAAAGAAAGAAAGAAAGAAAGAAAGAAAGAAAGAAAAAGAAAGAAAGAAAGAAGAAGAAAGGAAGGAAGGAAGGAAGGAAGGAAGGAAGGAAGGAAGGAAGGAAGGAAGGAAGGAAGGAAGGAAGGAAGGAAGAAAAGAAAGAGTTCCAGCACTCACTTTGACAAGAAGAAAGGAGGAGGAGGAGGAAGAAGAAGAAGAAGAAGAAGAAGAAGAAGAAGAAGAAGAAGGAAGAAGAAGAAGAAGAAGAAGAAGAAGAAGAAGAAGAAGAAGAAGAAGAAGAAGAAGAAGAAGAAGAAGAAGAAGAAGAAGAAGAAGAGTTCCTGTACTCACTTTGACAAAAATCTCACCCTGACAACCTCAGCCTAAATACTGTCATATCTGAAGTTTTGTTTGGCTAATTTTCTCTACAGAGAAATATGGTGAAGAGAGTGAAGTGGGCCATTGGCTTGGAGGCTATTGTAGATTGTGTGTGCAACTATCTAGGACAAAAGCTCTTCTTTATCCTTCTTTGTCTCTATTCCCTGACTTCAGTTCATAATGAAGCAGGGGGATACTCATAAGTTGGCAAGTTCTTTCCCATGACTGATGTCACTGATTTAGAGAAAACTGAATTGTACCTAATGCAAGGTGCTCAGCTCAGAAGTCTCATGATCTTAGATGCTTAGTATCTTGAGATACCTGCCTGCCTTTGGGCATCTTGACAATTTGATTAAACAGTGCACTTCTCCTCGTTTAGACTTGCTTATTTAAAAACATGCTTCAAACACGCTTCATCTAGAACTGAACTTGAAGAAAAAAAAAAAAAAAAAACACCTAATACAACAAAACCAACTTGACTTGTTGAGTGAAGCCCAGCCAGAAAGTCCGTCATGCCACGGGACTTAAAAGATTTCCAGCACAAAGAAATAAAAGACTTTTTTCATCCCCCCATTTATTTATTCAATGAATATTTATGGAGTGCCTACCACATATCTGGCACTAGATGAGTGCTGAACAGAAATAAAAGCCATGCTCATGAGATACTCTCATTCGAGTGGGAATCACAGCCAAACAGAAAATAAATCGTACAAGAACAAGTGGCAAGTGCTTTAGATTACACAGCATGGAATATTATGGAATACATACCATGGACTACATGGAAGGTTTACGGAATACACAGAACATGTGGAGTGTATGCAATGTAGAACACAATATTATGAAATATATGGAGTGTGTGTATTATGGAAACCAGAGCATGCGTGACAAGAGAGGTGGTTTACAGGGAGGGAAATGGAATGTGGATGATGGAAAAAATTGGGTGAAAGAAAGGGCACCAATGAAGGTCCTAAAATCAAACCCTTCATGACCCACTTGAGGGAGCAAACTAAGCAAGGTAAAGAAGAAGCTGCAGAGAAGAGGTAAGTATGTAGGAGGCAGATTATGGGGGTAGCAGGGGAAAAGGTGCAAAGAATGGTTTAAGAATCCAGATTTGGTGGGGCTGGAGTGACAGCATGAGATAGGGCCTTTGCCTTGCACACTGCCAATGTGGGATGAACGTGGGTTTGATTCCCGGCATCCCCTCTGGTCCCCTGAGCCTGCCAGGAATGATTTCTGAGTGCAGAATCAGAAGTAACCCATGAGTGCTGCCAGTTATGACCCAAAAACAAACAACAACAACAACAACAAAATCCAGATTTGGGAGCCCAAGAAAACAATTCAAATGGTAGCACACATGCCTAACAAGTGAAACCCTGAGTTTGAGTCCAGCTCTGCATGCCCACCCCATCCCAAACACCACCCAACGAAGTCTGATGATCCATCCATACATCCTTCTGCTTTTGGCCCCAGTGGCCATCTGCATTGCCAGTTGTGAACATTATTTTTAAAAAATGCAGAATGTAGGGCCCGGAGAGATAGTACAGCGGTGTTTGCCTTGCAAGCAGCTGATCCAGGACCAAAGGTGGTTGGTTCGAATCCCGGTGTCCCATATGGTCCCCCGTGCCTGCCAGGAGCTCTTTCTGAGCAGACCACCAGGAGTAACCCCTGAGCGCCGCTGGGTGTGGCCCCCCAAAAAAAAACCCAAAAAAAATGCAGAATGTATTTTAAATTAATGGATGACTTGGGAAAGCAAAGGGCAGCATTGGATTTATCATTTCTGGCTGACATTTTGAGAGGAGAGATTGGGTGTTCAGACATCACTCTTGGTAGTGCTTGGGGGACCATATGCAGTTCCAGGGATTGAGCCTGCAGTCAACAGTGTGAGGCAACAATTTAAACCGTGTGTAGTTTCTGCAGCCCATAGCTTTAATTTTTTAAAGGAATCAGGCTTTTACTTTGGGAATAGGGAGATGATAATGAATATGAGAGTTCTTGACAAATCTAAATATATTTGAAGATACAGTCATATGATAGATTGGAAAAGGGGGGTGATAAAAACAAGGGTCCAGATTGACTTCAAGGACCAGGGAGATGGCTCCAAGTACAGGAGTACATAATTGCATGCAGGATTCTGGGTTCAATTCCTAGCACCTCACAGTTTCCCCAGCATTTCCAGGAAGAAAGTGCCCCTGAACACAGCAGGCCCCCCCCAAAGAAACAGTGATCTAAAGTTGAGCACCTGAGCAGCTCAATAAATAGTGACATATTTACAAAGATAGGAGCACACATGTAGAAGGAAGGGAGAAAAAAATATGAACACAATTCAGAATGCAGGAAGTGTTAAGTGCTTTTTAGACTAACAGTGGGAAATCTTCTGGGTGGTGGAAGGACTGACAGACACTGTCAGATCTGGAACATGAAGTCACATGGATTTGACAGGATCTTCTAAGGAAAGACAGACAAGGAGAAAATGAACTCAAGGACACTCTAATGTACTATGCAAAATAATTAAGAGAATTCAGCTGAAAAAAATTAGGGGACCACCTACTCTAGCAGCCCAGGGGGTGATGGTGGGGTATATGGGTTGCAGAAAGGGAACTGGGATGTGGGGAAGGACATATTTGGTGATGGTTATTCCCCTGATTCAATGTGAATATGTACCTAAAATACTACTGTGAAAGATATGTAAGACATTATGATAAAAAAAAATTGTGTTTTAATCAGAAATGTTCTTCGAATTACATATATTATTATATTATTTAATTATATTATATGTTATGTTATGTTACTATATTATGTTATGTTAGCTTACCTCAATATGTTAATCAATTTTGTCTCTTGAATAAATTATTAAATAAAAAAAATTAGAAACATCTAGTAAAATGGGAGAAAAATCCAGAGAACAATTGTGGGGTTTTTTTTGTTTCGTTTTGCTTTTGTTTGTTTGTTTTTTGGGTCACACCCTGCAGCGCTCAGGGATTACTCCTGGCTCCTGGCTCTATGCTCAGAAATTGCCCCTGGCAGGCACAGAGGACCATATGGGATGCTGGGATTCGAACTACAGTCCTTCTGCATGAAAGGCAAACACCTTACCTCCATGCTATCTGGCCGGCCCCAGAGAACAATTGTTATGGACAGATAAGTTTCAAGAAGAAAGGCTGGAGAGATAGTAAAGCAGTTAAGGTGCTTTTTTGGCAGACAGTCAACCTTGACTCAATCCCCAGCATCACATATCACTCCCCAAGTTCCACAAGGAGTGATCCCTGAGCACAGAGTCCAGAATAAGCCCTAAACACTGCTGAATATAGGCTAAATTTAGAAAAGGAAACAAAAAATTAGGAAATATCTTTCTTAAAAGAAATATTGAGGGTCTGGAGCAATGGCACAATCAGTAAGGCATCTGCCTTGCCCTCACTAGCCTAGGACGAACCATGGTTCGATCCCCCAGCATCCCATATGGTCCCCCAACCCAGGTGATTTCTGAGCACATAGCCAGGAGTAACCCTTGAGTGTCACCAGGTGTGGCTGGGGGAAAAAAAAAAAAAAAAGAAATATCAAGAAGGAAGGTTGGGGCCGGAGAGATAGCATGGAGGTAAGGTGTTTGCCTTTCATGCAGGAGGTCATCAGTTCGAATCCCGGCGTCCCATATGGTCCCCTGTGCCTGCCAGGAGCAATTTCTGAGCGTGAAGCCAGGAATAACCCCTGAGCACTGCTGGATGTGACCCAAAAACCACAAAAAAAAAAAAAAAAAAAAAAAAAGAAGGAAGGTGTGACATGGTGCTTTTGATATAGTTTGACATTTTCTTCAAATAATAAGGGAAATAGGACTGGAGTGATAGCACAGTGGATAGGGTGTCTTTCATACTGCTGACCTGGATTCAATCCCCCACATACCATATGATCCCCCAAGCCTGATAGGAGTAAGCCCTGAGCTCAGAGCCAGGAGTAAGCCCTGAGCACAGTCCAGTGTGGCTCAAAAACCAAAATGATAATGAGGAGGAGGAGGAGGAGGAGAAGGAGGAGGAAGAAAGTTCCAGACTGATTTAGCTTCACTCATACTGTACAGGCACATTGTGTGTCTACTTATTTTTCCCTTCCTCAGCATGAAGAATTTTAAACTTTAAAGCAGCACTGTTTTCTACAGTGGCCCAGAGTCCAACAGATTAAGAGGGTTGTAGCTGAAAAAAACTCATAAATGAGGAGCTGTGGTAGGAGACTAGGGGGCAAATCTGTGGGATGGGGCACAGAGGAAGAAAACCAGGATGTTAGAAGTGGGTCACCGTTGAAAAACAATTTTCTAAAGAACCCCAAAATCAAAAATTTATAGTAAGGTTGGCCATGGCTGCCTTCCATGCCTTTAAATATAATGAAATGGTAACATGACAAAATGCTTCAGGTATTTCCTTCCCAGTTTACATATTAAGGTCAGATTTCATCTTAGTCAAGAAGGTGAAGTCTTTGATAATGATATTTGCTTCAAAACGTATAGATTTTAAATATTAACTAGAGGGGGCAAATGATAATAAGCAGGAAGATGACTTGCTTTTCAATCAACCAGGGTTTGATCCCTGACATCCCATATGGTTTCCAGAAATCAATAGGAGTAATTTCTGAATGCAGAAGCCATGAGTCACCCCTGAGTATTATTAGGTGTGGTCCTAAAACCCAAAAAAATGTAATAATGTAATAAAATGTAAAAATGTAAAAATGTAATAAAAATGTAATAAAAAATGTAATATTTAAGTTAAATAAATTAGTAGTAATAGTAATAAATAGTTTATTATTATAAAAGTACTGTATAATTATATCTATAATGTGCAATATAATATTATTAAAATTAATGGTAACAATTTAATTCATTAATAAAATATTAACTAAAGGGGTTGAAGTAATAGTATAGCAGGTAGGGCACTGACTTTGCATGCTGATGACCTAGGTTCAATTCCCCACATCACATATGATCCTGAATACTGCCAGGAGTGATCCCTGAGCACTGTCAGATATGGCCCAAAAGTCATAAAAGTAAATAGAAAAACATTAACTTAAAAGTATAATCATCAAGAACTTACTTAACAATATATGTTAGGAGCCAAAGAAGTAGTATAGTGTTTAGGGAGCTTGCCTTGCATGTAGCTGACCTGGGTTTTATCCCTAGCAGCCAAGTCCACTGGGAGTAATTCTTGAGTACACAGTCAGGAGTTATCCCTGAGTATCAATGGGTGTGGTTCCCCAAAAAATTTTTAAGAAGTTGGAGTCTTTACTACATCTATGCAAAAGAAAATCCTGCCACATCTGTCCCACCTTTTTTTCTTTTTTCTTCGTTTAATTTTATTTATCTCTTCTTAGATAGGGACTCCACCTTTTTTACAGGACCACTGAACATGAATCATCTTGTTCTGCCTCATATTTCTATGTCTTTCTACAAATTGAGGAGAGGAAAAATAGTGGATGAAACCCAGGGGCCAACCAGTCTCAAGAGTATTGAGTGGAAATCAAAAATGGTCAGACTTAAATACCCAAACCAAAGTCAATGACAATAGAATCAAGAGACCCAAACTACAACAAGCTATACACAAATATCACACTAGCAGTCCAGGGAGCTAAGTGTGAAGGAATGCTGGGAACTATAGCAGAGGAAGGTCAACACTGGTGGTGGAAATGGCCCTAATTCACTCTCATCATGTGCCTGAAATACAATTGTGAAAGACTTGTAAATCACATTGGTCTCAATAAAAAAAAATTAGAGAGTCAAAGCAGCTATAAAAGAAAGTCTGTACAATTCTTATATCTAGCAGTAAAGGTTATATAAGAAATTGATACTTAACAATATTGCAAACTACAGTGTCTAAACATGAAAGAGTGAAAAGAAAAATGTTCATCACAGAAGTAGGCAGGGAAGAAGAGAGGACAGGAGGAGACATTGGTGGCAGGATAAGTACACTGTGAAGGGTGTGGTCCATTTGAACTGTGTATCGCATAGCAATTCAATTGAAGAAAATTTTAAAAACATTTTGTTTTGGGCCGGGCGGTGGCGCAAGAGGTAAGGTGCCTGCCTTGCCTGCGCTAGCCTTGGACGGACCGCGGTTCGATCCCCCAGTGTCCCATATGGTCCCCCAAGCCAGGAGCAACTTCTGAGCGCATAGCCAGGAGTAACCCCTGAGCGTCAATGGGTGTGGCCCAAAAACCAAAAAAAAAAAAAAAACCCAAAAAAAAAAAACATTTTGTTTTGGTTTTTGGCCACACCCAGTGACGCTCAGAGGTTACTCCTGGCTATGCACTCAGAAGTCACTCCTGGCTTGGGGAACCATATGGGACACCGGGGATGGAACCAAGGTCCATCGTGGATCAGCTGCATGCAAGGCAAATGCCCTACCGCTGCACCACCACTCTGGCCCCTAAATAAAATATTTTTAGAGGCTGGAGAGATAGCAATGGAGGTAAGGTGTTTGCCTTTCATGCAGAATGATGGCAGTTCGAATCCGGACATCCAAAAGGTCCCCTGTGCCTACCAGGGGTGATTTCTGAGCATAGAGCCAAGAGTAACCCCTGAACACTGCCGGGTGTGACACCAAAAAAAAAAAAAAAAAAAAAAAAAAAACTTTATATTAAAAAATAAATTGATAGGGGGCCGGAGAAATAGCATGGAGGTAACACGTTTGCCTTTCATGCAGAAGGTCGGTGGTTCAAATCCCGGCATCCCATATGGTTCCCCCAGCTAGGAGTAACCCCTGAGCGCGGCCGGGTGTGACCCAAAAAAAAAAAAAAAACAAAAAAAGAAAAGATACTTAAATAGTCTTCTAGAAGAAATTAGACATAAGTATTGTAAGTCAATAATTATAATTTAACCATTTTCTTTTGTGGCACATTTGGGGGAAAACCCAGAAATGAGCAATAGTCACTACTACAGAGAGTATTGGAGCTACCCCAGGTCAATCATTGGCTTCAGCCCTTTGAGCTACCTTCCTGGCCCCATTTGGTAACATATGATTTGCTGGACATTAATCTTTTACTTAGACATACTAGAACATATCAGTGTAAATGTTTGAGAGCAGTTATCAGCAATTCAGTGCATACACTCTTGGCTCTGCACACAGGAATCACTCCTGGCAGTGCATGGGGGACCATATGAGATGCCAGAGATTGAACCTGTGTTGGCCACATGTAAGGTAAGTGCCCTATTTACTGAACTATCACTTTGGCTCTAGACACAGATGCTTCTTACCAGCCATCTCCATGTACTATAAGGCCTTTGAGTTATGTTATATAAATGTCCCTAGGATCCCTAGCAAGATAAAAGTTTCACACTCATATAAGCACTTAAGCATCAAGCTGGTCATCCAGTTTTCAGGAATTAAAAAAGCAAGTTTGGGAGAACCTGATCAGCAAGGAATTCTTTTTACAGTCTTTGGAAAGGCTACATGGTTCATGGCATGACACTATTATTTGTCTGCAGAATTTGCTCAAAACTATATTCTCAGAGCAAAGTGGCTGAATGAGTTAAACCTCTTTTTCAAAGTTGAGCATATGTGACAGCAATTATCCTTATTAAAAGCTTTGGGTACATCAAACGTGTTTTGTGTGTGTGTGTGTGTGTGTGTGTGTGTGTGTGTGTGTGTGTGTGTGTGTTTAAGAAACACACCCAATAATTACCTTTGGAAACTAAAGAGTAAGCACAGGTACCCATAATTTATCATTTCCTCGGGCTCAAATACATTTTTGAAAGTTATTAGACTTAAGGAGTTCTACAAACATCAATTAAATCAGCCAACCTTTTCGTTGGAAACAAAACATTCATTCCTTCAGCAAACACCAGAGAACTTTCCATTATTTGTTGGGACTGGACAGCAGCAACAGGAACAATATAAACAACTCACTCTGCAGATGGCTACAGATAAAACAGTTCACTTAGAGAAGAGCATTTTCTTCTAACTAAATGGGCTGGGAAATTGAGTTCGTGTGGCTTTGTTTGTCTTACCTACATTCTTAAATCCAGGGCATTTCTATTACTCAGTGTTATGCTGAGAAGCAGTTTTTAAAAGATGAGTCAAGGTATAAGAAAAGCCAAATGATCTCAGCATAAGCAGCTCACCAGCCACACGCGTGTGGTATCCAGGTCACTATGCAAGGACCAAAACCAAAAAATCGAGTAAATTGTCACATTCAGCACCTGATTCCTCTGGCAGCTGTAGAAAAGCTCAAAGGATGCCCATCCCTGACACATGACTAAAGAAACATCCAGATGTTCCTCTTGCCCCGAACAACCTTTATTCTGGCCCCCAACATAGCCTCTGGTGAACTCAGAAGCTGGATCTTGAACCCACCCAAATGCAAAGCAAAGCAACTCTAAGAGAAACTCAGGAGCCTTGGAGACTACTTGCAAGAAGGGGTCCCCTGCACCTATGTGACTCACAGCAGAAACCGAACCCTCAGGATTTTAACTTCATGCTTTCTCCAGTGTCAGAAACCCAAAAGTCACTTTTTAAATGCTTAATATCACTGGGACCTAAGGCCGGGCAGAATGGCCTTTCCTCTTTATATGAAAAGTCAAGTGACAATTTTCAACTATGCCCATGGCCCAAATACAAAGAAGTTGGGGGCCCTCAAGGCTACAATACAGCTTAAAGTTTTCAGGTGGTCTATTAGCTTGTGAATAACAGGAACCAGAAATCATTTATTCACTTTGGTCGGAGATTCTACTTCTCTAATGAGTTAAAGGACACTATTGTGTTTCAAGTACAACTTCTCAGGCTGGCAAGACAGTTTAGAAAAAGATAGGGTATTTGCCATGCACAAAGCAGACATAAATGGGTTTAATCCCCAGAATCCCATATAGTCCCTTGAGCCTACCAGAATTAATTCCTGAGCTCACAGCAATGAGCAAGCCTTAAGCAGCACTGTGTGTGGCCCAAAAACCAAAACCAGATTATTTTAATGTAAGTTCTCTGTATATTGCTTCCCCTTATTTTTATTTTTTTCCTCTGGTTTTACATTTTGTTCCCACCCCTTGTGATTGTTGCTCAGAGGCTTCATGCTCAGAAGAGACGCCTAACAGAGCTCATGGGATCATGTATGGTGCCAGAATGGAGCCATGTTTGGCAACATTGTAAGGCCATCATCTTAACCCCCATACTATCTCCCTGGCCCTGCTTATTCTAGCTTTCGGAGTACCTTTGAAAGAACCAGAAGTATTGACACTGCTGAAATCCTCCCAGTTCCTCAGGAAATACCGTCAAGGATCTGTTTACACTTCCTAGAACCAGCCTGTCCTAAAGGCATCCCTTGCCCAGGCACTTCCTCCTTTGGAGAATTTTGTGAATGTTTTCATCCCCGGCTCTACCTCCAGTTACTGGTAGCTTTTCTCTCTCTTCAAATAAAAATGCTGTAATCAAGAAATTAGTAAATGCTGCATGAATAAAAATAAGTGATAATGAGGTATCAATTGATATTTTTTTTTTTTTTTTTTTTGGTTTTTGGTTTTTGGGCCACACCCGGTGACGCTCAGGGTTACTCCTGGCTATGCGCTCAGAAGTTGCTCCTGGCTTGGGAGACCATATGGGACACCGGGGGATCGAACCGCGGTCCATCCTAGGCTAGCGCAGGCAAGCCAGGCACCTTACCTCTAGCGCCACCACACCAGCCCCATCAATTGATATTTCTACACACAAAAATAAAAACAAAATTTGACCTATAACAGAAGGGAGGCCCTCTGGGAAGCACTAAAGAACTTTCTTCAGTGTTTTCATTTTTTTTTTAAAGGTTGTGTGGTTTGTTTGTTTTCTATTGTGATGGATATATTGGGTATATGGATATATCAGCAAAATCTCCAGTAATGGCAGTTAAAAATCTATGGATAGGGACCCATGGCATGACTTAAAGGCTTAAAATGCTTGTTTTGCAAGTATGAGACTAGATTCCATCCCTGGTACCACCACATATGCCAAGCATATTCCACAAACTCTGCTGACTCCTGGCACTGTCATGAAAACCCTGGTGCACACATGTACACAAGTAAAATGTGTGGGCTCCAGAAGCATACATGTGAACACTACAGCAGATACAGCAAGCACTAGAGCCAGAATGTGTATGAAGACAAGGCCTGATGTATATACAAACCTAAAGAAAAAAAAAGAGAGAGGGGGAAGATCTTATGACCCATAGGATGTAAACATTACCCTAGTGAAAACTAACAATTGAGCATGCCCTAAAAGTGGTGTCGTAATGATAGTTGGAACTGATCAGTCTGGATAAGAACTGGGTGCTGAGAAGGGTTAAAGTGATATGCATAGCATCCCTTCAGCAACAATAGTGCAAACTACAAAGTCAAAAAGGAAGAGAAGGAAAGTGGTGGAAAAGTGAACATTGGTGGTAAAAAATGTGCACTGATGAAGGGTTGTATATATTCTGTGACTGAAACTTAATCATGAACAATTTTGTAGGGGCCGAAGTGGTAGCACAGTGGTAAGGTGTTTGCCTTGCATGCAGCTAATCCAGGACAGACGTAGGTTCAATCCCTGGCATCCCATTCGGTCCCCAGAGCCAGGAGCGATTTCTGAGCGCATAGCCAGGAGTAACTCTGAATGTCATCAGGTGTGGCTCTAAAACAAACAAACAAAACAAAAACAAAGTGTCCAACATCAAGATATCACAAATTGGCACCAGAAGCCTTAGTATAGTGAGCAGGGCACTTGCTTGCATTGCAAGCAGCCAACCTGGGTTGGATCCCCAGAACCCCAAGTGTTCTCCCGAAACCAACAGGAAAGATCTCTGAGTACAGAGCCAGGAGTAAACTTTGAGTACAGCTAAGTATCCCCCACCACACCCCCAAAAAACTCAGGAGTTTTCAAGTACAATGGCCCAAAGTCCAGAGGGCAAATGTAAGAGCCCCACTTCAGCTTCAACTCAAATGCTCCTTTCTCTGTGAGGGTGACTAACTCACCAGGCTGGCTCTGCCTAAAGGCCATCATTCACAATGAGCAAATTCCACTGCATGACTTATCTGTTAGCTCTCCGGGGGTTCCCTTCTTATCTGATCCTGGTGAAGCTGTGTTTCTTTCTGGAGGTTTGACAACTGGCTTTCTTCCTCTGAAGCCCCTGTTGGTGGTTAGTGTGTTTTTTCTTTTTCTAATTTCTCTGTTTCTCTCTTTCTCTCTTTGTCCCTCCTCCCCATATCTCTAATAAATTTCTTTAAAACAAGCTATGAGGAAATTTTTATAATTGGGGGCCAGAGCAATTAATTATACAGCAGGTAGAGAGTGCTTGCTTGCCTTGCAGGCATCACCGATGGGATGATCCCTGAGCACAGAGCCAGAAGTAAGCCTTGAACAAATTCTGTAAGGCCCCAAAACTAAATAATATTAATAATAATTTGACAGCTGAGCTGAGAATATAGCACTAACAGTTAGACTACAGGATTTTTTTTTTTTAGTTTTTGGGTCACACCCGGCGGTGCTCAGGGGTTACTCCTGGCTGTCTGCTCAGAAATAGCTCCTGGCAGGCACGGGGGACCATATGGGACACCGGAATTCGAACCAACCACCTTTGGTCCTGGATCGGCTGCTTGCAAGGCAAACACCACTGTGCTATCTCTCCGGGCCCTGCCTACAGGATTCTTAGGTTCAATTTTCAGTACCACATGGTCCCTAAAGCACCACACTTCAAGTAGCATGTGTGCATCACAAGGTATGATTCCTCTAAAAGAAAAATTGTCAAGGGCAGGAGAGATAGCACAGAGGTAGGACGTTTGTCTTGCACGCAGCCAATCCAGGGTGAATGGTGGTTCGAATCCCAGCATCCCATATGTTCCCTGGTGCCTGCTAGTAGCGATTTCTGAGCACAGGGCTAGGAGTGACCCACGGGTGTGAGATCCAAAAACCAAAAGAACAAAAAGGAAAAAGAAAAATTGTTATTAGATCTAAGAATGTGACTCAGTGACATAACTTATGCAGCCTATATTTAAGGCCTGGGTTCATTGTCTGGCACTAGACATACATATGCAAAAACCAGCAACATTTGCCTCGTAAACAGCAGGAACATAATAGGCTCTTCTTATATAATGAAGTGACTGAACACAAGCCCCATGTGGAAAAGCATTCATTGGGGTGCAGGGGCAGAGGGGCATGATTCAGGCCCAGGTTTGGAGCAAAAGAGGAAACGCTGAGTAGAGAGGCAAGCATGCATTGACACTGTCTTATAACTGTTCCACCACCCAAAAAACTGCCCAAGCAACTACACTCATCGTTAAAAACACTGAAGCAAGTTTCGCCTGGGAAAAGAATGGGTCCTGATCCTTGAAATGGGTCCTGTTTTCCCTTAAACCTATAGTCTTAAGACTACATTTACACCACTGGCACTTAACGTACAAGTCTCATGCCAACTCCCAAATGCTAAAATGCTGTTCCTGAGTCACTCTGCTCAGAATCTTACAAGGGATCACAGACAGCATCAGACCACAGAGAGTAACAGAGTGAGCCCAGGGTGGAGCTGCAGCAAACACTTCACATAAGTTGATATTATGGGCACGGAAAGACTGGCTCAAAGAGGAGAAATGGGAACAGGGGATGAAGGGAGGCACAGTCCCAGAGCTAAGGCACTTGCTTCTGCTGGTTTGATCCTCCATTCCAGGTACCAAATACATATAGGGCCCCAAATATAGTCAGGAGTCACTCTTGAACTCCCAGGAATGGACCCTTTTTCACCTGCGTATTGTCTAAACTACCCCCCTCCAAGAAAAGGGGAGGATAAAAAGAAGGACCCATTTTTTTTTTTTTAGGAAAACACATTATAAGGAAAGTATACTAGGGTAGAACTAGCACCCAGTGAACAGCAAAATGTCAAACAATTAGGGAGAACAATTACCCTAAGTTCCACATCTCCTTCATCTGCCACACCTGCCACGGAGGGCCAAAGAATTTTAAGTAGCAGAGTCAGGACTTGAACAATGATTTGTTTCCCAAACTCTAGAGTGGGTTTCTTTTCTAGCTTTGTTGAGATCAGTTGTCGTGCAGCACAATGTAAGTTTAAGATAAAGCACTTAAGAACTAGACACAGATGCTGTGAAATAAGCAAAACACTAAGATTAAGGAATCTTCCATTCCTATCACCACACACACTTGGCCAAGTTGTCTGTTTTTTTCCTCCCGAGATAGAAACTTCTCAAATCTACTCTCTTGGTAACTTTTGAATAGAAAGTAAAAATACTGTTAACTATAATCATCATAAATTGAGGGAAGGTGATTAAAGATACAATCTTCCAATTATAAGAAAAATAAGTACTAGGTATATAGTGTATATAACAGCAATCTCTTTCACTTGTTTTGTTTTAGGGCACACACGGTGTTGTTCAGGGCTTGTTTCTGGTACTGATTTGGTACCATACAGTGCCAGGGTTTGAGTCCAGGCCTCCCACATGCAACATATGTGCTCAGCCTATTGAGCTAACTCCCTAGCCCCCAAAACTGAAACTTAATCTCTATGTGATCTGGACAACTATACAAGGAATTGTGGAGAAAATAACCAAAAAATATAGACCGACATCTAAGCAGAGACAAGTTTGTCCAGGGACGTGAATGAGACAATTAATAATACAATATAGACTTGGGGCCAGAGAGATAGCAAGGAGATAAGGCGTTTGCCTTACATCAGAAGGTCATTGGTTCGAATCCCGGCATCCCATATGGTCCCTGAGCCTGCCAGGAATGATTTCTGAGCATAGAGCCAGGAGTAACCCCTGAGCCCTGATGGCTGTGACCCAAAAAACAAGAAAAATATATAAAATATATACTTGTGAAATTTTTGTGAGGACTAACAAAATTTTAAAGCTTAATTTCAGCTGCAACAACTAGAATAAGTAAGACTTTCTAACATTTACAATTTAAGGGGAAGGGTTGGATCACACCCAGCTGTGCTCAGGGGTTATTCTTGGTGGTGCTTAAGAAAGTATATGGGGTACCTGCGTATACAAACAGAGTTGACTGTGTGCAAAGCAAACACCCTACCTACTGTACTATCACTCTGGTCCCTAAATTTTACAATTTTTTTTTTTTTTTTTTTTTTTTTTTTTGTTTTTTTAGGTCTCACCCGGCAGTGCTCAGGAGTTACTCCTGGCTCCATGCTCAGAAGTCGCTCCTGGCGAGCACGGGGGACCATATGGGACGCCGGGATTCGAACCGATGACCTTTTGCATGAGAGGCAAACGCCTTACCTCCATGCTATCTCTCCGGCCCCCTAAATTTTACAATTTTTAACAAATCTGTATCATCATAAAATTTTTCTGTGGAATTTGTATCACTCCCATTTATTCCTAACTTTGTGCTTAAGGGACCATATCATGTACCTTGGATTGAAATGGGGTCAGCCTTATGCAAGGAAAATACCTAACCCCTGTACCTAACCCCTGTACTAATATCTAAAACATTTTCTCACAGATCTTTCAAGTTTTATATCCATTCATTAAAATTATTTCTATTTTCTAGAAAGGCTTTGATGAATTTGTTTCACATAGTCCTATTGCTGTTTGAAAAGCAATATTATAAATCCAGGAGATTTTCACTGAGTCTCCAGTGACAGGCACTGACAATTCATGTTCTAAGAAAACTATTAGAGAGTAAAAAACAAGATGGAAAACTAGAAAGCAGAGAAAACCCATTTGGGGGGTTTATCCATAGGAAAGGGAAGGCACAGAAAGCAGTGGGTAAATAATCAGCACCAGTGGGTCACAACAACAGTACAGTGGATGGATACTCTCCCTAAAAGTGATCTACCAGCTTGGTTCAATCCCCCAGAACCCCAGAAGTTCCCTACAGAACTGATCTCTAAGTGTAGAGCTACAAGTAAATCTTGATTGCCACCAGGTATGACCCCAATACAAACATTTTAAAAATAAAGCGAACAAAAAAATAAGCACCAAAGGGAAACCAAGTTGTCATCATCATAGAGGAAAATAAACTGGAGTCATCGATATGCGTAACAACTCTAAGTAACTGGGGAAGAGTTCACATTCAGATGCTTGGCAAGAAGCTCAAGTTGGCATCTCTGAGGTCCTTCTACAAGTGACAGGGAAACTGAAAACACTGAACCCAGAGATAACAGGAAGGACAGGTGAGCAGCAAGTTAATCCATCAGTCTGCACTGCCACGGCCGTGACAATTAAGGCTCAACCTAGATAATATCAACATGCAGACTCACTACTTATGACCACCCCACACAACATTGGACCCAGGTTTCAGTCTCATGGGTATTTTATCCATTCATGACCAGGTTTTTAAATGCCACGAGAGACAGCTATTAGGAAGAGAGAATTAAAAGGTACTGCCTGAAAAGAATTAAAATTAGAGGGCCCAGCATGAAATTTCTACCACTCCCTCACTGACTCCATGTCCTTGCTAGAATCAGACTCCCCTTTGCCTTTGCCTTCAAATCAGCACATTTTCTGCTTTAAAGTAGCATTCAGGGTTGGAGAGAGCTCAAACATCTGGAATATATGCTTGCATAAAAGAGGTCAAATTAGACACCCCCAGGTCAATGTGTTTCCCCAAACAATGCTAGGACCAACTCTGAGCAAATGACAGTAGCCCCTAATGCACCACTAAGCCATAACCTCCCCAAAAAGTAAAATTAAATAAAAATCAGATAGAGGATGGAAATGAGAATGACATACTGACATGGCCTCATTTCATCAAAAGTTTAGATGGATATTAATTTCTCAGCCTTAGGCTAGTCAAAGTTATAGCTAGGAGTAAAGGTAACAGATATAATATACATCTAACATTAGATCATATAAATGTATATGAACTCATACGTCTATGAATTACTTATGTGACAGTATATATAAAGGCAGAGAGAAACTGCAGGAGGTAAGGCACTTGCCTTGAATGCAACTGACCCTAGTTTGAATCTCTAGCTAGCACTACATATGGTCCCCCAAGAATGGCCAAGAATAACTAATTCCTAAAAGTTAGGAGTAAGTCTGCCATGTGACTAGGTGTGACCCCAAAAGAATGCAAAATTATTTATAAATTACCCTCTGAGATTAGCATCCTAGCTTTAAATTAGGGGCTCAGGGGTCAGAGTGATAGTAAAGTAGCCTTACACAAGGCCAACCTAGGTTCAATCCTTGGCATTCCCCATAAAATACCCCAAGTCCCTCCAAGAGTGATCCTGAGCACACAGACAGGAATCAACCCTGAACCCTGTGGGTGTGGCCCAAAACCAAATAAATAAATAAATAAGGAATCTAAGGAGTTAAGAGGTTGTAGCAATGAATCACTCACAGGTCATCTTAGCAAGATCAGTACTTTCAAACATGAGTTGGTCAGAAAGGCAAAGCTAAGGAGACAAATTTGGAGACATTAACTGGAGAACTAAAAATAAATCTAACAAAGAACCAATGCTGTCACTTCAAATACCCAGGAGTAGCCCCTGGGTATTGTGAATATGTAAGTTATCTTCGGTGCATATGCTGTCTTGCTCCCTGTAGTACTAGAAATATTTATTCCCTTGCACTACATTATAATATAGTGATGTCTTCAGAAAGATTCGACTTTCTGCTAAAGATGAACAGAGTGTCCAATCACCACTAAAAAATGGGAGTGGAAGGCTGGCATACTAACCACATCCTGAGGCTTTTGGGGGAAGAGTGGCAGATTTTGGGTCACATTCAGCAATGCTCAGGAACCACTTCTGGCTATGGGACAGGAGCGGGGTAGAGAAATCCACAGGCATTGCAGGGAGTGAACGAGAAGCAGGCATCCTGCACTAATCTCTCTGGCCCTACTCTGAGATTTTTTTTTTTTTGCCATGACACTCTTCCCCTAGGCTTATTAGATACAAATTTCTCATGAAATTTCTATCCAGTTAGGAACTTGTTATAACAACCTTGCTAGATTTCAAACATCCGCACACTGAAAATGAATGGAAAATCCCACCACTGATTTCCTCAAGAATATGTAGATAGAAACTCCACAGGAGCCCTGTATGACCAAAAATTATTCCTAATTTTCTTCCCTTCTTCCTCCCTCCGTCCCCTGCACAAAGAGGCAAACTTAATTTCTTTTCTAAAATTATGTAGGGACAAACATTACTAATGGAAAATTACCTTTGGAAAGAAACCTTGACTTTCCAAAGTGTATAAATGAGGGAAGTTATTTCTCTTAACTACATTGCTGGAATTTTTCCACTCTCATTTCAATTCAAAATAAGGTGTTTATTCTTCTCCCAGCCTCCTAGTCGTCCCCCCCCCCCCTTTACTACACCTTTCTAAGTCACCTTCAGACTTGGTCAAAGACTTGGTCCAAATTGACTCCAAGAGACCATTTCTTAAAAGCCTCTTCCCCTCTACAGTTTACCAGGTATCACTACTCACATTCTTTATAATGTGTAAGAACTATAACATTTATTAACTCTTCTTCATCTTCTACATATATGCATGTGTTTCTTTAGGATAAGTGTCTTTATTTTGAAACTCTCTTTACTTTGGGACACTTGAATATCTTGGCTTTTTTTCTCGTGAAATCATTTTACAGCTAATTTGAATTTTTAAACACGCAGCACACGTGACATCCAGAACTCAATGTCTGCAAGTCTGGTGCAGGGAGGACCACAATGTTCTGACAGGCAACTAACTGTTCCTGATTCGCTTCCGCCGAGAAGCCTTCTTTATGCCTCACTTTAAAAGTCAGCTCGCCTTGATTTATTTACAAGGCACACCCAAAACGTACCTAACGTTACAATGCAAAGGTTCGGCTCCTCCAAGAGAGCAACTTCCCATGAGCCTTTCTATCTAGTTAGAAAAACTGCAAGCTACTCGGGTAGACCTACCGCAGAGCTCAGCCCTGGGGCTCTGTCAAAGAAGCTCTCTCTGCTTCAATGCGATCAGAAAGTAGAGGTGGGGGACTTGCGGATCTCATCTCAGGCTCAGTTGCTAAAGGAACAACTCTGGGCTAGAGAGATAGCACAGCGGTAGGGCGTTTGCCTTGCACGCAGCTGATTCAGGAAAGACGGTGGTTCGAATCCCAGCATCCCATATGATCCCCCGTGCCTGCCAGGAGTGATTTCTGAGCGCAGAGCCAAGAGTAACCCCTGAGCGCCACTAGGTGTGACCCAAATAAATAAATAAATAAAGGAGCCATTCCCCAATGTTGGCTGGCAGGATCCCTCAAGACCTATGGCTGCAAACTTTGAAGCGTGCCCCAAGTTTGCCTCCCACGCCACCCCTGGGCTGGCAGAGAGATACAAAAAAAAGCATCCCCGGGAGCGCCCCAAGGTATTTCATCTCCACACGAACTCACACGCGATGCACACTTCAGTTGCTGCCCATGTAGCGGTCTGTCTACCATCTGCCCTCCTAACCAGCCCCCCCAAAGACGCCTCTGAATAGCCTTGCACCTTGGAAGGGGATAGTGGGGGGAGGCGTCATCCAAAGTCCTACCCCAGGGCAAGCTTGAAAGTACCATCCCGAAACGGGGTGATCGAGGTCCCTGCCCCCTGTAGAGACTGTCGTTGAGACTGGACACTAAACTTGGCTAAACTTGGAAGGACTTTCTAGAAGAGAAGCAGCCGAACCTGCTCCCCCAAACTGCATAAGCCAATTCCTTCCTAATTTCCCTGCGTTGGTCCTGGAAAGGGGCTGGAGCGCACTGCCACCTGGGGTGCTGGCAAACTTGGCTTGAGGGGAAAGGGAGAGCGAAGTCACTACTCACCTCCACCCAGCGCTGGGCCTCGGCAAAGGCGAGGGCGCAATCGGCCTCGGCCTCCTCCATCCCTGCAAGAAGAAGAGAGGGAGCGAGAGAGAAGGATGCGCGTGCGGAGAGGAGAGATGGAGGATACCGCGTGCGTCCTGGAGACCCGCCGAGATGCCCAAAACTCTCTTTCCCTTTGTTGTGTTCCGCAGCTGGACCTTCTGGAACTCTTCCGACGTGGGGGGAAAGAAACTGAGGTTCTCTTAGAAACTTCTGCAAAGGAGCCGGGCTCCCCGAGCACCGAGAAGACCAGGCAAGGGGTGCGCAAAAAGGCGAAGGGGAGGCTAGGTTGGCGCGCGGCGCACCCGGACCCCGGACGAGCGCTGCAGCAGGGCTTCCAAAGTGGCAGCGCCGCCGCCTGCCAGGGGAATCGCCCCGCCCCGGCCCGGCCCGGCCAGTCCCCGCTTCCGTCCGCCACACCCCCAAACCCCCCGAGCCACCCGGCGTCCCATATGGTCCCCTGTGCCTGCCAGGAGCAATTTCTGAGCGTGAAGCCAGGAATAACCCCTGAGCACTGCTGGATGTGACCCAAAAACCACAAAAAAAAAAAAAAAAAAAAAAAGAAGGAAGGTGTGACATGGTGCTTTTGATATAGTTTGACATTTTCTTCAAATAATAAGGGAAATAGGACTGGAGTGATAGCACAGTGGATAGGGTGTCTTTCATACTGCTGACCTGGATTCAATCCCCCACATACCATATGATCCCCCAAGCCTGATAGGAGTAAGCCCTGAGCTCAGAGCCAGGAGTAAGCCCTGAGCACAGTCCAGTGTGGCTCAAAAACCAAAATGATAATGAGGAGGAGGAGGAGGAGGAGAAGGAGGAGGAAGAAAGTTCCAGACTGATTTAGCTTCACTCATACTGTACAGGCACATTGTGTGTCTACTTATTTTTCCCTTCCTCAGCATGAAGAATTTTAAACTTTAAAGCAGCACTGTTTTCTACAGTGGCCCAGAGTCCAACAGATTAAGAGGGTTGTAGCTGAAAAAAACTCATAAATGAGGAGCTGTGGTAGGAGACTAGGGGGCAAATCTGTGGGATGGGGCACAGAGGAAGAAAACCAGGATGTTAGAAGTGGGTCACCGTTGAAAAACAATTTTCTAAAGAACCCCAAAATCAAAAATTTATAGTAAGGTTGGCCATGGCTGCCTTCCATGCCTTTAAATATAATGAAATGGTAACATGACAAAATGCTTCAGGTATTTCCTTCCCAGTTTACATATTAAGGTCAGATTTCATCTTAGTCAAGAAGGTGAAGTCTTTGATAATGATATTTGCTTCAAAACGTATAGATTTTAAATATTAACTAGAGGGGGCAAATGATAATAAGCAGGAAGATGACTTGCTTTTCAATCAACCAGGGTTTGATCCCTGACATCCCATATGGTTTCCAGAAATCAATAGGAGTAATTTCTGAATGCAGAAGCCATGAGTCACCCCTGAGTATTATTAGGTGTGGTCCTAAAACCCAAAAAAATGTAATAATGTAATAAAATGTAAAAATGTAAAAATGTAATAAAAATGTAATAAAAAATGTAATATTTAAGTTAAATAAATTAGTAGTAATAGTAATAAATAGTTTATTATTATAAAAGTACTGTATAATTATATCTATAATGTGCAATATAATATTATTAAAATTAATGGTAACAATTTAATTCATTAATAAAATATTAACTAAAGGGGTTGAAGTAATAGTATAGCAGGTAGGGCACTGACTTTGCATGCTGATGACCTAGGTTCAATTCCCCACATCACATATGATCCTGAATACTGCCAGGAGTGATCCCTGAGCACTGTCAGATATGGCCCAAAAGTCATAAAAGTAAATAGAAAAACATTAACTTAAAAGTATAATCATCAAGAACTTACTTAACAATATATGTTAGGAGCCAAAGAAGTAGTATAGTGTTTAGGGAGCTTGCCTTGCATGTAGCTGACCTGGGTTTTATCCCTAGCAGCCAAGTCCACTGGGAGTAATTCTTGAGTACACAGTCAGGAGTTATCCCTGAGTATCAATGGGTGTGGTTCCCCAAAAAATTTTTAAGAAGTTGGAGTCTTTACTACATCTATGCAAAAGAAAATCCTGCCACATCTGTCCCACCTTTTTTTCTTTTTTCTTCGTTTAATTTTATTTATCTCTTCTTAGATAGGGACTCCACCTTTTTTACAGGACCACTGAACATGAATCATCTTGTTCTGCCTCATATTTCTATGTCTTTCTACAAATTGAGGAGAGGAAAAATAGTGGATGAAACCCAGGGGCCAACCAGTCTCAAGAGTATTGAGTGGAAATCAAAAATGGTCAGACTTAAATACCCAAACCAAAGTCAATGACAATAGAATCAAGAGACCCAAACTACAACAAGCTATACACAAATATCACACTAGCAGTCCAGGGAGCTAAGTGTGAAGGAATGCTGGGAACTATAGCAGAGGAAGGTCAACACTGGTGGTGGAAATGGCCCTAATTCACTCTCATCATGTGCCTGAAATACAATTGTGAAAGACTTGTAAATCACATTGGTCTCAATAAAAAAAAATTAGAGAGTCAAAGCAGCTATAAAAGAAAGTCTGTACAATTCTTATATCTAGCAGTAAAGGTTATATAAGAAATTGATACTTAACAATATTGCAAACTACAGTGTCTAAACATGAAAGAGTGAAAAGAAAAATGTTCATCACAGAAGTAGGCAGGGAAGAAGAGAGGACAGGAGGAGACATTGGTGGCAGGATAAGTACACTGTGAAGGGTGTGGTCCATTTGAACTGTGTATCGCATAGCAATTCAATTGAAGAAAATTTTAAAAACATTTTGTTTTGGGCCGGGCGGTGGCGCAAGAGGTAAGGTGCCTGCCTTGCCTGCGCTAGCCTTGGACGGACCGCGGTTCGATCCCCCAGTGTCCCATATGGTCCCCCAAGCCAGGAGCAACTTCTGAGCGCATAGCCAGGAGTAACCCCTGAGCGTCAATGGGTGTGGCCCAAAAACCAAAAAAAAAAAAAAAAACCCAAAAAAAAAAAACATTTTGTTTTGGTTTTTGGCCACACCCAGTGACGCTCAGAGGTTACTCCTGGCTATGCACTCAGAAGTCACTCCTGGCTTGGGGAACCATATGGGACACCGGGGATGGAACCAAGGTCCATCGTGGATCAGCTGCATGCAAGGCAAATGCCCTACCGCTGCACCACCACTCTGGCCCCTAAATAAAATATTTTTAGAGGCTGGAGAGATAGCAATGGAGGTAAGGTGTTTGCCTTTCATGCAGAATGATGGCAGTTCGAATCCGGACATCCAAAAGGTCCCCTGTGCCTACCAGGGGTGATTTCTGAGCATAGAGCCAAGAGTAACCCCTGAACACTGCCGGGTGTGACACCAAAAAAAAAAAAAAAAAAAAAAAAAAAACTTTATATTAAAAAATAAATTGATAGGGGGCCGGAGAAATAGCATGGAGGTAACACGTTTGCCTTTCATGCAGAAGGTCGGTGGTTCAAATCCCGGCATCCCATATGGTTCCCCCAGCTAGGAGTAACCCCTGAGCGCGGCCGGGTGTGACCCAAAAAAAAAAAAAAAACAAAAAAAGAAAAGATACTTAAATAGTCTTCTAGAAGAAATTAGACATAAGTATTGTAAGTCAATAATTATAATTTAACCATTTTCTTTTGTGGCACATTTGGGGGAAAACCCAGAAATGAGCAATAGTCACTACTACAGAGAGTATTGGAGCTACCCCAGGTCAATCATTGGCTTCAGCCCTTTGAGCTACCTTCCTGGCCCCATTTGGTAACATATGATTTGCTGGACATTAATCTTTTACTTAGACATACTAGAACATATCAGTGTAAATGTTTGAGAGCAGTTATCAGCAATTCAGTGCATACACTCTTGGCTCTGCACACAGGAATCACTCCTGGCAGTGCATGGGGGACCATATGAGATGCCAGAGATTGAACCTGTGTTGGCCACATGTAAGGTAAGTGCCCTATTTACTGAACTATCACTTTGGCTCTAGACACAGATGCTTCTTACCAGCCATCTCCATGTACTATAAGGCCTTTGAGTTATGTTATATAAATGTCCCTAGGATCCCTAGCAAGATAAAAGTTTCACACTCATATAAGCACTTAAGCATCAAGCTGGTCATCCAGTTTTCAGGAATTAAAAAAGCAAGTTTGGGAGAACCTGATCAGCAAGGAATTCTTTTTACAGTCTTTGGAAAGGCTACATGGTTCATGGCATGACACTATTATTTGTCTGCAGAATTTGCTCAAAACTATATTCTCAGAGCAAAGTGGCTGAATGAGTTAAACCTCTTTTTCAAAGTTGAGCATATGTGACAGCAATTATCCTTATTAAAAGCTTTGGGTACATCAAACGTGTTTTGTGTGTGTGTGTGTGTGTGTGTGTGTGTGTGTGTGTGTGTGTGTGTGTGTGTTTAAGAAACACACCCAATAATTACCTTTGGAAACTAAAGAGTAAGCACAGGTACCCATAATTTATCATTTCCTCGGGCTCAAATACATTTTTGAAAGTTATTAGACTTAAGGAGTTCTACAAACATCAATTAAATCAGCCAACCTTTTCGTTGGAAACAAAACATTCATTCCTTCAGCAAACACCAGAGAACTTTCCATTATTTGTTGGGACTGGACAGCAGCAACAGGAACAATATAAACAACTCACTCTGCAGATGGCTACAGATAAAACAGTTCACTTAGAGAAGAGCATTTTCTTCTAACTAAATGGGCTGGGAAATTGAGTTCGTGTGGCTTTGTTTGTCTTACCTACATTCTTAAATCCAGGGCATTTCTATTACTCAGTGTTATGCTGAGAAGCAGTTTTTAAAAGATGAGTCAAGGTATAAGAAAAGCCAAATGATCTCAGCATAAGCAGCTCACCAGCCACACGCGTGTGGTATCCAGGTCACTATGCAAGGACCAAAACCAAAAAATCGAGTAAATTGTCACATTCAGCACCTGATTCCTCTGGCAGCTGTAGAAAAGCTCAAAGGATGCCCATCCCTGACACATGACTAAAGAAACATCCAGATGTTCCTCTTGCCCCGAACAACCTTTATTCTGGCCCCCAACATAGCCTCTGGTGAACTCAGAAGCTGGATCTTGAACCCACCCAAATGCAAAGCAAAGCAACTCTAAGAGAAACTCAGGAGCCTTGGAGACTACTTGCAAGAAGGGGTCCCCTGCACCTATGTGACTCACAGCAGAAACCGAACCCTCAGGATTTTAACTTCATGCTTTCTCCAGTGTCAGAAACCCAAAAGTCACTTTTTAAATGCTTAATATCACTGGGACCTAAGGCCGGGCAGAATGGCCTTTCCTCTTTATATGAAAAGTCAAGTGACAATTTTCAACTATGCCCATGGCCCAAATACAAAGAAGTTGGGGGCCCTCAAGGCTACAATACAGCTTAAAGTTTTCAGGTGGTCTATTAGCTTGTGAATAACAGGAACCAGAAATCATTTATTCACTTTGGTCGGAGATTCTACTTCTCTAATGAGTTAAAGGACACTATTGTGTTTCAAGTACAACTTCTCAGGCTGGCAAGACAGTTTAGAAAAAGATAGGGTATTTGCCATGCACAAAGCAGACATAAATGGGTTTAATCCCCAGAATCCCATATAGTCCCTTGAGCCTACCAGAATTAATTCCTGAGCTCACAGCAATGAGCAAGCCTTAAGCAGCACTGTGTGTGGCCCAAAAACCAAAACCAGATTATTTTAATGTAAGTTCTCTGTATATTGCTTCCCCTTATTTTTATTTTTTTCCTCTGGTTTTACATTTTGTTCCCACCCCTTGTGATTGTTGCTCAGAGGCTTCATGCTCAGAAGAGACGCCTAACAGAGCTCATGGGATCATGTATGGTGCCAGAATGGAGCCATGTTTGGCAACATTGTAAGGCCATCATCTTAACCCCCATACTATCTCCCTGGCCCTGCTTATTCTAGCTTTCGGAGTACCTTTGAAAGAACCAGAAGTATTGACACTGCTGAAATCCTCCCAGTTCCTCAGGAAATACCGTCAAGGATCTGTTTACACTTCCTAGAACCAGCCTGTCCTAAAGGCATCCCTTGCCCAGGCACTTCCTCCTTTGGAGAATTTTGTGAATGTTTTCATCCCCGGCTCTACCTCCAGTTACTGGTAGCTTTTCTCTCTCTTCAAATAAAAATGCTGTAATCAAGAAATTAGTAAATGCTGCATGAATAAAAATAAGTGATAATGAGGTATCAATTGATATTTTTTTTTTTTTTTTTTTTTGGTTTTTGGTTTTTGGGCCACACCCGGTGACGCTCAGGGTTACTCCTGGCTATGCGCTCAGAAGTTGCTCCTGGCTTGGGAGACCATATGGGACACCGGGGGATCGAACCGCGGTCCATCCTAGGCTAGCGCAGGCAAGCCAGGCACCTTACCTCTAGCGCCACCACACCAGCCCCATCAATTGATATTTCTACACACAAAAATAAAAACAAAATTTGACCTATAACAGAAGGGAGGCCCTCTGGGAAGCACTAAAGAACTTTCTTCAGTGTTTTCATTTTTTTTTTAAAGGTTGTGTGGTTTGTTTGTTTTCTATTGTGATGGATATATTGGGTATATGGATATATCAGCAAAATCTCCAGTAATGGCAGTTAAAAATCTATGGATAGGGACCCATGGCATGACTTAAAGGCTTAAAATGCTTGTTTTGCAAGTATGAGACTAGATTCCATCCCTGGTACCACCACATATGCCAAGCATATTCCACAAACTCTGCTGACTCCTGGCACTGTCATGAAAACCCTGGTGCACACATGTACACAAGTAAAATGTGTGGGCTCCAGAAGCATACATGTGAACACTACAGCAGATACAGCAAGCACTAGAGCCAGAATGTGTATGAAGACAAGGCCTGATGTATATACAAACCTAAAGAAAAAAAAAGAGAGAGGGGGAAGATCTTATGACCCATAGGATGTAAACATTACCCTAGTGAAAACTAACAATTGAGCATGCCCTAAAAGTGGTGTCGTAATGATAGTTGGAACTGATCAGTCTGGATAAGAACTGGGTGCTGAGAAGGGTTAAAGTGATATGCATAGCATCCCTTCAGCAACAATAGTGCAAACTACAAAGTCAAAAAGGAAGAGAAGGAAAGTGGTGGAAAAGTGAACATTGGTGGTAAAAAATGTGCACTGATGAAGGGTTGTATATATTCTGTGACTGAAACTTAATCATGAACAATTTTGTAGGGGCCGAAGTGGTAGCACAGTGGTAAGGTGTTTGCCTTGCATGCAGCTAATCCAGGACAGACGTAGGTTCAATCCCTGGCATCCCATTCGGTCCCCAGAGCCAGGAGCGATTTCTGAGCGCATAGCCAGGAGTAACTCTGAATGTCATCAGGTGTGGCTCTAAAACAAACAAACAAAACAAAAACAAAGTGTCCAACATCAAGATATCACAAATTGGCACCAGAAGCCTTAGTATAGTGAGCAGGGCACTTGCTTGCATTGCAAGCAGCCAACCTGGGTTGGATCCCCAGAACCCCAAGTGTTCTCCCGAAACCAACAGGAAAGATCTCTGAGTACAGAGCCAGGAGTAAACTTTGAGTACAGCTAAGTATCCCCCACCACACCCCCAAAAAACTCAGGAGTTTTCAAGTACAATGGCCCAAAGTCCAGAGGGCAAATGTAAGAGCCCCACTTCAGCTTCAACTCAAATGCTCCTTTCTCTGTGAGGGTGACTAACTCACCAGGCTGGCTCTGCCTAAAGGCCATCATTCACAATGAGCAAATTCCACTGCATGACTTATCTGTTAGCTCTCCGGGGGTTCCCTTCTTATCTGATCCTGGTGAAGCTGTGTTTCTTTCTGGAGGTTTGACAACTGGCTTTCTTCCTCTGAAGCCCCTGTTGGTGGTTAGTGTGTTTTTTCTTTTTCTAATTTCTCTGTTTCTCTCTTTCTCTCTTTGTCCCTCCTCCCCATATCTCTAATAAATTTCTTTAAAACAAGCTATGAGGAAATTTTTATAATTGGGGGCCAGAGCAATTAATTATACAGCAGGTAGAGAGTGCTTGCTTGCCTTGCAGGCATCACCGATGGGATGATCCCTGAGCACAGAGCCAGAAGTAAGCCTTGAACAAATTCTGTAAGGCCCCAAAACTAAATAATATTAATAATAATTTGACAGCTGAGCTGAGAATATAGCACTAACAGTTAGACTACAGGATTTTTTTTTTTTAGTTTTTGGGTCACACCCGGCGGTGCTCAGGGGTTACTCCTGGCTGTCTGCTCAGAAATAGCTCCTGGCAGGCACGGGGGACCATATGGGACACCGGAATTCGAACCAACCACCTTTGGTCCTGGATCGGCTGCTTGCAAGGCAAACACCACTGTGCTATCTCTCCGGGCCCTGCCTACAGGATTCTTAGGTTCAATTTTCAGTACCACATGGTCCCTAAAGCACCACACTTCAAGTAGCATGTGTGCATCACAAGGTATGATTCCTCTAAAAGAAAAATTGTCAAGGGCAGGAGAGATAGCACAGAGGTAGGACGTTTGTCTTGCACGCAGCCAATCCAGGGTGAATGGTGGTTCGAATCCCAGCATCCCATATGTTCCCTGGTGCCTGCTAGTAGCGATTTCTGAGCACAGGGCTAGGAGTGACCCACGGGTGTGAGATCCAAAAACCAAAAGAACAAAAAGGAAAAAGAAAAATTGTTATTAGATCTAAGAATGTGACTCAGTGACATAACTTATGCAGCCTATATTTAAGGCCTGGGTTCATTGTCTGGCACTAGACATACATATGCAAAAACCAGCAACATTTGCCTCGTAAACAGCAGGAACATAATAGGCTCTTCTTATATAATGAAGTGACTGAACACAAGCCCCATGTGGAAAAGCATTCATTGGGGTGCAGGGGCAGAGGGGCATGATTCAGGCCCAGGTTTGGAGCAAAAGAGGAAACGCTGAGTAGAGAGGCAAGCATGCATTGACACTGTCTTATAACTGTTCCACCACCCAAAAACTGCCCAAGCAACTACACTCATCGTTAAAAACACTGAAGCAAGTTTCGCCTGGGAAAAGAATGGGTCCTGATCCTTGAAATGGGTCCTGTTTTCCCTTAAACCTATAGTCTTAAGACTACATTTACACCACTGGCACTTAACGTACAAGTCTCATGCCAACTCCCAAATGCTAAAATGCTGTTCCTGAGTCACTCTGCTCAGAATCTTACAAGGGATCACAGACAGCATCAGACCACAGAGAGTAACAGAGTGAGCCCAGGGTGGAGCTGCAGCAAACACTTCACATAAGTTGATATTATGGGCACGGAAAGACTGGCTCAAAGAGGAGAAATGGGAACAGGGGATGAAGGGAGGCACAGTCCCAGAGCTAAGGCACTTGCTTCTGCTGGTTTGATCCTCCATTCCAGGTACCAAATACATATAGGGCCCCAAATATAGTCAGGAGTCACTCTTGAACTCCCAGGAATGGACCCTTTTTCACCTGCGTATTGTCTAAACTACCCCCCTCCAAGAAAAGGGGAGGATAAAAAGAAGGACCCATTTTTTTTTTTTTAGGAAAACACATTATAAGGAAAGTATACTAGGGTAGAACTAGCACCCAGTGAACAGCAAAATGTCAAACAATTAGGGAGAACAATTACCCTAAGTTCCACATCTCCTTCATCTGCCACACCTGCCACGGAGGGCCAAAGAATTTTAAGTAGCAGAGTCAGGACTTGAACAATGATTTGTTTCCCAAACTCTAGAGTGGGTTTCTTTTCTAGCTTTGTTGAGATCAGTTGTCGTGCAGCACAATGTAAGTTTAAGATAAAGCACTTAAGAACTAGACACAGATGCTGTGAAATAAGCAAAACACTAAGATTAAGGAATCTTCCATTCCTATCACCACACACACTTGGCCAAGTTGTCTGTTTTTTTCCTCCCGAGATAGAAACTTCTCAAATCTACTCTCTTGGTAACTTTTGAATAGAAAGTAAAAATACTGTTAACTATAATCATCATAAATTGAGGGAAGGTGATTAAAGATACAATCTTCCAATTATAAGAAAAATAAGTACTAGGTATATAGTGTATATAACAGCAATCTCTTTCACTTGTTTTGTTTTAGGGCACACACGGTGTTGTTCAGGGCTTGTTTCTGGTACTGATTTGGTACCATACAGTGCCAGGGTTTGAGTCCAGGCCTCCCACATGCAACATATGTGCTCAGCCTATTGAGCTAACTCCCTAGCCCCCAAAACTGAAACTTAATCTCTATGTGATCTGGACAACTATACAAGGAATTGTGGAGAAAATAACCAAAAAATATAGACCGACATCTAAGCAGAGACAAGTTTGTCCAGGGACGTGAATGAGACAATTAATAATACAATATAGACTTGGGGCCAGAGAGATAGCAAGGAGATAAGGCGTTTGCCTTACATCAGAAGGTCATTGGTTCGAATCCCGGCATCCCATATGGTCCCTGAGCCTGCCAGGAATGATTTCTGAGCATAGAGCCAGGAGTAACCCCTGAGCCCTGATGGCTGTGACCCAAAAAACAAGAAAAATATATAAAATATATACTTGTGAAATTTTTGTGAGGACTAACAAAATTTTAAAGCTTAATTTCAGCTGCAACAACTAGAATAAGTAAGACTTTCTAACATTTACAATTTAAGGGGAAGGGTTGGATCACACCCAGCTGTGCTCAGGGGTTATTCTTGGTGGTGCTTAAGAAAGTATATGGGGTACCTGCGTATACAAACAGAGTTGACTGTGTGCAAAGCAAACACCCTACCTACTGTACTATCACTCTGGTCCCTAAATTTTACAATTTTTTTTTTTTTTTTTTTTTTTTTTTTGTTTTTTTAGGTCTCACCCGGCAGTGCTCAGGAGTTACTCCTGGCTCCATGCTCAGAAGTCGCTCCTGGCGAGCACGGGGGACCATATGGGACGCCGGGATTCGAACCGATGACCTTTTGCATGAGAGGCAAACGCCTTACCTCCATGCTATCTCTCCGGCCCCCTAAATTTTACAATTTTTAACAAATCTGTATCATCATAAAATTTTTCTGTGGAATTTGTATCACTCCCATTTATTCCTAACTTTGTGCTTAAGGGACCATATCATGTACCTTGGATTGAAATGGGGTCAGCCTTATGCAAGGAAAATACCTAACCCCTGTACCTAACCCCTGTACTAATATCTAAAACATTTTCTCACAGATCTTTCAAGTTTTATATCCATTCATTAAAATTATTTCTATTTTCTAGAAAGGCTTTGATGAATTTGTTTCACATAGTCCTATTGCTGTTTGAAAAGCAATATTATAAATCCAGGAGATTTTCACTGAGTCTCCAGTGACAGGCACTGACAATTCATGTTCTAAGAAAACTATTAGAGAGTAAAAAACAAGATGGAAAACTAGAAAGCAGAGAAAACCCATTTGGGGGGTTTATCCATAGGAAAGGGAAGGCACAGAAAGCAGTGGGTAAATAATCAGCACCAGTGGGTCACAACAACAGTACAGTGGATGGATACTCTCCCTAAAAGTGATCTACCAGCTTGGTTCAATCCCCCAGAACCCCAGAAGTTCCCTACAGAACTGATCTCTAAGTGTAGAGCTACAAGTAAATCTTGATTGCCACCAGGTATGACCCCAATACAAACATTTTAAAAATAAAGCGAACAAAAAAATAAGCACCAAAGGGAAACCAAGTTGTCATCATCATAGAGGAAAATAAACTGGAGTCATCGATATGCGTAACAACTCTAAGTAACTGGGGAAGAGTTCACATTCAGATGCTTGGCAAGAAGCTCAAGTTGGCATCTCTGAGGTCCTTCTACAAGTGACAGGGAAACTGAAAACACTGAACCCAGAGATAACAGGAAGGACAGGTGAGCAGCAAGTTAATCCATCAGTCTGCACTGCCACGGCCGTGACAATTAAGGCTCAACCTAGATAATATCAACATGCAGACTCACTACTTATGACCACCCCACACAACATTGGACCCAGGTTTCAGTCTCATGGGTATTTTATCCATTCATGACCAGGTTTTTAAATGCCACGAGAGACAGCTATTAGGAAGAGAGAATTAAAAGGTACTGCCTGAAAAGAATTAAAATTAGAGGGCCCAGCATGAAATTTCTACCACTCCCTCACTGACTCCATGTCCTTGCTAGAATCAGACTCCCCTTTGCCTTTGCCTTCAAATCAGCACATTTTCTGCTTTAAAGTAGCATTCAGGGTTGGAGAGAGCTCAAACATCTGGAATATATGCTTGCATAAAAGAGGTCAAATTAGACACCCCCAGGTCAATGTGTTTCCCCAAACAATGCTAGGACCAACTCTGAGCAAATGACAGTAGCCCCTAATGCACCACTAAGCCATAACCTCCCCAAAAAGTAAAATTAAATAAAAATCAGATAGAGGATGGAAATGAGAATGACATACTGACATGGCCTCATTTCATCAAAAGTTTAGATGGATATTAATTTCTCAGCCTTAGGCTAGTCAAAGTTATAGCTAGGAGTAAAGGTAACAGATATAATATACATCTAACATTAGATCATATAAATGTATATGAACTCATACGTCTATGAATTACTTATGTGACAGTATATATAAAGGCAGAGAGAAACTGCAGGAGGTAAGGCACTTGCCTTGAATGCAACTGACCCTAGTTTGAATCTCTAGCTAGCACTACATATGGTCCCCCAAGAATGGCCAAGAATAACTAATTCCTAAAAGTTAGGAGTAAGTCTGCCATGTGACTAGGTGTGACCCCAAAAGAATGCAAAATTATTTATAAATTACCCTCTGAGATTAGCATCCTAGCTTTAAATTAGGGGCTCAGGGGTCAGAGTGATAGTAAAGTAGCCTTACACAAGGCCAACCTAGGTTCAATCCTTGGCATTCCCCATAAAATACCCCAAGTCCCTCCAAGAGTGATCCTGAGCACACAGACAGGAATCAACCCTGAACCCTGTGGGTGTGGCCCAAAACCAAATAAATAAATAAATAAGGAATCTAAGGAGTTAAGAGGTTGTAGCAATGAATCACTCACAGGTCATCTTAGCAAGATCAGTACTTTCAAACATGAGTTGGTCAGAAAGGCAAAGCTAAGGAGACAAATTTGGAGACATTAACTGGAGAACTAAAAATAAATCTAACAAAGAACCAATGCTGTCACTTCAAATACCCAGGAGTAGCCCCTGGGTATTGTGAATATGTAAGTTATCTTCGGTGCATATGCTGTCTTGCTCCCTGTAGTACTAGAAATATTTATTCCCTTGCACTACATTATAATATAGTGATGTCTTCAGAAAGATTCGACTTTCTGCTAAAGATGAACAGAGTGTCCAATCACCACTAAAAAATGGGAGTGGAAGGCTGGCATACTAACCACATCCTGAGGCTTTTGGGGGAAGAGTGGCAGATTTTGGGTCACATTCAGCAATGCTCAGGAACCACTTCTGGCTATGGGACAGGAGCGGGGTAGAGAAATCCACAGGCATTGCAGGGAGTGAACGAGAAGCAGGCATCCTGCACTAATCTCTCTGGCCCTACTCTGAGATTTTTTTTTTTTTTGCCATGACACTCTTCCCCTAGGCTTATTAGATACAAATTTCTCATGAAATTTCTATCCAGTTAGGAACTTGTTATAACAACCTTGCTAGATTTCAAACATCCGCACACTGAAAATGAATGGAAAATCCCACCACTGATTTCCTCAAGAATATGTAGATAGAAACTCCACAGGAGCCCTGTATGACCAAAAATTATTCCTAATTTTCTTCCCTTCTTCCTCCCTCCGTCCCCTGCACAAAGAGGCAAACTTAATTTCTTTTCTAAAATTATGTAGGGACAAACATTACTAATGGAAAATTACCTTTGGAAAGAAACCTTGACTTTCCAAAGTGTATAAATGAGGGAAGTTATTTCTCTTAACTACATTGCTGGAATTTTTCCACTCTCATTTCAATTCAAAATAAGGTGTTTATTCTTCTCCCAGCCTCCTAGTCGTCCCCCCCCCCCTTTACTACACCTTTCTAAGTCACCTTCAGACTTGGTCAAAGACTTGGTCCAAATTGACTCCAAGAGACCATTTCTTAAAAGCCTCTTCCCCTCTACAGTTTACCAGGTATCACTACTCACATTCTTTATAATGTGTAAGAACTATAACATTTATTAACTCTTCTTCATCTTCTACATATATGCATGTGTTTCTTTAGGATAAGTGTCTTTATTTTGAAACTCTCTTTACTTTGGGACACTTGAATATCTTGGCTTTTTTTCTCGTGAAATCATTTTACAGCTAATTTGAATTTTTAAACACGCAGCACACGTGACATCCAGAACTCAATGTCTGCAAGTCTGGTGCAGGGAGGACCACAATGTTCTGACAGGCAACTAACTGTTCCTGATTCGCTTCCGCCGAGAAGCCTTCTTTATGCCTCACTTTAAAAGTCAGCTCGCCTTGATTTATTTACAAGGCACACCCAAAACGTACCTAACGTTACAATGCAAAGGTTCGGCTCCTCCAAGAGAGCAACTTCCCATGAGCCTTTCTATCTAGTTAGAAAAACTGCAAGCTACTCGGGTAGACCTACCGCAGAGCTCAGCCCTGGGGCTCTGTCAAAGAAGCTCTCTCTGCTTCAATGCGATCAGAAAGTAGAGGTGGGGGACTTGCGGATCTCATCTCAGGCTCAGTTGCTAAAGGAACAACTCTGGGCTAGAGAGATAGCACAGCGGTAGGGCGTTTGCCTTGCACGCAGCTGATTCAGGAAAGACGGTGGTTCGAATCCCAGCATCCCATATGATCCCCCGTGCCTGCCAGGAGTGATTTCTGAGCGCAGAGCCAAGAGTAACCCCTGAGCGCCACTAGGTGTGACCCAAATAAATAAATAAATAAAGGAGCCATTCCCCAATGTTGGCTGGCAGGATCCCTCAAGACCTATGGCTGCAAACTTTGAAGCGTGCCCCAAGTTTGCCTCCCACGCCACCCCTGGGCTGGCAGAGAGATACAAAAAAAAAGCATCCCCGGGAGCGCCCCAAGGTATTTCATCTCCACACGAACTCACACGCGATGCACACTTCAGTTGCTGCCCATGTAGCGGTCTGTCTACCATCTGCCCTCCTAACCAGCCCCCCCAAAGACGCCTCTGAATAGCCTTGCACCTTGGAAGGGGATAGTGGGGGGAGGCGTCATCCAAAGTCCTACCCCAGGGCAAGCTTGAAAGTACCATCCCGAAACGGGGTGATCGAGGTCCCTGCCCCCTGTAGAGACTGTCGTTGAGACTGGACACTAAACTTGGCTAAACTTGGAAGGACTTTCTAGAAGAGAAGCAGCCGAACCTGCTCCCCCCAAACTGCATAAGCCAATTCCTTCCTAATTTCCCTGCGTTGGTCCTGGAAAGGGGCTGGAGCGCACTGCCACCTGGGGTGCTGGCAAACTTGGCTTGAGGGGAAAGGGAGAGCGAAGTCACTACTCACCTCCACCCAGCGCTGGGCCTCGGCAAAGGCGAGGGCGCAATCGGCCTCGGCCTCCTCCATCCCTGCAAGAAGAAGAGAGGGAGCGAGAGAGAAGGATGCGCGTGCGGAGAGGAGAGATGGAGGATACCGCGTGCGTCCTGGAGACCCGCCGAGATGCCCAAAACTCTCTTTCCCTTTGTTGTGTTCCGCAGCTGGACCTTCTGGAACTCTTCCGACGTGGGGGGAAAGAAACTGAGGTTCTCTTAGAAACTTCTGCAAAGGAGCCGGGCTCCCCGAGCACCGAGAAGACCAGGCAAGGGGTGCGCAAAAAGGCGAAGGGGAGGCTAGGTTGGCGCGCGGCGCACCCGGACCCCGGACGAGCGCTGCAGCAGGGCTTCCAAAGTGGCAGCGCCGCCGCCTGCCAGGGGAATCGCCCCGCCCCGGCCCGGCCCGGCCAGTCCCCGCTTCCGTCCGCCACACCCCCAAACCCCCCGAGCCACCCCCGGATCCCCGGGCTGCGCGCCTGCACCGGGGGATGCCACGATGAGCCACCAGACCCGAGCCCGCGCGACCCCGCGGGGATGCGCCTCCCTTGGCATCCTCCCCTCTGCGGGGGCTCCTGGAAGTGGCACCCCCTCGCCCTCGGCTTGTGGCCGCCCCGGCCCGCCTGACATACCAGGAATAGCTCCACACAATTGCACCTTTCCGGGCCAAGAAACTTCCCTCCGCAGAGATGGGAGCGCGGTGGCCGGCGCAGGACGGCCAGCACGCTGCGTCCCGGTTCTGCAACCAGGTGTGCAGCTCTGCACCCCTCCCAGCGGCAGAGGACTAGAGTAGCTAGGGCGCTTGCAGCCTATTTTGGCTCAGTCGAGCCCTCCCGCGCCGCCCCGCGGCCAGGTGGGTGACACTCTGGAAGGAACTTGCTGCCTCTGTCCCCTTTTTTTTTTTTGGCGCTTTTTTGCAAAGGTTTCAAGCAGAGACAAAAGGTTGTATTTCTTTCAACTTTGCAGTTCTGGCCACTTGGCCGCTCCCTTGTGACACACACACACACACACACACACACACACACACACACACACCACACACTGCACCCTACCAGATTATTTGGAGGGCCTGGTAGATGGAGGTTAGTTTCTGGGCTTCCTTTGCACATGCAAACCAAACCTTGGCCACTCCCTTGTCACACACACACACACACACACACACACACACACACACACACACACACACACACACACACACACACACTGCGCCCTATCAGATTATTTGGAGGGCCTGGTAGGTGGAGGTTAGTTTCTGGGCTTTTTTTGCACATGCAAATCAAACCTGCAGAAAGACACATGGCTCCTTGATCAGAACCCTATCCAAACCACTCTTGGTCACGTTGGAAGAAAATGGAACTCCATTCTTAGTAAAAGAAGCAAACCCCTCTTTTTAGTTCTTCCGGTTCTTTTTTTATGCTGAAAGACAAGTCAAAACTTAAAGACACCAATACAGAGATTAGGGGAAACTGGGAGATGAAGACTTCTCTGGCAGTGCATAAACTGGGTACTGCATGGACCAGCACAGCAACCAGAGTAGCCTGGAGCAAACTTCAGAGCAGCCCCCATGTGACCCAAAAGAATAGCTACAGTTTTAAAGACATTGATGTTTCCTGCCTAAATATAACATAGCTGCTCTTTCCAAAAAGGATTCTTAATAAATTGCCCAGTCTGCTTATAAGCAAGCCACACTTGGTCCCCCAGCTACTGTTCCCGAATTGTCTTTTACAGCTGATTTACTCCTTCAAGGCCCAAACAATGACCACACATTGTATTAACTTACAATTTTAAACCTAAAATAGCCTCTTCTCCCCAAATGCCCCTCTCCATCCTGCCTTACAATGCCCTTGATTTGTTAAAGAAACCAGTCTTCTGAATTTGTTTGGAGGGGGGAGGTTAATGATGTCTAGAATGTATCTCTCTTTTCTTTTTATTTCAAGTTCCCTGAAAATTAAATCTGAATGTCTGGATTTGGAGGGGACTTGCTGATAATTTAGATAATTAGATCATTCAGATAATTCAACTACTGAATTATCTGCAGGGTGCAAACCTTTAATGCAAAAGGTTCCATCCACTACCTTAGAATAACCCCTGACCACATACGGAGTGGTCAATCAAAAGCAAATAAAAATAAAAAATAAAGAAAGGCTGGATTTGGATGTATAAGTGATAATAAAACTTCTTAGTAAAGCCTTTTACCCACTGTCTTCCACACTGGGGTGACTCCCAAAGGATGGGTTTTGTTAGATTTATTTTTGGTCAACTCTTTTTTTTTTTTTTTTCATCAGTGCTGCCTTTAATCAGTAGTTCCTTTGAAAAGAACTGCCAATTGTTTCTGCTAAAGTGGACGGCCATTGACTGGCCCATCTCTTTGCCTCTTGGCTACACTATGATCAGGCCAAACCCCAAATGAGGATGGGAGGATGAAAGAAACTGGGAAAATGTTTTCCTCTTCCTGACTTTTTGAAAGCTATCTTGTTAAATAATTACAAATTTTATGTGTCATATGTGATACAGAAATGGGGGAAAGAAATGAAACACAGAATCCTGTGGCTTTAGTGTCTGGAAGTGAACCCCCACTTCCAGTCCCCTCTGAGACAGACATTCCACAGGCTATTCAAGGGTTACTGCTATCGTGGCTACCATAAACTTGTCTCATCCTAGTGACGAAATTTGCAAGAAGCTGGGCCCAGAGAAAACACCACAGAGGGTTGAGTCAGCCACAAGATGTCTGTTGGCTGTGAGGCCTCTGTGGTCCTTGCTCCCCCACATTCCAGCCCCCATGCTGTGGCAGCCTGTGGAGCCCCAAGTGACTAGAAGAAATGAGGTTCCCACATCCACATAACAAAAGAAAAAGAATTTTTTTTCCTTGGATTTTTTTCTCTCCAGGCTCTTAATCCTGGTCCTTGCAGTTCCTTATACCTAGCAGGCCTGTATTACAGAGAAAATGAGATGATCAAAATAGATGTAGCCCTGATGCTAGAAACTTATCTTACACACAAAAATGAATGTTTTATCATTTTAAATGAAGAATTTAAATGTGTCCTCTGTTACAAACAGACTGACTGCATATACCTACATGCACAGAACTGGAAGTAGCTCCTGTGCTCTGTTGCATGTGGCCCCAAAAACAAAACAGTATAAGAATACCATGCCTGTGAGTCCAGAAGATAGATCAAGGGGTTGATCTTACAAGCACCAAAAAGACCATTCTCCAGCATCATTAAACAGTTATGGCCCCTAATAAATAGAATAACCCTCCTGTCACCCTGGTATGTAATCAGAACAGCAAGTAAAATCTGAGAGAGAGAGAGAGAGAGAGAGAGAGAGAGAGAGAGAGAGAGAGAGAGTCTCTTAAATGTCACTGCTTCAAACCTGACTCTGAAAATAAAGTTTTCTTGTTCTCCATTCAGCAATATTTCCTTTTAGTCAACACATTGAAGTTTTTGCATAGTTTTATTTGTTGTTTATTTGGGAGAAATGGTTAGATTTTGTTATTGTTCTTTGGTTTAAGTTTGGGGACCACACTCAGTGGTGCTCAGATGGTTCCAGAGCTCAAACCTGAGACTTGAACTCAGACTTTCTATATGTAAAGAATGTGTTCAACTCATTGAGCTAAACAACCAGTCCCAACATACCATTTAAAGGTGTTAAGTCACTTGACTTACAACTTTGAAGACAACAGCTAGGATGGTAAAAAGTGCACAGGCCTGAAGACCTGAATGATGTAGATTAGGAAACACTAAACTTTAATTTCTTCAACTGAAAATATGTTCAATAATATTTATGTCAAAGACCTATTGTCTTGGCATAATGACTTGGCTTAGACTCCAGTTGATTTGACACTGAATATTCACCCCCTGAACTGAGGATTCCACTTATAGAAACAAACAAGGTTTCCCACACCAGCACCAGGAGCATAAATTCTACCAAGGAAGCCCTACTACCACCACAGCACTGACTTACTCCAAAAACAGATCTTATATCACCCTGACAGCCAGGCAACAGCAATAGTCTACTTTTGGGGCAGGATTCTCTGCAAAAATTGCCCATGCATGTCTGCTTTTCCACTAATCTCCCTAAACTTGGCTTTGCGATCAGAGTTGCATTGCAGGTCAATGAGCTCCATTTGAAGCACAGGAGAGGCATCTTGCACATCATAGGAAAAGGGGTCCACAAAAATTTGGAAAGTGGCTCTGTGCTTTTTGAAGTCTGCAAATCTGTGATCAAATTCCTTCTCTAGTTTAAAAATAGCATCAACATATTTCTCACCACTGAATGGTATGCCTACATCCACAAGTTCCTTGCATGCTGGGAAATGGCAAAGGTTTGTCTGAGAGAGCTGGGATTTCCATAACACAAGTTTTGTGGAGAATGCTCTCACATTGTCATAGGCAGCACTGATAAGCTGCCCCGGGCCTTGTAACATCTTGTTTAGTACATTCAGCTTCTGTGTGATGTCAACAAGAAAAGTAAAGTCCATGAGCCATTTGTGATCACTCAACTCCGAAACAGCATTCCCATCCTTCTCCATGAAGGCTTTCACTTCTTCTCTCAACTCAAAAAATCTTTTCAGGACATTTCCCCTGCTGAGCCAACGTACCTTGGTGAAATAGAGCACATCTCCATATTCTGACTCCATTTCCTTTATAAAAATAAAAAGCACGAAACCTCCTGTGCTTTAAGCCCCTGGATCTGATTTGGTTGATGCATTTCACAACAACAGACATCACATTGTCACACAGCAGGCATTTACTGCAAAGGGCCTCCTGATGGATAATGCAGTGAAGAGCAATGGCCTTCTCTACACCCTCCTCTTCAAGTTTTTTTTGAACAAGTGCCACCAGTCCATTTTTCCTCCCTGTCATCGATGGCGCTCCATCAGTTATTATTTCAACAAATCTCTTCCATGGCAAACCTGCATTCTCAATGGCATCACACAGATGCCGAAATATCTCATTAGCGGTGGTCTGGCCATGCATTGGAATTATTGTGAGCAGCTCCTCTGTCAATTCAAAACTGCAGTCAACACCATGGACATAAATTGTGAGCTGTGCAGTGACTGTTATATCTGTGCCCTCGTCAAGAGCAACTGAGTATGCATCCAAACATTTGGCTTTCTCACACAGTTGATGATAAATGTCACTTGACATGTCAGTAATGCGCTCTGCCACAGTGTTGGCAGAAAGGCTGATTTTGCTAAACTGACCTTTCTTTTCCGGACAGATAATACTTGAAGCCTGTAACATGCATTTTTTAACAAACTCTCCTTCTCTGAATGGTTTTTCTGCCTTAGCAATCATCTCACTAACCATGTAACTAGCTTCGACTGATGCAACATTCTCTTTGGTTGCTTTCTTGAAGAAATCTTGTTGCCTCATTAGACATGCTTTAAGACTGGCAACCCACTCGGCTCTCTCATTTCCTTGATATTTTGCACATTCCTCAGCATGTTTAGTTGAATAATGGCGTTTCAAGTTGTATTCCTTGTGCACTGCAACTTTCGCTGAGCAAATAAGACATGTGGGGATGCCCCTGTGCTCAACAAAGAAATACTGCGTCTCCCACTTTTCCTGAAATTGTCTGTGCTCGTCATCAATCTTTCTCTTCACTGCAGGCTTTCATGAAATCATGATGAAGGTATGACAAAATCTAATTATCTAATAAACTCTCTCCCTTCTCTCCCTTAGCCCCCGATAATGCAAGGGACAGCGGGGACGAGCAGCGGAAATGATGTCTGTTCTTGGCGCAAAATATTCGCGATTATTCACTTACCGAATATTCGCAATAAAAATTCGGATTAGTAAGAAAAAAATCGCAAAAAAATCGCATTAAACATTTGCATACCCCGAACGGAACTGCTCGGGGTATGTGAATGTTTGATGTGATTTTTTTTCTTACTAATTAGATTTTTATTGCAATTATTCTGTAAGCAAATAATCGCAAATACTGCGATATTTGAAGGCCGGCCATGGGTCACAAAATGTTGTACCGAGGGCCGCAAATGGCCCGCGGGGCCGTGAGTGAGTAAATGGCCCCTGCCCTAAGGCCAATTAATCCCCTGAGCACAGAGCCAGAAGACCTTAAGACATCAAAAAATATATTATAAAAATAATTTTTTGGGTGGGGCCAGTGCAGTAGCACAGCAGTAGGGCATTTGCCTTGCACTTGGCAAACCCAGGACAGACCTGGGTTTGATTCACAGCATCCTATATGGACCCTTGATTCTGCCAGGAGTGATTTTTGAGCACAATGCCAGGAGTAACTCAGGAGCACCACCCGGTGTGGCCCAAAAAACAAATAAAAATTCTTTTTAATCATGGTTGGTTATATTTGATGAAAGTGTGGTTGGTTCTTATGGGTTATAGCCTCATACTCATGTAACATTTATTAATAGTAAAAAATTACTTATATGTGAAAATAGATTAAATATAAGATTTGTCTATTTTTACAGGTGAGATGAAATGATCTTCAAAAGAGAAAATTCTAGAGATTTTACTGAAAAATTTAGAAATAATAATTGAATCCAGCATAGTTGCAGGATACAAAATCAACATTAAAAAATCAGCTACATGGGGCCAGGAGAGATAGCACAGTGGCGTTTGCCTTGCAAGCAGCCGATCCAGGACCAAAGGTGGTTGGTTCGAATCCCGGTGTCCCATATGGTCCCCTGTGCCTGCCAGGAGCTGTTTCTGAGCAGAGAGCCAGGAGTAACCCCTGAGCACTGCCAGGTGTGGCCCAAAAAAAAACCAAAAAAAAAAAAAATCAGCTACAGGCTAGGAAGATGACTCAAATGACTGCAGCACATGTTTTACATGTTGGAGGCCTATATTCAATCCCCTGCATCACATATTTACCTAAGTGTCACCAAAAGTGACCCTCTTCACAAGCATAGAACTGGGAGGAATCCCTGCTTTCCCCCTGATTATGGTCCAAATCAAAACAAACAAAAATTAGCTGCATTTTTTTTTTTAGTTTTTGGGTACACCCAGCAATGCTCAGGGGTTATTCCTATCTCTGTAATCAGGAATCACTCCTCGCTGTGCTAAGGGGACAATATAGAATGCCAGGAGATTGAATGTGGGTCAGCAGCATGTAAGGCAAACACTATCACTGTGCTATGTCTCTGGTCCCAAATAGCTGCATTTCTATATAGTAACAACAAACTATCTAAAGAAGAAAACAGTCCATATTATAGAACATCAAAACCAATAAAATATGATGAAGGAGGGCCGGAGAGATAGCATGGAGGTAAGGCGTTTGCCTTTCATGCAGGAGGTCATCGGTTCGAATCCCGGTGCCCCATATGGTCCCCTGTGCCTGCCAGGAGCAATTTCTGAGCCTGGAGCCAGAAATAACCCCTGAGCACTGCTGGGTGTGACCCAAAAACCACACACACACAAAAAAATGATGAAGAATCTATCAACAAAAATGATTTGACAGAAAATACAAATGAAAAGATGTCTGTCATCAATCAGAATTGTTAAAATTGTTAATATTGTTAAAATATTCTTTTTTTTTTTTTTTTTTTTTTTTTTGTGGATTTTGGGTCACACCCGGCAGTGCTCAGGGGTTATTCCTGGCTCCAGGCTCAGAAATTGCTCCTGGCAGGCACGGGAGGACCATATATGGGACGCCGGGATTCGAACCGATGACCTCCTGCATGAGAGGCAAACGCCTTACCTCCATGCTATCTCTCCGGCCCCTAATATTGTTAAAATATTCTTAGTAGCCAACTACATATATATATATATATATATATATATATATATATATATATATATATATATATATATATATATGTTGTTGTTGTTGTTGTTATTGTTGTTGTTTTTGGGTCACACCCAGCAGCGCTTAGGGATTATTCCTGGCTCTACATTCAGAAATCGCCCCTGGCAGGCTCTGGGGACCATAATGGGATGCCAGGATTTGAACCACCATCCTTCTTCATGCGAGGCAAACACTTTGCCGTTGTGGTATCTTCCCAGCCCCCAACTACCTATAGATTTCAGTGCATTCTCTCTTTTTATTTGTTTTTACATTTTTGAGTCATACCTGCCTTACTCCTAACTCTGTGCTTAGGGATCACTCCAGTCAAGGCTCAAGGGACAATATGTGGTACAGGTACCAACCTTGGTTAGACTGCATGTACATTAGATGCTATACTATTTGTAAAATCACTCTGGCCTCTCAAATATACTTTCTTATTTATTTATTTTGGTCTTTGGGTCACAGTCGGCAGTGCTCAGGGGTTACTCCTGGCTCTCTAATCAGAAATCGCTCCTGGCAGGCACAGGGGACCATATGGGATGTCGGGATTTGAACCACCGACCTTCTGCATGCAAGGCAAACGCCTTACCTCCGTACTATCTCCCTGGCCCAACTTTCTATCAAATTTTCAATGACATTTTTCTCAGACATAAGAAAAATTCTGAAATTCATATTAAACTATATCTAAGACAACTAATCAAAGCAATCTTGATGAAAATCAATAGTTAAAAACAATCTAGAGAAAAGAAAAGAAACTTGTATACATCATGCTTCCTGATTTCAAATTCATAGAGCCAAAGGGATAGACTTGAGTGCCAGAAACAAACCCACATAGTATATTATGACTATTTTACAATGGAACCAAGAACAACAAATTGTATTGGAAAAACTGTTCATGAAAAAGCAAAACGATTATAGATTATAGAATCTAAAGTCACAAAATTCCTAGAAGAAAATGAGAAAAAGCTCTTTAGCACCACATTATCAACAACTTTTTTTTTGCCACACCCACAATGCTCAGGGATAACTCCTGGCTATCTGCTTAGAAATAGCTTCTGGCAGGCACAGGGGACCATATGGGACACTGGGATTTGAACCAACCACCTTATGTCCTGGGTCGGCTGCTTGCAAGGCAAACACCGCTGTGCTATCTCACTGGCCCCTTATCAACAACTTTTGAACATAACACTATACAAGGCTCACTAAATCAAAAAATAAAAATGAGTAAAATTATATCAGTCCAAAAGTCATACCAAAATGAAACAGTAACCTACAGAATGGAAGATTTATCAGATAAGGGGTTACTATTAAAAAAAACTCTAAGGAATTCATACAACTGAATAGCAAAATAAAACCTGTTTTTTAAGTGGTCAGAGAATTGATGAAAACATTTTTTCCAAGGTAAACATAATGGAAAACAGTTACTTGAAAAGATGTTCAATATCATTAACCATCAGATCACGTCAAAACCACAATGAAATATCACCTCCTTACAATTTAACTAGTATCTAAAATATGAAAAATAAGATTAAAGAGGATGTGAAAAAAAAACTTTGTTCTTTTAGTCGTGATTCTTCAAAAAATTAAAAATAATACAATTATATGGGACCAGAGCGATAGCGCAGCAGTAAGGCTTTTGCCTTGCACAGGGCTGACCCAGGATGGACCTGGGTTTGATCCCCAGTGTCCCATATGGTACCCCAAAGATAGGAGCTATTTCTGAGTGCTTCGCCAGGAGTAATCCTTGAGCATCACTGGGGATGGCCCAAAAACCAAACATAAATAAATAAATAAATAAATAAATAAACAATACAATTATATAAGCCAACATCACATACTACATCTATATCTAAAGGAAGCAAAATCAAAATGAGGAAGGAGCTGGGTGGGGACACGTGGGCATGCAGAACAGCAGGGGAAAAAAAATAAATAAAACCAAAATAAATATAAATAATAGATACATTAATCATAGCATTATTCACAATAGCTAAGATATGAAGAAGGAAAAAAAAAACCAAAGTGTCCAGGCAGTAGGTTAATGAATAATGAAAATTTGATTTTAGGTCTCTATATATATACGTGTATATTATTTAATTCAGCCATTAAAAAATTAAGAGGGGCCGGAGAGATAGCATGGAGGTAAGGCATTTCCCTTGCATGCAGAAGGACGGTGGTTTAAATCCCAGCATCCCATATGGTCCCCTGAATCGCCAGGAGTGATTTCTGAGCATAGAGCCGGAGTAACCCCTGAGTGTTGCTGCGTGTGACCCAAAAACAAACAAACAAACAAAATAAGAAGTTCTATATTTGAGAATAACGTGAACTTTGATGCATTATGCTAAATGAAATGTCACAGAAAGACAAATGTTAGAATCTTGAACTCACACAAACAGAATAATGTTGGTTGTCAGGGGTAGGGGGTTGGGAGAAATGGGCATGTCTTAATCAAAGGGTACAACTTCCAGGTTTGTAAGATGACAACATTCTGGTAATCTGTTGTTTTGTATGGTGATTATAGTTAGCTATGGTATTATATTATATTATATTATAAGTCATTAACTTCCTTTGGTAATCACTTCACAACATATACATGTATCAAGTCATTGTGTTGTACACCTTAAACATATAATGTCAATTCTATCTCACTAAAATTGGAAAATAAAGTTAATAAACATAATATAATATATTATTTAGAATAAAGTCCTACATCTCTAGCCACAAATATACCGTTCAGTGTCAGTAATTGAGGATTATGATGTTGTCTGTACTTACAAAATGATATTCATATAGATTCAAGTCTTTTGGAAGACAAAAGAGAAAAATAGATGCTAAAATATTACCAGTAATGTTCAAGAGATGAAGAGAAGGCCATATCTGTGGATAAAAAGCGGAAGGGGGAGAGATTTGGTGAATCAAAGATTATATCACCTCTACCAGATCTTAAAGGCTTCAGTGTGTTAGGAGGATAAGCATTTTGTCCACACGATGAGGAAGTGAATTTAAATTTGTCTTCTGGATCTACTAGATGGCTGAGAAGAGATGAATTAGAAAACTTGATTCACACACCTTTCCCTTGTGTGCACAGACATCTCTTTAAGACATCAACTGAGTAGGTGACTTTCTTTTTCTTTTTCTTTCTTCTTTCTTTCTTACTTTCTTTCTTTCTTTCTTTCTTTCTTTCTTTCTTCTTTCTTTCTTTTTCTTTCTTCTTTCTTTCTTACTTTCTTTCTTTCTTTCTTTCTTTCTTTCTTTCTTTCTTTCTTTCTTTCTTTCTTTCTTTCATCCATCTTTTTCTTTTTCTTTATTTTTTTTTTTTTATTTTTGGGTCACACCCGGCGGTGCTCAGGGATTACTTCCGGCTGTCTGCTCAGAAATAGCTCCTGGCAGGCACGGGGGACCATATGGGACACCGGGATTCGAACCAACCACCTTGGGTCCTGGATCGGCTGCTTGCAAGGCAAACGCCCCTGTGCTATCTCTCTGGGCCCAACTGAGTAGGTCAATTTCAGAACATGGAACCAACCCCATAATCTGAAGAGCAGTTGTTTTTTGTTTGTTTTGTTTTGTTTTGTTGTTGTTTTTGGGTCACACCCAGCAGTGCTCAGGGGTTACTCCTGACTCTACACTCAGAAATCGCTCTTGGCAGGCTCGGGGTACCATATGGGATGCCGGGATTCAAACCACCGTCCTTCTGCATGAAAGGAAAATGCCTTACTTCCATGTTATCTCTCCGGCCCCACAGTTGGTTATTTTCTTCCTACTGTGAAGATCTTAGAAGTTTTAGGATTGTACTTTTTTTAACTTGTAGAAGTTTCCTATCATTGAACTCAAATTATTGAACATAAAAAAGAATTTTAGGGGCCGGGAAGGTGGCGCTAGAGGTAAGGTGTCTGCCTTGCAAGCGCTAGCGTAGGACGGACTGCGGTTCGATCCCCGGCGTCCCATATGGTCCCCCCAAGCCAGGAGCGACTTCTGAGCGCATAGCCAGGAGTAACCCCTGAGCATCAAACGGGTGTGGCCCAAAAACCAAAAAAAAAAAAAAAGAATTTTATATTAAGGTCTTGCAATCTAGCCAGAATTTCAGGACCACACTATAATTTTCCAAGTGATAGCAGTTAGATCAAAAGGACTTAACCTAGAATTAGTTTTAAAATAAACTATTGGGGCTTTGGAGAAGACAGGGAGAATATGTGTTTACTAAATTTCTCTTCCTGAGACCCAGTGAGGAGAGTCAAATAAGCTGTTTTCCTTAAAAAGGGATGTCTTAAGTAATAACCAAAGATAAAAATAGTCGTGTCCAGATTTGTGTTTTGGTAGAATAGTTTATACCTGTCCTCTCATTAGCTTACTTGAAAAGAGAAATAACTTTACTATTGCTCACTTGGTTCAGCTACAAAGGCAAGGGTGGAAATTAAGAGTGTGCATTATATGAGTCACACTTGAGAATTATACATTTTCCTTTGCATTTTAAGATAGGATATTTTCTATAAATTCAATATAGAAAATTTAAAAAGTTTCAAAGTATAAATTGGGTGAGGGGGACCAGAGTGATAGCACAGTAGTAGTGCATTCCTTGCATGCTGCTGACCCGGGATGGACCTGGGTTCAATCCCCAGCATCTCATATTGTCCCCACAACCTGCCAGGATCGATTTCTAAGTGCAGAGCCAGGAGTAACCCCTGAGCATCGCTGGATGTGGGCCAAAAATAAACAAACAAATCAGGTAAGGGGTGTTCCCACACCTGACAACACTGAGGGCTATTTCTGCTCAGGGGTGACCCCTGGTAGTGCTTAGGGGACCACATGTGGTGCCAGGGATTCAAAGGTAGGGGACAGTGGTCAGTGGAATGCACTTTAAGCATACTTCATCTCTCCAGTACCAAAATACAATTTTTTCAACATTCTCTTCTGTGAATAATGGGCTAGATACAAATACTAAATAGGCTTCAAAGGAGAAAAGCTTCCTACCATGGACTGGTCCTACTAATCCTCATCTCTTATCTCGCTATAGTTTCTATTGCTTTGGGGCATTTGTTATTTCCTTGCTATGATTCTATACATTTATATATATATACATATATTTACATGTATATGTGATTTCCTTGCTATGTTTCTACATATATAGGCTTATTTACTTTCCAGGTACTACCGAGATATCTAAATGTTGACTACAAACAATTCAAACATGAAGATTGGAGAGATAGTACACTGGGTAAGGCATGTGCTTAGCATGAGGTTGACTTGAGTTTGATCCCCAGCAACATATATAAACCCTGAGCACTGCCAGTACAGAGCTTGTTATAAATCCCGAACACCATCCAAATCAAAATAAAATCACAGACAAGTAGATGCCTAATATAATAAAGATTATTTTAACTTTAATTACAATTCCAGAAATCTTTGTGATCATTGGTGCTTTCTCTTTCCTTGAGTTTTGCAGCTGTAATGACATGAGTTCACACTCTCTTGGTTGTAATGGAGATTGTTGTGGTGCTCACACATGTCTGACTGCATGGACCAGAAATGGCATGCTCACTCTGTGTGGCTCAAGTGTCCCAGGCAGCAGGAAGAAGGGGATGCACTTGGGGCATGCAAGGGACTGAACCTGGTCTCATACTTGTAAGAAGGCAATTAGCTGCTGAATCCTTTGAGAAGGACCCAAGAGATAGCTCAAAGGATTGGAGCACATACTTTGTTTGCAGGAACCCTGGAAATATCTGGTCCCTCAGCTCTTCTAGAGTGATCCTCAAGCTCTGAGCCTGGAGGAGCTACTGAGCATTGTAGGATATGTCCTAAAATAAAACCACCAAATATCATATTTTTGTTATTCTAGTGATTTCTAAAAGCTGCATATTATCTGAAAAATCATTGTGATGTCAAATTAATCTTACATTTTAATTAGCAAAAAATATTTTTTACTAATGTTTCATGCCAGAACAATTCTCTGCCAACGTCTACATTGTACATTAAATCCTTGTGGCCATCAAAGTTTACGGAATGTGAAATCGAGAATAGGAGTTAGTGATTTCAGATCTGCTTTGAGTAATATGCTAACATAGTCAGCAACATAGGAGAAAAAAATGTTCTTAGAACACTCTATTTGAAAGTAAGATGTTATGTATTCTGTGTTGACGGACATATTTATTGAACAACGTAAATATGAAGTTAAGCTACAAATCTTTTTTTTTTTTTTTTGTCTTTGTGTCACACCCGGCAGCGCTCTGGCTCTATGCTCAGAAATCGCTCCTGGGACCATATGGCATACCGGGATTCGAACCATCAACCTTTTGCATGAAAGGCAAACGCCTTACCTCCATTCTATCTCTCCGGCCCCTAAGCTACAGATCTTAATTCAAAGTGGCACTCTACATCAGCATCCATTTGTAGTCCTCTATGAACAGAGCCCAGACTTCTAATTCTTAAAGCTCTTTTTTGCTCTTTTGTTTTGTTTTGTAGCTAGTAGTACTTAGGGCTTATTCCTGACACTGCACTCAGGAATCACTTCTGAAGGGGCTCAGGGGACAATTTCGAGTGCCAGGATTTGAACCTAGGTTGACTTCATGCAAGGTAAGTTCCCTTACTGTACTAGCCCTTCAACTCCATAATTCTTCTTTATTTTGGGGGGGGTCCACACCCAGCGGTGCTCAGAGATACTCCTGGCTCTGCGCTCAGAAATTGCTCCTGGCAGGCAGAAGGGACCATATGGGATGTCAGAATTTGAACCACCGTCCATCCTGGATCTGCTGCTTGCAAGGCAAACGCCCTAACGCTGTGCTATCTCTCTGGTCCCCAACTCCATAATTCTTAAAGCTCTTAAAGGCAGAATTAGAATAGGAAAATGAATCATGAAAGAAGTACTTGCAGACAGTTATAAGGTTAGGAAAAGAACGAGGGGAAAATTTTTTTAATTCAAAGTCCAGAGGCTGGAGAGTAGCATAAGTAGGATGCTTGCCTTGTAGGTGGCCAGCCCAGATTCAATCCCCAGCATCCCATATGGTTCCCCGAGCCTGCAAGGAAAAATTTCTGAGCACAGAGCCAGAAATAATTCCTGAGAGCCGCTAGATAAATAAATAGATGAAATAAATACAATTTAATAAATAAACACATTTAAAATCCAGCAGAAGCTAAATAATACCAACTCCAAAAACCTTGGACATGTCTGCATGTACTTACCACTTTGTAGTGAAAGCACCTTACAAACCAAAACACATTTTGTTTATGGTAATACATTCTTCATCCAAGTGTATACTACAGAGTAAAAGATCAACAATGACCAGCAAATTGATAAGAGAACAAAATACTTAGAGTTGGGTTTACTTACTGACAATAGAAGCTAAAGTTAAGTAAGTCTGGATATAGTTTGAAAATTTGCTGAATTTTATCTCATTTGCAGCATTAATCTTTTTTAGTGGAGTTACACTGATTCTGTGCTCAGGACTCATATCTCGTGATGCTGAAAAGGATTAGGGTAGTAATATAATGTGATGTAGATAAAAGCCAAGGCTGACAAGATGTAAGGCAACAGTTTTTTTTTTTTTTTTTCGGGGTGGGAGGTCACACCCAGCAGCGCTCAGGGGTTATTTCTGGCTCTATGCTCAGAAATCACTCCTGGCAGGCTCAGGGGGACCATATGGGATGCCGGGAATTGAATCACCATCCTTCTGCATGCAAGGCAAACACACTACCTTCATGTTATCTTTCCAGCCCCAAGGCAACAATCTTAAGCTCTCTACCCTCACTGGACCCTTGGAGCATTTATTCTTAACTTTCTATTAGCTTTCTGTTTTCTATCTGTGCGTATTCCTGCACAAAACCAAATGGAGGCCTTGTGCCTAAGTGTTTCAAAGTACCAGAAAAATTATCAAAGAACTCTTCTCTGCTGCTGACTCCTGTCCTCACAGCCCTATCCCATAAAAAACGTCAGTACAGGGGCCGGGCGGTGGCGCTAAAGGTAAGGTGCCTGCCTTACCTGCGCTAGCCTAGGAAGGACCGCGGTTCGATCCCCCGGCGTCCCATATGGTCCCCCAAGCCAGGAGCGACTTCTGAGCACATAGCCAGGAGTAACCCCTGAGCATCACCGGGTGTGGCCCAAAAACCAAAAAAAAAAAAAAACGTCAGTACACACATATTCAGAGATAAGACACTGAAGAGTTGCCACCAAATATCCATAGAGACAATAGGTCTGTTCTCAGTATAGAAAATTCAATAGTCAAATACAGAAATAGTTAGGAGTAAATACAGGGGTTAAGATCTCTTGCATAGCATAAACTTTAGTTCAATCCCCAGCACCACCAGTACATTGTCCCTTCCTCCCCCACCAGCGTGAAGCCCTGAGCACAGAGCCAGGAGTAGTCTCTAAAAATGCCTGCCTCGCAGAGCAGAAATATCCTATATCTCAATCTTCTTCATAACTGTTGTAATACTTAAAATTAAAACAAGCTTCCATCATGGTCATATATTTTATTTATTTGAACTTTTCTATCCCTAGCATTATATTGAAAACTCATGAAGATTCAAGTAGTTATTAATGAAGTATGACTAGTAATAATAACTTGAAATGTTAAAATAATTGCTTGGGGTAATTCAGACTCTGCAAACACAGCTATCAAAAATAAAAACAGCATTCTTGCCTCACCAACCCCCAGTAAAAGATTCAGATAAAAATGTTTTCCTAAAGAGTAGTATGGTTCTGTACAGTACTATTACAGGAAAGACTAAATTCCAATCATCCTTGTTAAATTGCAGGTCTGCTAACTTCAGTTATTTGAGATATTTTTAAAGTTAAATCTTATCTGAGTTTTAGAAGAAATATGCTTAGATCACTTGTGCATGGAAATGTGATATCTTCAATCCATCCTTTTATTTAAATTCTCTTGAAAATTAAGTGAACCTGATGATTCATAAAACAAACCTTCAAATTACTTCCCATGCAACATATTACCCTCTGGGGGTTATGGTGATAAAAATAGCTTCCCCCCTTTTTTCTGCTTGTAAGTATATCTCTTCTCTTTCTTCCTTTTCTTTTTTATTTCTGGGGATTGAACCTATAGTTTACATATATGGGAAATACGCTCTACCATTGAACAATCTTCCTGAAGCTGAGAATCCTTCTACTGGAAGTAGTTAATAGCTTGCTCAGGACCATTTATCATTTGCTTGGAAAACATACCCAAAGCCAAGTTCTGTTTATGAGCTATGATCACTGTTCAAGTCTAATATGGCATATTTAAGAGAACCATTCTATTTTATGCCATAAGTTCATCATCATATTATTATTTAAGCACAATGAGGACACTGCAATGTTATAACATAGCAATTTCTAAAATAGAAGTTATTTTGTAAAAAGGCTAACTAAATGCATATTGGGGGAAGGTTCATAAAGAGTTCCATCAGAGGACTCAGAGACATGGTTCAAAGGTTTAGTGGTCAGGCTTTTCAAACTGCACTCTGGACTTGATCCCCAGAACCACATGGCCCTCTGACCATCTGGATAGAATCTCTGAGCACAGTCTGTAGTGATCAAAAAACAAAACAAAAATTTGGAATTTATGTCAGGGGCAGGAAAGAGCTCAAGTGATGGAGCACATGTCCAACATGTAAGAACAGTGAATTCAGTTCCCTGCATTGCATTCCCCACTCCGTGCATCTCCACCACCTCCATCTGTCACTGTGGTGAGCCATAACTACCACTGGAAATGACCCCTAAGAAATAAAGAAACATTCCAACTGTCTTCTTGAAATTCAGCGAAAGAGGAATCTTCTTCTGCTCAAATTTCATCTCTTCTTTGAGGTTGTAGAATCTTCTGCTCGGAGTGGGGTCTTTGACAAGCCTGCTTGTTAGAAAGGTACTATCGCAAGCCTATTTTTTCCAGCGAAAAGAGAATATGTATTTAACAAGCTCTAGCATAGTCAAATGGAGAAATAGAATCAGGTGTTCTGGGTTTGGTGTGGCCCCCAAATAAAAATAATAAAATATGAATGATGGCACTTCACTATTTGAGGGGAAGAGGGAGTGCAGGGGTTGGCTAACTCCCAGACTATTCTTCTCAATATTTAAAGAAAAAGTTATTTTAAAAATAAAATTCTAGGGGCCGGGAAGGTGGTGCTAGAGGTAAGGTGTCTGCCTTACAAGCGCTAGCCAAGGAACAGACCGCGGTTCGATCCCCCGGCATCCCATATGGTCCCCCCAAACCAGGGGCAATTTCTGAGCACATAGCCAGGAGTAACCCCTGAGCGTCAAACGGGTGTGGCCCAAAAACAAAATAAATAAATAAATAAATAAATAAAATAAAATTCGAAAAAAATTAAAAATAATAAAGTTTCCAAATAACTGGATGACATTTGAGCCAGGTGTACTGGTTAAATCCTTTATATCTACATAGTTATCAACTATGGAATATTGGAGGGATATAGCAGTGATAAGCATTTGTTCTCTCTCTTGTTTTATTAATGTAGCTAAGGAAGTCACATTTTCTGGGCATTTTAAGCACAGTAAGAAAACAATCGATAAATATTGAGCCTGAAATAAAAAGTTTTCACTGAAGGACCCCTGGATGACACTCCTCTGAACCACAGGCGTGGCCCTCAAACAAACAACAAAAATATGTAAACATTTGTGGGGGAATATCAAATGCCCAGAGGCAAAAGAAATGAAGAACATGAGAACTGGTCTTGGGCAGGAAATTTGGGGGGGGGGGAGAAAATACTAGGACAATGGTGGAGGAACAGCATTGAGGGTGGGATACTCAACTGCTATTGGCCCACTGTATGTATGCAACTCAACCATGAATATTTATGGAATTTTGTAACTGACAGTGTTTCAATGAAAAGTAAACATAATAATAAAGTAGTAGACTTCCATATACCACAAAAGCACAGAGAGGATAGTAAATGATCATGCAAGGAGTCTATAGTTAATCCCATGACAGTATACTTCAGGAGTGGAGAAACCCTGAATCTCCTAGGCCAAGGGAATTCCCTCTATAATATCCCCATAGTTACTGTGCCTATGCAGGGGGGAAAAAAAAAAAGCACAAAATAATCATTTTATCCACATATATATTTATTGATTGATTTATTTTTGACTTCTTTATTTTGGTGTAGATATTGAAGTTGGTATCTCCAATTTTATTTTATTTTATTTTATCTTATCTTTCTCTTTCTTTTTGCACTCTGGCATGGTTTGATTTCAGGACCGAGACTATTGTGTGGTGCTTGTCTTTATTGCTGTAGTGCTCACTGGATATTTAATTTGTTATTTCTTCCTGTATTGTTGTGGTGTTTCAATTACCTTTTTCATGTCCTCTCTCAAACTGAGGTTGAAAGCCTCTAGAAGGACTCCACTCATTTTCAGCTTATTTGATTTTTCTTTTATTTTTTTTAATTTATTGTTTTCTACCCCATTCTATTGCTTTTCTTTCCTTCAAACAAAACCACATAACTCAAATTATCTAGCTCCGCCTCTCAACTAGGAGGGGGAAACAAGGGAGGCTACCAGGACGAAACAGATATATGATTACTAATAGTCAGCTAGACAAAGAGGGGACCACCTACTCTAGCATCCCGGGGTGGGGGGTGAAGGTGGGGAATATGGGTTGCAGGAAGGGGATGGGGAAGGACAAATTTGGTGATGGGTATTCCCCTGATTCAATGTTAATATGTACCTAAAATACTACTGTGAAAGATATGTAGGCCAATATGATCAAAATAAAAATTAAAAAAATATGTATCTAAAATATTACTGTGAAAGTTATGTAAGCCAATATGGTCAAAATAAAAATTTTATTTAAAAATGTAGACAAATAAATGTCTTCCCTGCAATTTTTGAAGCATACGAGGACACAAGCTTATCTTCCTAAATGAAACACACACAGGGTAAGAGCTGCGACAGTGGGGTGAATAGTTGACTTCAAATGTTCCTTTTGGATTTGTTTTGCCCATAAGCAGTATTTGCTAAAGTTCTAAATTTAAAATAAAATCAGTACTGTTGTGTTCTTATCTTGATTACTTCATATGAACCTGATTATTAAGCCATACCAGAGTAGAACTTAGAAGGGCAAGGTTTTTTATTTATTTTTATATCAAAAAGAAAAAATTATTTCAGGCATTTACAGTTTATTTGTAAAAGAAATAAATGCTTCCTAAGAATGCATCTTTTAAATTATAGCCTGACCATGAAATATGATGCTTTGGTCTCAAAAGTAAAAACAAACCAAAAATAATTAACAATGTGGACCTGAGGATAGCTCAGTGACAAACATTCTTGCCTTGTAAGCCTGAGGCCAAGGGGACAGCAAGTTAGGTCCTTGGCAGAGTTGCACAGACTCACTCTCCTGTGTGGCATCGCAAGCATCACAGCCAAGTGTGTGAACACACAACTTAAAGAGTATAACCCATAACCCTGGGGAATGTACACAACCAAGTATGTGTGATAACCTGCCACTATAATAATAACTTAAGGCAAGGGAAGAATAAGGGTTGGTTTTAGGCACCGCGCCTGGCAGTGCTCATCAAGGCTTACTCCTAGCTCTGTGCTCAGGGATCATTCCTGGCAGGGCTCAGGCTACATTATTTGGTGCCAGGAGTTGAACCGGAATTCACAGTATGTAAGACAAAAACTTAGCCCCTGTACTATCTTTCTAACCAAAGAAGAAAAAGATTTAAAAATTTAGAAACAGCATCTAAGGGGGCCAGAGCGGTGCCTCAACGGTAGGGCTTTTGCCTTGCATGTGACTGATCTAGGATGGACTGCCGTTCCATCCCCCAGAGTCCCATATTGTCCCCCAAGCCAGGAGCAATTTCTGAACGCATAGCCAGGATAACCCCTGAGCATCACCGGGTGTGACCTAAAAACAAACAAAAAAAGAAAAACAGCATCTAAAGACTGGGAGATACAAAGGCTAGAGTGTAGACTTTGCATGCAAAAGACCTGGTTTCCATCCCCAGAGTCACCTAGTCACCTCCAGCAGTGCAAGAAATGACCCCTTTCCCATACAAGGAGAAAATAAGCACCTGAGCCCTGCTGTTATAACAACAAAAAAAGCTCTAACAACAAAGAATTTAATATATGACTAAAGTAACAATACCATTAACTGTATATACTATTAGCAAGGGGATATAGGCTACCAAGTTAAATTTCTAGCTTCAAATAGTATTCCTGGCAGAATTAAAAAATAAATAATAATGGCAGAATTAAAAAAAAAAAAAAAAGAAAACAACTTCTGGGGCCAGAGTGATAGTACAGTGGGTAGGGTATTTGTCCTGCATGTGGCCAATGGGCATCTCATATGGTCCCCCAAGTCTACCTGATCCAGGAGTAACCCCGGAGCATAGCCAAGAATGGCCCCAAAAGCAAAACAAATAAATAAAAACCAAAGCAACAGCAAAAAAATAACTTTCTACTGATTAATTCCAGAGAAATATTCAAAAGGCAACAACCAAACCTCATCACTTGCCAGGTGCTCAATAGGCCATGATTTGTAGCAGGCAGGTTTCAGGACAATATTTTAAAGAATCTGATTTTCCACCTCCACATGTCTTCTCGTCTTTCATGGTTAGAACACAAATACAGCCTCAAGCAACTTTCTGCTTATTATGCCAAGAACATTGGCAGACACAGAGGCTGTATGTACAGTGGTACAGTCTGCAGGCCTTGCTCAATCTCCAGAACCACATGGTCCCCAACATCACCACTGATAACCCAGAAGGCCCCTGAACACTGCTGTGACTCAGGCACTGGAAGCTCCATCAGTATAAAGGGCCAAATGTCAAGATTGTTCCCCAGATCTGAATCCTGCTTGGAGGACTCTCCCGGGCCCGCAAATGTGAGTTCTAATGATTTAGTAGGTCTAGCCTAG